>NC_142204.1:64036693-64345493 GCF_049639895.1 Pseudopodoces humilis | reverse complement strand
CACCTGACGACATACAATCACAGAAACTTAATTTTGTTCCATAAAATTGCCAAACTAGTGAACTGTAAGACAGCCCTCAAGGTACTATTTGACAGTTTGAAACTAGTAAAACACAGAGGATGATAATCACACCTCAGGACCTCAGGATTCCAGGGAAACCCCTGGTCCACAGCTGACATAAGTGGACGTGACCAATCTGCTCTATAGCATGTTATCCCTATGCTGTATGGATACAGGTTCTTGGAGCCAGAAAACATCCCCCAATTCCCTTAGCACTGCAGGCATAATTACCAATCCCATTTCCACCCCTGGCCTTCCTTTACTTGCCCTCACATCTCTGGAACTGGTTCCGCTCAACTAACATCTCTGTTTTTCACCTTGGAACATTTGGTTTTTTTACTGTACAAATGCAAAATTTGGATCTTTATCTGGAATCAGTTTCACAGAAATTATCATCTGTCTTGGGGAAATTCACAAAACAGGATAAGCAGGTCTAAAACTAAGAAATATATTGTTCTTTTCTAACACTGGGAACAAATTTTTTCTGTTTAATTTCCTATTTTTCTCACACTAAAAAAACCCCAGGATTTTGGAGCCCAACCCAGCAAATCACTGAACATTAACTTAAAGCACAAGAATGCCACTGTTAAAATCAGTGGAACTGTTTGTAGTCAGAAGGGGAAATCTGTTGTCTTGGATTACTGGAACAGAAGAAATTTATTTTATTTATAGTGTTTTCAGTTTTTCACAAATAATGCTGCTACTAACTTGATGCAACCCCAAAAATTCTGTTTTAAGGCATAAAATAGTGGTTTTTGAGTGAATGTTAATAGCATATTCACACTTCTCATCAACAGTAATAATTTCAGGATATTTGGTGTTCTTAGCTCTCCCTATTAATAGAAATTGAATCAAGACATTTTACACAACCAGAGAATGAGGCCATACTGTTTCTGGCCTTTCTGATGATGAATAATTTGGCTCTGAATCCATAGGAAAATTTAACTGAAAGAATAAGAGCTGCACAGACTGCAGGAACCAAAATGAGAGGGTTTCACATTTTACAGAGCACTTCCATATTCCAGATGATTCAACAAATAATATTTTAATTATTGTTATTTTTAAAACTTTATCATAGCAACTACTATGGTAGTTATGCTGAGCATCAACCAGCACAGCAACACCAGACTGTACAACTTGCTGCATTGTAAATCCGGGATTCCCCCAGGCAGCCATAATTTCCTTCTGTCCTCCTGGTTTTGTCTACTTTAACTTTTCTATTTTAAGGACTACACATGTGCTTTGTGTTAGACTAGGGAAGTCATAGCAGACTAAACTACAATCTGTGGTGACTTTGCCTTTTAGGCTGTGCCCTTTGGTCTTGCAGGAAGATGGTCACATATAAAAACAAATTATGATTCAGAGAATCCCTACAGAGACATTAACCAGAGAAATGTGGTTTTCACTGTGCCTTCACCCAGTGTACTATGTCCCTGTATAAATAGTCTTGTACTGGTCTAATTAATTGGCTCTCCAATCCTTGCCTTGCCCACTACATACAATGTGGTTTTGTAAATTCAAAAGAGACATGGTCCTGAGCCACAGCGTTTATAAGATCCAGGGATGGAAAACAACTAATACATCATCCGGTACACCTCCCCAGCAGGGCAGGGTAGCCTAGTTACAAATGCCTCAAATAACATGGCTTTGACCACATCCCGAGCCAGCCAGTCCGCTGCCTCAGTCATCCTGATGCTGTGAAGCTGTCCTTGATTTTCTTGGGAGCTTGTTTCACAGCTCCAGCCTCTAACTTTGAATTCAGCTCTGCTGTGGAAAGGGAGTAAACCTTCCTTTTCTGAGGACAGTCTTTCACTTACAGACAGTTGCTAACCTCCTCTTTATGCTTCTATCTCATTACTGTTCTTTTGAACTGGGGAAATTTGTTTAGATGAAATTTCTGTACCAGCCAACAGAGCCTCAGGATTTGATTGTTGATGTTCTTCTCACATCTCACAACTTTCACTAAACAACTATAGCACTGGATTTCTGAGTATTTATTTTAATGACTGAAACCATAGGTTTTGCTACTGGAACAATGTAATATGACTATGAAGAGGCCAGTATCTCAGCAGAAGAGGGTAATACTTGTACAGCCTTAATAATGATATAAATGAACCTTATCAGGGAGACAACATATTTCCTTGAGATAAAGTATTCATTTTGTTGTAAAATAGACTGAGACTCCTATTTCACTTCCTCAAGGTTGTAATTTAAAGGATTTACTTAATGCTGTTTGATACCCTATCCAGAGACTTTTTGAAAGCTGAAGTTCTTGGCTCTTCAATAAAGAAAATTTATTAAAGCCCTTGGTTTCGGGGTTTTTTTTTGTTTCCTTTTTTCTCTTTTTTTTTAAGTGAATGTGTTGGTGGTTCAAATAAATATCTGTCTAGGCAGATGTCAAAAGCGAAATCCAATGATAAAGACTTTCTTCGTGATAATAATAAAGCAGATTGAAAAAAAAAGTAAAAAAAAGTGATGTAAAGAACACTCAAGTGGTGAATGTAGAACTAGATCTTTTTGTTTTAGCTACCACACAGCAAAAGGCAGTCAATCAGTCGAACCAGAAGTTCCCTTACACAGACTGTGGGTGCAGGGAGGGTGTGTGCATACAGTAAAGTGGTTAGAAACACAGCAATGGATTTTGTGTTTTTCTCCTTTGAAAGCTATCATCTGGTTAATGCTGGGATTTCAGAAGACCTCAAGGGAAATGGATTTTTCAGTTCTCACCACACTGGGGGTTCTTTTCTTGGAGAGGGTTTGTACAGTCTGAAAGATTTGAGAACTCCTTCGCAAAGCTCCTCATGGCTGCAGAGGGATCAGCCACTGCTCACCAGGAACTACTGCAAAACACTGGGGATTTGTGTGCTTCAGCATCCCAGCACTTGGTGTTAGCTGTCTGACAGCTGTACAGGGATTCAAAGCAGGATCTAAAGCTAGGAACATCTTTAAGCCAAGGGGAGAATTAATGCTTTAACCACTGTGACACAGGAGCGTATCTGCTAAGCTGCTTTGTGTGCAGAGGTTGAATACAGACAGCTCACTTTCAAACACACTCTCTGTTAAATGCAAAAATAATTTCTTTAGATTTACTTCATCTTTCCCTCAGGTTTTGGACCCACGTTGCTGTCACAAGAAATCTAATACATCCCTGAAAGCAGATTATGTCCCACTGCTGCAAATGCATAGCATGTACCAGCTCTCTGTGTTTGGAATCTATCATGGCATATGTCTCCCACTACTAGGAGTAAAAATGCAAACTAAGTGTAGCCCAGAACTTGTGTCCAGAACTGATGATGCCATCACCTTGCTCAAATAGGAATGTGGAATCTTTTAGTGGGCAATAAAGCTGGTATTGATTTTTAAATATTCTGCATCAAATAGCTCTAAAACCTGCAACTGATTTGTAGTCAAAATGGTTGACTTTTTAACAAGTGCTTTTCATTTCACCTTAAGATGATAATTGCATTAAATGATGGTCATAGGCTTCAGATAGAAAATGTGTTGGTTACAATTTTGTACATCTGATCATAGAAAGAAAGATTTGTCTAGACCTGTTTCCAACAATGGCCAAATCACTTATTACTCTTCTGTAGAGGAGTGAATAGCTAAGAACTGAGGGCACTAAATGGTACCTTTAAGCCTTAAAATATCATCCTTTCCTAACTAGTTATTTGTTTGTTGTTTCGTCTCCTTTTTAAATAATGAAGAAGATACGATCCAGAAGCAAAATCATGTAAAGGGAGAAAAAAAATGGTATTCACAAAGATAATTTGGTATAAAAAAGGGCATCATTAATCTTTAATAAAATATATCCCCCATTCTGAGTTAATAGGAAATACCTGATAGATATAATTACTTAATATTAGACTTTTGACCATTACATTTTTATTTCCTGGTCATTGATCAGGATAGGAAATATGTCATGCCATATTTCATCTTCATCTTCAACATAGAGCTAACTGTTTCATTTATATTTTTCTTCTGAGAGACTTGAGTAATTATTTAGTAGCTAAAATATAATCAAAAATACATTCCTCTAGAGAAATCAGTAATTTGATTTTCATCCATAACTAACCGTACAGATTGCTGTGACCCGTGTACTAATCGTAAGCCAGGCACATGGAGTTGATTTCAGGAATAAGATACACTGATATGTCTGGTACACAGTCCAGCCTATAAAGAAATCTGTTAAGAGGCCTGAATTTGAAGAAAGAAATATTTATTTCTGTTTTTTATAGGTTAGCCAAAATACCCAATCTATGTCCCAAGCAGCATTGACATTCACCTGTAATTACAGAAAGAAATGATGTTACTGCAAACAATAATGTTCCAAGGACAGTATGTTTCTATATTTACTTGTCAAAACCCCATTCTTCTGGAGTTGAGGAATGTAATTTAATTGAGTGAGACTCTTTTTCTTTTTCCAGAGCATTAATTTATCATGTAATTTTGTGTCTAGTTTGAAGTACAAGCTCATGTTCAGTCAAACTCTTTTGCTTAATGAATATTGGCTAAATTTGATCTTGGATCAAAGAGAATGCACTGTGTATAAAACAAGAGAAATAACACATCTCTGTCCTGGACACATCTCATACAAACACTTCTAGTTTTATTCAGGGTTAGGGTCCAATTCCCAATGACAAAAGCAAGGTAAAGCAAATAATTCTAGTCTGAAAATTCCACAGAGGACCAAGTCCTTTGCAACAAGCATTTCTTTGCAACAAGCAAGATCTGACAGCATTCTTCTGCTATCAGTTAGCATATCCTCCTGAGAGTCAGTGGTCAGTGGGTTATTGAAGTGGTGGTGCTGCTCCTTTTTCATTGAGAGAGATTCCAGAAGATATTATTGAGTGATTACTCACCTGTAGGATCAGCTTTTTCACTTTCTTGTTGTGTCTTGCATACTTAACAAATGTGTCCACAGAATTTTTGTGTGTTGACTGGGATCAGTTTGGTTGTTAGGATGCTGCAGTACCTGACACACAGTTTGGTGTAACCATTTCTCCCAGTACAGTTCACATGAGGGAGTCCAGTTTGTAACCGGAGCAGACATGAGCTCCCACCTCAAAGGCAGAGATAAGGCAGAGGTAACATTTACATGATGTATTACAGATTTTTCCTTCAAACCCTATATTGGTTGTAAGAATTTTTGTATGACAGAATTTGAAAGACAACGTGTCAATATGAACTGCAATGCCCAGTGGACAAGTAGTGACATAAAAAGATTTACAGAGGAAGCCCTGTAAAATAAGTTGTTATTTAAGTGCTGTTTAAATCTTTTTGTAATAAATAAATGGAGATATCATTACCTGTGTCCTAGATCTACTGCAGGTACTGTACTAATGTAAATACAGATACCATTAATTTTGGTGAAGGCCACACAGCTCCTTTTGGGATTGCTCACCTTCTTCAGATCTGCAGTCATAGCCAGACAGAGACAGAAAGAGAGAATTCCTGCTTTGGTTCAGTGTATTATCATCAGAAGAAGAAAGCAGATTTGTAAATTTTAAACCTGGTTTCTAGTTATGATTATGGCAAAACTTGGACCACCCCAGCTTTAAATTTTCTAAACATTTAATTTTGCTTTATGGTTATAATGTTTAGAATTTATTACTAGTACTAGTAACTGCAGATCTACTTATTTATGTCGTGCTCCTATGTTTACATTTCACTCTATCAGTTAAACTTAAACCAGTTCACACAATATGTCAGGAGCATTTTGTGTTAGAGATCTTAGATTTACAGGCTCAACAATTTCATTACCATTGCTGTGGATCTGCAGCAGCTGTAGCAAATCAAACTACGGTTCACAGACTTCACATAGCAACTCACAATTAATTTGTAGTTCTTTTAATGGCCTTTACTGTACATAAAGATTGCATATGTACACAGCAACCTTCTTTTTCCCCTGTTTTAAAAAAACTCATCATCTTCCTCTTCAGGATAGAGTAATTGCAGAGATTCTACACTGGCAATCAAATATAGGGTTTGCATCTGAATTTTAAAATACTCTTTATTTACAGGCATGTTTTCAGGCATTTTTTTACTTATCTGTCAGCATTTACTTAAATGGCAATTATACTACTGAAACAAACTCAGGTTTGACAGAGATCTGTTGTATTTGCCTTATTAAACAGAAAATAAGGAGTAAACCCACCTTGTTTACTCTTCAGAGACCCTTGTACTGTACTACGTGAGGGCTCCACAGACCTGGGGCTTTGTGTTTGTACTGATCTAAGACTGAATCCTAATATCTGAACAGCTGTGTTGCCATCCTTCTACCTACTGTTTGAAACTGTATAGGAAAAAGTTTAACCCCTTGGGGCAAGACCGTGTACCTATTAAATTGAAAAGATGCTGAGGTATAGAGCTTGACTGCCTTGCCTGAGGGCTCACATTTCTCTTGGGTTGAAACTGTGTGTACCTTTCCACCACTTGCTTTGCTACAAAACTTGTTGTGCAAATAAGGGCTTGCAATCTTCACACAGCAATTTGTGAATTATAAAGAGAGGACTCACTCTGTGAGAACAAAAACTTAGGGGGAAAAAATCTATCTCCTGCATGTACTGATATGTGAATTTTCCTTTTCTACTCTTAGGTTACCTTCCAGTGCAGGCATCTTTCCCAATGCCCAGCAGCCATTCCCACATTTCTTGCTGACAGCCAAAGCCTGAACATTGAGCAGCAGCTCCGGCTTCTGTGCCTTTGCCCCAGCCCTTCCCTCGGCAGGCAGGGAAGGAGCCTGAGGCACCCACACAGCCCACCCTGCTTGAGAATCAGGTTTCAGACAACAAAAGCTTTGTCCTTGGGCACAAATATGAAAATCAGCTTGTTTGGGTATTTCTGACTCTTCTGGAGCTGCAGCCTTGGGTCACGTTGTGTCTGTAGAGAGCCAAGGAGTTGTGTGATGGCTGGGATATGTGGGGATAGAAATGCAAGTGAGTGCATGTAAGCTCAGGTTGGTGGGGGAATTGCCCTTATTTGTGTGCGTGTATTTGTTTGAACAGACCTGCTGCACCCTACATCTTATCTAAATACAAAACAAGGCCCAGAGCTTCTAGCAGCTCTCTTGTGCCTTCCCTCCTCCAGCTCCCTTTCCCCAGCTAGAAAATGAAAACAGAACTTTAATGTTGGGGAAATTGTTTTGAATTTGCCACAGTAACTTCTTTGGTACCATCTCAGGATAACCAAAGTGTACCTACTCAGTCTTGTTGAGCATCTCAGATGCCATCTGAAGCCCAGGAAAATTAATAAATATCAACATATAGCAGGTTGGAGAGGAATTCTAGGGAGAGGAAAGATTTGATATTTTGCACTAATATTTGCTTTACTCACTGAATATGGTTTTAGCTTTCATAGTGTGAGCTCACATTTGGATTTTTGTGTCCTTTGTGAAAGCACATATCATAAATAAGAAGTATTAAATTTTCCACAAGATCTTTCAAGGAAAAAATTCCATTTGGTCTACCTCAGAATCAGAAACGCTTACATTTTTTAGGCTTATGATGACAGAGAATGAGTCTTTGAGAAATGTCTTAATTGTATGTTTGTGGGGTGGTTTTGTTTTGTTTTGTTTTTTTATTTTTATTTGGAGAATGCAAATATTTCAATAAGAGCACTAGCACAACAGTACACAACAGTATCACTAACATAAACAAGCACCAGACCATGCTGCTTTAACAGCCAAAACAGAGCACCTGTATGCCTCAGTAGTACGGAAAGAGGCCAGCAATAACAATCCCATCAGGTGGATACAAACCCATCCTTGCTGAGGCCTGTGCTCGGAGGCAGAGCCTGCATTGCCTGCTTCAGTGATGAGATCTCAAGTACTCGTGCTGTGCTACTGCCAGACAGCTGGCACATCAGCATAAAAGCCACTGCAACCTGAAATTGTGTGCAAGAATTGGAGCAAATAGCTGTGTGATTTAGCTCGTGCTCCTGTGGTTCAACTGCTGCTGGCACAGCTTCCAGCTGATTCAAAGCAAGGCCAGGTATGTGTACGTGACCTGCTCCTGCACAACTAACAGGTACACATGACCTGCTCCCTGCTCCTGATTATACAGCACCCTCCAGGAGTCCTTGGGCACTCTGATGATTTACTTGTGTCCTTTCACCAAAGCTGCAGTTTTTTTCTCTGTCCTACTAGTTCACATATTTTATTCTTGAACAGATCTGTCTTCTCCCATCCATGTATCCTACTATTACATTTATTAGCATTTCATTATATTATTGTTCTGGGTTCTTTTCAGTTTGCTGGCATACAGACGTGTCTTATTAAATCTTTCTCTCCAGATATTATTATCTCTGGTTGACTACCAATTTTTTTTTGAGTGCATTATTGTCAAATGCATATATTAGTTTTCATTTTCCTTTCTTTTTGATTCTTTTCCTATAAAAAACAATGAGAAGTATAAAGATTTAACATGACTTTAATGCTTCATCCTATTAAAAAAAAGTGCAATTGTTAATGTCTAAGATGCACCTTGCATAATCCTAAATGATTATATGCATGAGATCTTAATTACAGAGAACTTTATTCCGTAATTAATGTATTCCAGACATCTGTAGTTTTGATGTATAAAAATCTAGTTCTTGCCATGGGTATATTTTTAAGTCACACATGCGAGAAGAGATGAAGTTTCCTGGTACTTGTTAGCAGTGTAAGAGGTAGCTATATATATATATATATGTATATATATTTAATACGGCCCAATCCTATAGGCATCTAGTCAGATAAATAGTTTTACTGACATATATAGATGACCTAAGGTTCCAGACTCAAAAACACTTAAAATGTAAAGGGGAGAAGCTACTATGTGAAAGCACATTAAGGGTGGGGGGGGGAGTAAAAAAGCAGATCCTTTTTCTTTAGAGCGAGAAAGTGTATAACAACCAGAATCTTTTTACCCTGATCCACTTAGGAACATGCTGTTTAACGACACTAAGTGATAATGTACTTAAATGGTTAATGCAAGGGTTGATCCTCCTCTAAAACTGAGCTGGGAACAAAAGCTGAAATGACTTTTTGAAAGGGAGGGACAGGAGGAATTCTGACCCTTCTCCCGGCGCTTTCCAGCGTGAAACCACAGAGCAATTGAGGAATCAGGGCACGGCACGTGGATTAAAAGGCTTCCTAGAAGCAGCCAGTCCTGTACATTGCCTAAAGCCTCCCTGAACTTTCTCAGTGAATACAGCAGCCTGACAGCCCGGCTTCCCGCTGGGTGGATCCTGCAACTCCAGGAGGGAATGGCACTTCTTGTTTTTAATTAGCAAAGGTGAAAGGTGAATTAAAACTAGCTGTTCGGCAAGTCAGAGCAAGGGGCTGAGTTCTGAGGAGCACCAAGGAGGAGGGTGCTTTCTCCTTTTTCCCGATGTGGTTTTTTTTTTTTTTTTCCCGTCCCTCCTTCTCTGAATGAATTGCCTTGCAGGAGGGACTGAAAATACAGCTTCTTCCTGAATCCACTGGCAGAGTTACTAAAGACAGCTCAAGACACAACACGGCAGAGTAACGCCTTGGAATGTCCTAGCACTTTATAAACAATTGTCCTAGGGAGGGAATATTTTTACATGACATTTGCACAGCTTGACAAATGGCTAGCTGGGGCTGTGCGCTGCTCTGATGAACGCTGAATTTCCCACAGAGACACCCCACAAACTGACCAAAGAGAGACATCTAACTGCACTGGCAAAGTACAAGTGGAAGTTGGAGCCTTAAAAACACCCCACCAAAACAGCAAACAGACAGCAGCAGTTCGGTGAAGAGAACAAGAAATTTATCTTGGGCAGCATGACATCTGCTCAGGACCTTCTAATCCTGGCACTGTATGGTTTGTTACTAGAGCGACCGGCGGGATGTCACGCAGCAGATACGAGGCAACCAAGGCTACGTCTGTCACATAAAGGTAGGTCAGTGTGTCAGGTTTTTAAAGACTTTATACTGTGCCAGTTCACTGATTTCATGGAATGTATTGCATTGGGATAAAATTGTGGTCCTTTGATAGAGTAAAATGTTCCTATTCAGAAAGCTTGTGAATTGTTTCCTTGTACTGAACTGCATCTTAGATTAAGTTTACTGAATTCTGGAAGACTTAAGGTACTTGCAGTGATGATTTTAGACTGCTGAAATATTCTTCTGCCTGAAAGTGTGTTAGATTTGCATGTCATTCTCTCTTGCTCTCCATGCTGTAAGAAGGCTGTCAGGTCTCTTAATAAGAGGGAAAGAAATGGAGAAGATAACCAGAAATTATTGCATATAATAATGAATAAATATGCATCATGTAACCCTTGAACAATTAAATGTCTGTTTCACTTTTAGAATTCTATCTGTCTACAAATATAGTTAAGGCAAAAGGACTGAATTCCTGTGCAACCATATGATTCATTTTCTAAACTAGCAAGTGTCATCACACTATAATTAAAATGAGTACCTGCCAATGTAAGTCTGCTTGCTGTTTAACTTCGTTACCCAAAGGAAAATGTTATTTTTCTGACATATTTATGTAGAATACTTATAACTTTTATTTTTGATTAAAATTATTTAACTCTCAGTGACTTGATGGCTGAACCATTCTTCCTTAGCTCCTTCAGTGTTCCTGTTTTGTTCTGGACTGCATGGGATTTAAATTCTTCCCCTATGATTTGGGTTTAATCCTGTATATATATATATATATATATATATATATATATATATATATATAAATAAATACCTGTGCATAGCCATGGCATTTCAGTTCTCTGCAGCAGTACATACATTTGTAGATTATATACTTAGGTATGACAGATGATCATTGCAATAGGAGAAAAAAATGCAATTGTGCAATATAAACCTGTTTTATATGATGTTTGGCCAATCAATAACATTTGGCTATTACCTCTTAGGCACATATGAAAAGAAAATGCTTTATTGCTGACATAGTTGAGAATGAGCAAATTTCAGTTTACTCAAGAACATTTCAATGGTTATGCAGGTGATAACTAAGCTGCATCAGTATGAAGTACATTAGAATACCCATTTTAAGAATGGCTAAGATTTAAGAATTAGCAGCATCTAGAGCTCCCTGTGTATACAGCTTTAGTCTAAACAAGGTTTAATTGTGTTTTATATAGCAAGCTAAATTACCAATTATAAGGAAGGGAGAAGCTGAATAGGGTAATTGGTCTGAAAGTCTTGCTAGGAAGCTGTAAGAAATGGGGTTTGCTTTTATAGGGCAGTGAAATGTTTTAGAGGAAGAATTATTCTTCCTGGAAAGCTGTCTTTGTAATTTGTAATTGTAAGTAAACAATTAATTGCTCTGAATTAAATAAATTATATGACCCCTTTTAACATATAAACCGCTTTTCTTTTAACCTATGGTTTCAGAGTACAGTAGGAATGAGTGCCAAATGCTGATTGTATAATCCTCTCACATGTCTTACTGTTGAAAATGTGCATTTGAATACTGGTTTATTTCTAGATATAATTGCTAGGGCTATAATTATTATTGATATTTGTTTGCTTCTGATGGGGTAAGAGAGATGAGAAAAGCACAGTAAATGAGACAAATAGACCTAGTATTACGTTGGTTCAGGACTTTGGCTTAGCTGAAAGTTTTGGCAAGCTCCCCACTGTAGTGCTGTAACTGTTAACTGCTTCTCTGCTCACTTGTAGTAGTAATTGCTTTCCAGTGGTTGGAACCAGTGTACATTTCAGTGCATACTCTCTTTTCAGCAGTGAGCCAGTAATTTGGCCATAACACATAATTATGATATCTTCAAAGAGATCTTAAAACATCTATTTTTCACAGAGCGCCAAACCTTACCTGCCTGATGGCAGTTCCCTGAGATTAAACGACACAGAAAGATCCGTGCTCATAAATTCCCTACCACAGTTACACACATCATCATCTTATATTTCACCTTGTACAATAACCTATCACAATTTTCACACCTAGGAAATGTGACTGATTTTACAAGCAGTGTTGCAGTCAGGCAGTGCCTGACCACATATCCCCAGCCAAGGGTTGGAAATGGCATACCTGCCTGCCACCCTGGGAACAGCTACTGCAGCCCTCCCAGCCAAAGGAATGTAGCAACCAAGCACGAGGACAATGAGCAAATGTCACTGCTGTCCTCACTAATCAAACACAAACAGCAGGAGGGACCCTCATCTTAATTGCATTTGCTCCAGAGAAAGGCTGCTCTGGGTACCAGAGAGGTGTGGGGTGGTTACAAAGAGGTGGTTGATGTTTGTTTATAGCAGTGGTCATGCACCCTCTGTATGAAGGTGCTTCAGCCTGTCCTGTGAGTTGCTGTTGTGGTACGGAGGATGAAGCCCATATATGTGAATTTTTAGTGTGAGCGGCTTCAGCCTCAGATAAAAATTTCACCACAAAACCCTGCAACATGGAAGGCAGCAGGCCTGCTAACTGCCTCCCTTTGGAGCTGCAGATGTTGGTGGCTAATTGGGATTCAGGCCCTTGAAAGATAGGCTAGTGCTGACTGAAAAAGCTTCTGTGATGAGTGTGATGAGGTTATGGACATCAGAATTTTTTTGTTATGGATAGATATTTCAAAACAGTCCATTTTAAAGTTTTATTTCCTTGGAGTCAAGAGAATGCTTGCACAAATTAGAAAGAGAGTCTCCTTTGATTTTTATAAATTCACAAATTATCTCTTTAAGTCACTTCTATAGTGGTGCTCAGTGAAAGTGAGTTAGTGGTCTGACAGTGAATGGGAACCTTTTGCTCTGACAGCAAACCTGACCTTCACCTGCAGTGCACACATGTCTCCAAACCCACAGCAACAAGATCAGGTCCTAACCCTTGCAGAGGGGTCGCCTGATGGATAGGAATACCACAATCCCCCTGCCAATTAAGGGATATATTGTGCAACCCCTGTTTGACTCCATGGCCATTTGCTCTGCTTCAGTGGGAATTAATGAAACTCCTGCATTCATGAACTACTGTTAAACCTGTCAAGTCAATGCAAACTGTTATGGTGATTTTTGCTAAGGTAGATGATGGTTATTCACAGTAAACTCAAATGTGAATTTTGCCATTTCTGTATTGATGATAGTTCTACTTCATTTTTAGTAAGTTGAGATAGGTTTATATCCAGAACTTGAAGGTGTTTTCCTCAAACCATCATCTTGTGTCCATTAGAAAATTTATACTGCAACTAGTACCACTTGTGATATTAGATATGACTGAAGGTCAGTGGTTGAAGATGACCAACCAAGATCTGTGTACTCCAATAACTTCATGTTGATTTGTAGAAATAAAAATGTGTTATAGCTTTTTAATATTACAGATAGATAGATAGATTTCTGCATTATTAAGTTATAGGCTGACAACTTCATTTAAAAGTCATTAGCTCATTTTATGTACAGTACAGACTCTGGCTAATGAGGTGTTAATGGAAGCCAAGCTTCAGTCCTATTCTTTATAGGCTGCTGGTTAAATTCTTTCCCAGTATCCCACAGTTTGAGTTCTCACAATGGGAAATATATAATTAAGGTGAAATCAGCACATACTGTGTGTTAAAAAGAAACTATTTACATTACAGATTGAAGTGGATTGGGTTTCCAGAGGACAGGAGGGATATATTTTTACAAGCCTAACAGAGCTACACTGGAAGCATGTGGGTCTGAAAGGCCCATGAAGGATGTAATTGTATAATTCAAGCATTATTCATGGTTTCCTTTGTATTTCTAATTGGTTTGGGATTTTTTCTTTTCCTAGTTCATAAATATGGTCAAGAACAAAGGTAATACAGGATGAAAATGAGACGTTGAGCCTTTAGAGTGGGCTGTACAATTCTGTTGGTGCAATGGGGTCTGGTGCAGTTACGTGCAGCAATCTGCATGTCTTGAGGGATCTGTTTTCTGTTTTACCCATGACATTCTCTTGAGAAAATTGAGGGATTTTGGCATTACCTGACCTCAGGTTGTGTAGCTATGCACTGGATGCTGCTCTTGTCTGGAAAAAGTGTGGTTAAGAAGCATTTGTGCCTGCCTTAACCATTGAAATACGTCTTTTTTACCTGTTGTTGGACCTGCTTGCAACTTTCTACAGCAGAGTCAAGCTGCAGCAGGCAGAAGGAGCAGACTGAACTTAGAATGAAATCATCTGGGTTAAAAAATGTATTCTCCAAGCACAAATATTTCAAATAGTAACATACTGCTAAGGAAGAGAGAGATGAAATATTGCAGACAAAAACTGATACTCTCCATGTTCATATTCAGATTTTAATATGTAAAATGTGTAATATAAAACATTTAATGTAGAAGAATTTAGATTTCTAGGGCTGACTAATCATCTTGGAGGGCTGCTGAGGTTTGTTACAACAAAAAAATGTCATTGCCATTTTCAGGAGCCATACTTTAGGCATGCTTACTTTAACTTTCCTTTTGAAATTAAGAATTTATTGAAATTAAGAGTTTCACCATGCTTATCCATGTTATCTTACTCTGATCTCTAGCTAGAGGGCAGTAAAATTTACTCAGGGGCTAACAACTACATTGAGTAACAAATATGTAGGGAATATTTAGACCATCATTTCCGACTTCTGATGTAGGCAAATATGTTTAATAAAAGTGTAGTATTTTCAATTAGTAATCACCTGGCCACATAAGTCATGGCTAATTAATGACTAGCCTCATAACCCAGAACTGAATCATGATTGATTCAATTTCATACATGAAAACATTTTCTACTTTTAACAGCTTTCACTGGTTTTGAATTACTATGAAAGAGCAATTTTCCTACCAAAATAAATTCAAATTCAATAAAGATGTCAAATCCATGCTAGATATAAATCACCTTGACTTTGTACCAGGATAAGGAACTGACTTGTGGTCTTTGCTTATATGTAGTCCAGGGAAGTCTATGTACAAAAAAAAAAGAGGATATCATATATGTGTACACACACACACACATATATATACATATTCATATGTATATGCATCTGTAAAATGTGTGTTTATATGAACAGATTGAATTTTTTGTATTTCTTACATTGAATTAAAGAGCAGTAAAATTCCAAGGGTTTAGAAACTCATGGCCTTTATTATAGCTCCACATCTAAATGTGTTTGGGTATAAGGGCTGATTACCAGAATTAAGAGTGTTTGGGAAAAAAATGTGACCAGTAATGTTTTATCATTCTTGAGGCCACACAGAACTCAATGTTAGCTTAGAAATAGCTTAGGCAAAGATGCACAAGCATCTCTAGGCCACCTAAGAGGCAGAGAGCAGAGCTTTTGCACCTCCCACTGGGTAGGCAAATGATTGTCTACCAACATTTAGGGAAAGTTTTAGATTCATTATCTACCCATATCACAAAGGGTGACTGCAAGGAAGTTCAGGAGTGCTTACAAGTAATCCCAGAGTGACTTGCTCATTGAGATAGGAATTTTTTGGCAGAGAATTCATGTTAGTTCCTTTCATAACTGCATTTTGTTGACAAAGGCTGCTGTAAGTGTTGCTGAAGCAGGGCTCTGAAGCGATAAGCGCCACCGCCAGGGATGCAAGGAGCAGACGGTTTGCAGCTGAACATCAATCACTTTCCTGTTCCTGCTTTTGAGAACTAAGTACTATCTGAAGGTGCAAGACCAGAATATCCTGCATGTTGCTGCTTCTCTGCAGTTAACTCCCTGCTTTCAAAGTGATAACACCATCTGCTATTTTAAACTCTTAATCAGATATCGTGCTCACCATTATTTCACTGAAAGCAGACGTTATCTTTTACTTAGATGAAAACAGGATTAATGCTATTTATATGATTTACAGGATGGTGTGCAGGGGTGAGCATCTGTGTCAAGCCTTTTGAGAAACTTTGGATGAATAAATATACTAAAAGTGTGCAATGGAAATATTATATAATATTAAAACTGCTGCCCTGGTTTTCTTCATATAGCTGTGCAAATATGAAATTATAGCATGCAGACAGTGTTAATTACAAAAATAATAATTTCTTGTAGAAATTTGTAGCCTGTAGGGATAAAGATAACAATCGTTGTTTTACAGGGAAAAAAGCCCTCTTGAGTATACTATTTAAAATGTTTTGTGTTGGTTAGTTAATGTTTGGCATTTATGTAAATCAGTTAAGAATTTAGAATTAAACATGAAAGAACATGTTGAAAAATAATGAAAATATTGCATTATGAAAAATATGTAGCATGCTTTAGCCATAATTTCAAACTCCTGTTAAGGACAAACTTAAATAATTTTGAAGAAACAATATTTGAAAGTTTTAAAAATAAACTCCATCTTTAAATTGGTGAAAAATTTAAATTGTCATCACCAATTCAATTTGAGGAACTGAAGCTACTGAGCCTACTGTATGCATTAAAACAAAGGAAATCATCATGATTCTCTCAGAGCACAGTTTTAAAACTGATGTTTTTATCTCACATTGACAAATTCCATTTTTCCCTTGATCTTGGTTCTTCTGATCACCCTCAAAGCTACAAATTCTTATTTTAGAAGAGAGATTTCTCCTTGTTAATAACTTCAGTTGAAAGCTGACTTCAGTGTGCTTCTCCTCTAAGCATTTTCTTCTTAGTTTAAAGCTATAAATTGATATGCTTTCACTCATGCTGCATCCCTTTGGCAAACTGTTTTATAGCAGTCTAAAGACTATTTTTTTTTCCTTTTCAAAACAATATAAAGCAGGAATGTATCATTATGTATTTAGTTTTTTCTTACTCTGTGATAATTTTCATACCTATAAAAATCACCCAAGCAAAAGTATTTTAAGATAAATTTTGTTTGTTTTTTTTAAAAAAATTTTAAGACACATTGTTACAGACACAAGGAGTGGTTTCTCTGGTTTGTCTCAGGGGTTCTTTGCTGCATTTTGATGCTAGAACTCTTCAAAATATTTGTAAATTGCAGCACATTACAGCCAAGCATCTAAATACACTGTTTAGCTGTGCTGTTGTTAGTCACATAATCTTAGTGACGAATCTTTGTTCCTTTTCTAGTCTACTCATTCTTATTTTACCTGCAATTTGGAGGTCCTCCAGAATGTAATGGCATGTCAAAGGTTCCTTTTACAGTTTCTGTGCAAGTATGTACAGGAGGTCTGCAACCACAAAGTTGTCAAAGGGATGTCTGCCAAGCATCTTGGTCCTGGCATGACACCCAGCCTGTGTGTGCAGCCAATAGCTGCAAAACTCGAATCACTCATGTAGCTGCAAAATAATTTTTGATGAAATAAAAGTTGAATCTCGTCTTTAAATTACTTTTTATTAGTCTCGGGTGAAAGCAGAGAATTGGCAGTTCTTTATGTCATGTCTTTCTACCCTGTCTCACTAGAGTACTTGGTGTGCTTTATTGCCTCTTCTGTCAATCAGAATCTGCTCAATTCATATTAAAAGTCAACAAGAGTCTTCCAGTTACATGTAACGATCTAAGATTTGTTCCTGAATGCAGTGTTGTGTTTCAGACTGAAACTTCATTTGCCCTGTGGAAGTGCCAACCTTTTCCCTTAAAAACAGCACAAGAACAGAATCAATTCTGTGTACCAGGAAGCAGCAATACTCCATCATGTTGTCTTTGCTTTTCCATGGAGACACAGGGCCATAGCCCTTCCTGTAACTCACCTGCTTGTTACTGACTGTCTCCTGGTACTTAGACCTCCAGTATCAAGGAATGGATTAAAAACTGGTTTTGTAAACTTCCGCACATTACAAAGTCAACACAAAGAAACCTTCTAATGGTCAAATGCCAAAGACTAGTTTGGCATAGACATGTAGCATTCAAAAATCATATTACCATTCTCGGTTGAATTTTCATATCAGAAAGTCCTAATTGTGAAGGAAACTTTCTAGTCAAGGGACATTGTATGGGAAACATGAGACTTGTCTGCTTCATGGGAGCTGTTGCAATATAGTTCAAAGGATCTTTATGACTATTTAATGTCAAAATACAGAAAAAAATTAAAGGCTAAAATTTCATTAATGAAAAATAAAAAATCTCCTTCAAACTCAACCAAGAAATGTCTTGTAGCCAAAAATTGGAGAAAGAAAAAAATGTCACTGTCAGCTTCTCATATCTCTTTGGCCTGAGCAAAGATGTTCATTATTTGTAAGAATTTGATGACAGGCAATTTACAGTATGCTTCAGACTGTGATTTGGCAGGAATAGATACAAAAAGTTATGATCCTTGTGAAATCATGTTGCTAGCATTTTTACTTCATCAGTAATGAAGAATTTCAGGTTTTTGGAGATTTTCTTGTTCAGCATTTGCAGTTTGCCTTCTCCTTCTTTTTCTATTTTTTTAAATCATTAAAAAAAACCTCAAAATTTATTTACATTCAAACATAAGAAATTCTCAACCCGTGCTAAACCCCTCTAGCATGATAAGAGGTCTTTTTTTTTCTTATTTTTCCCAAAAATAATTTTCTAAATCAAGGGACCAGTGCTTGGAAGATAGGCATTCAGTGAAAGAAGATTTAACTCCTCTTCACTTCCTTGATGTGTCTATTCTCTACTTCTCTGTTTATTTTCATCTAAAGGATTCCTGACTTCATACTGTGAAGCAATTGAAGCTTCTGTGGGGAGTCAGACAATGGGGTTTTTACTGTTGCTAAGTTTGCTTTATAAGCTTTTTCTTACAACACAGTTGTTTAATAGGCCTAGTAAAGTGGTGAATGCAGCTGTAAATATATCTTTTATTTGTTGATGTACCATAAACATCACAAGGATGTTGGCCTTTTCTTATTCTGATCTTCCTGACACTGGTGAAAGGAAATTGTACAAAATGAATGAAAAGTGCCTGGAACTGATTGCAGAAAACAACAGTCCCCACATACCTAAGGGTTAGTACCTTGTTTCTCTTTTAACAGATGGTTTCTCCCAGCAGTGTTACTAAAACTTAATAATAGCAAAATAATAGGTTTCTTGATGTGAGGGAACTATTCCAGATAGCACTGTTCACTGGGGTCATCGCTGAAGGTCATTTTTCATCCAGAAAGCTAAAGGTTAGCAAGTGTTGCTCAATTCCATGAGCTCCTGCAACTCTTTATTTATGATTAAGCTAAGTGCTCTCCTGTGGGTGTGTGGTAAAAGCCAGGAGTAAAGGAAAATAAACCCATTCCTTTATATATTAAATATTTCATCTTAGTTGATTGAGAATGGTATGATGCAAAGCTTGTAAATATGTGCTGTCTGGGAGCCCAGAAAGACATAAGCTGTCTTGGAGATCTTGTTCTTATTAACGTTGTTGCTGAGAAAATGTCTTGTCTTTATGTGCCTGTGTTTACATGCAGTAAGTCATTATTCTCTCTTCTCTGCTTATCTTAGGCATGGCCATGTCCTCCTGCATATTTTCAGGTTACACAAGCATCTGGGATAGCAGTCATTTCCAAACACACTACTGAGAAGGTGTTGAAGTATTCAGCAGGTTCAGCACTTATTATAGCTCATAACCAGGTTGTAAACAGTCCCAAGCACTTTACAGATTCCCTAGTATTCCTTGTTGAGTGACTCCAGCTTCTGTGGTTTAACACTCAAGCTCTGCAGTGGGCTATTTAATTTCTGGAAGAATTGAATTCTTGTAAATAAAATGTTTCACATTTAGAAGTCAAAGTTACAGTAGCGTTTCTCCAACAACATTTCTCCAACAACACTTCTGAATGCAGTATACTGTCCTTAAATTCTGCTGCTAAACATATGAAAAAAAATATTACAAAACCAGAATAATTGATAAAAAGTAGAACAGAGGGCTTATTTCACTAATTACAGTAGCAAACCTCCAATAAACTTCTGTGACTACAAAGTCGACAGGATATTCCTTGCTCCTGACCTTACTCTCTGAAAGAAGTGATCCATTTGGTCATTGTGTTTCACCTGGAGTTGTTTCCTGTCTCTCTTGAGTTGAGAGGGAGAATAGCTGTCAGCTTAAACCAGAGTCCTTACATTTCAATAAAAGCAATAAGATGGATTTGGGAAGAATGTCTGATAGGTCTAGCATGGTATACATGCTAGGATAAAACCTTTTGGCTGAGAATGACTTACTGCAGAGTTTACAAGCTGCAGCACTATTGCCTTGATAAAGTATAAGATATTATTCCTAAGTAGTGTGTCTTTGATCTAATAATGGTCTGGAAGAAGAGGATGGAGGTGTAGTCATTTGAGCAGGAATGGTAAAACCTGAGCAGTGTAAGTTGCTCCCAGAGCTGCTGGACACAATTGTCTCTGGATCACAGTAATGACTGATGTGCTCTGCACCTGCTTCCATGCACACACAATATGCTGATTTAGATTAAGCATGACATGCTTAAGTTAAGCAGCTTTCAGAACAGTTTAAACTAAATTGAGGTACTTTCATATTGAAATAGGTGAGCCACTAACAGCTGTCTGCCATAGCTCAGCTACTCCTTGGCAAAGAAGCAGTAAGAAACTGCTAGAGGTTAGATACAAGCTGTGTAAGTTATTTCCACTGCACACAAAGTGGCCTTAAGGACTGTATCCTAAGACTTTGGTTCTGTAAGTACTTGACTTTATGTGTGTACTTTTAATTATACAAATTGCTTCTTTGATTAAAAGTTAAATTGGGGTTTGTTTGCAAGATCAAAATCTATGGCATAGATTCCTATGCCATAGTCATCCCTGTAGTGTGAGCTATTAAAATCAATAATGACAAAAGTTGTTTTACCAGTTGTTTTACCAGTTAGCTGTTTTTAAAAGTTGTTTTTATACACCAGGCATTACAAAGCAACTTGAAACTTTGAAAATTTTGATTTATGTGTACAATTTCACTTTCCATTTTATTCTATGGTTAAACACTTATGGAAAATCTTAAGAATTACAACTTACTGTCCTCCTTTGTCATAAGGAAAATGGTATTTCCAGAAGATACTTCTCTGAGGCTTTTATAATATAAAGCACTGTAATATGTCTGGGTACATGTCATTTAGAATTGTGAAATAAAATTTACAAGTGCTATATGTGGTCTCTGTAATTTTCTTGATATGGAACAACTCCTTACGTTTTTAGGAAATCTAACAAATTACTTCAAAATATCACGCTAATGAATTTTGTTTTTTTTGGTTTTGCATTTATTGCTTTAATGTTTAATAGCACTAAAATCCTTGAGCTGTAAAATTAGGTGTCTGGGCTGTTGAAAACTCCTTCTAGTTTTAATTTAAGAGTAAAACAAAACAAAAAACTTATAACATGGAGATTTGAAAATAATAATAACTAGTGTTTATACATTCTTGTGAAACATTTCCTGAAATGTTCTGTGAATTTGATAGCAGCATAGAAATGCTTTACCTTGGGACTGTTGAAAGGTAACAGAGATATTGGCATGTCCTGATATCTGATACCAGTGCCTGGGAGTGTTGCAGAACCCATGGGGAATATTTGAGAGTTAAACTTGTCATGTCTTAGCATGTTTTAGATTTTGAATGGTGTATCCTATAAGTTAACGTGCAGAAAACAGGTTTTTAACCTATGATGAGAAGGCATCTCATAGTTTTTCTGAATTAGTCATACATTATACGCAGGACTACAGCACTGCTTCAGCCTTGTTGGATGGTTTGGCCTCTGCAGCCAGCTGTTCACAGCATGGCAGTAAGTTTCTACAGGTGTTTATTTCTGCGTGAATTTTGTCTCAGCGGTTTTATAAGTGTTTGGTCCTTCAGTCTGTAAGGTCTGCTCTTGACAGACATTTTAATTTTGATGGCAGAGGTTAGCATCCACCTGAGCACCATAATTATGGTTGCAAGCATATTGCAGTAGTGCAGGGAGAGAACGTGTTTCTGTTGGCATCTCGGAGTCCTGCAGTTGGTTTCACAGGAATTGTAACAATGCTGACTGATACTGCTTACTCACTACAGGATTGATTACAGACTCTTAAAAATGTGTTTGAGAGCACTAGAGTATGGAGGTAGATTCCATAATTGTGTACAGCAGGTTCCATAATTGGATTTTAAAGCCTTCCTTATCTTAATGTTGCTGATTGGACAAGACTTGCTTTTAACCCCTCAGTTCCCCATCTAAACACATCCTGACTTTTACTTCTTAAAAAGACCACACACCTGCTGAAAATGTAGATGAACACAAATAAAGACATCCCAACTGATGTCTGGTGTCTGTCTTGGATGGAGAAATCCAGAGATCTGATGAGATGCTTATAGAAGTTATAGTACCCCTGAAACTTGTTTTTAAACCAAATATTTTTAAAATTAAACTATTTCTTTTTTCAGAAAGCTAAACCTTTTATTTCACTGAGAGGTTTTTTTTTGTTGGGTTTATTGGATCACCAACAATGTGCTAATAATTAGATTTGAGAAATCTGGATTAATTTGAAATTTTATAGAAAATTTTCAGCAAGCTCCTGGAATGCTCTAGTATTTAAGTCTTGCTAAATCTCATAATTTGCTTCCCAGTAGAATTATACAACCTATATGGAGAATAAAACTTCCTTCCATCTATTGTTTTACCTCATGAGACTGAAATATCTTTGAGTAGTGTGACACTGGCAATAAGGCATATGAACAAAGACATGCCTCATAGCAGGCTATCATTAAAGAAGATAAACTTGGAAAAAGAAAGACATATTCTACACGATATCCTTATATCACATTTCCCTTGTCTTTCTTCTGTTCTTTCCTCTACTGAAGTAGTCTGAGATGTTATTTTCTTTATAACTAGCTTTTTTAATACCTTAATTTTTTATTAAATCACTTAATTCTTCCAAAGTCATATTCACGTTTCCTCATCCCTAATTTTTTCCTACTGCAGATACCAGGGTATCCCAGCCACTGAGGTCTCCCTTCTAGAAACTATATCCCTCTCATGTAACCTTCAGCAGTATCTCTTCAACACTTATTATTCATTAAATACTTACTTGGATCTCTAGGTGGGCCAAAAATAGCAGAGGTATGATTGTTTCTGCATGGGCTTGTTGACCAGTTAGTTTGCATGTGCTAATTGACAATTAATTGGCCTGCTAATTGTATTTGTTTTCTAATGACTTTGTTCTCCTTTTTTAAGGGGCTAATGGAGTATTTCTATTTCCTAGCTGCTGACTTTCAGGAAACTTGGAAAAACTTTATGTTTTTTAGACTGCTCCTACTCCTCACTCTTTTCCCTCAAAATTTAAAATTGGTCAGTGGGATCTCCTGTGTCATAGGGAACATGGATTGTGTCACCAATTAGCAGAGTTCTCCAGAACACCTGATTTTCTAAGGAAATGAGACTTGTTTGCATCACAAGGCAAACAGTGTTTGCTGTGATAAATCATTCCTCTCTTTTTGGTCCTTCCAAACTGATAATTCTGTAGAGAAGTCAGATAACTACTGTCATTTCAGTGGCAACATAATTATCTTTTCCAGTAGTTCCTATGGAAATTTCAGTCTCCTGTACTACAGGTAGCTGTCCCCGTGAAATCCACATGATATTCAGTCATGATTTAACATGAAAGTATTTTCTTATTTAATGAATTATAGGCTATGAATGAAATTAATTAAATCTGTGTTCTTAAGGATTAGAATTAAAATTAATAAAACCTAGTTTTGAAGTTTTTTGACCTTTAACAGAAATTGAAGACACTTGGAAGTACTTGGAAGCTATTTTCTGTGCTACTCCTTGCTTTCAGATGGGTTAGAATTATTATCCTAGTCCTTTCCTCTAGGATTTTGACATGCTTTTATGCCCAGGGAATTCTTGGTGATATTCTGGAGCACAAATATTAAAGCAAGAAGCCAAGGAATGATGGAAGTGGCCCAGATCAATAAAATGCTAAAGGAAAAGAACATATGGAAAAAAAACAATACATAAGTATGACTGGAAGTTGAAAGAGTCCTCACTAGATAAACCTTTGCACTGGATGTTCTAGAGAAGACCATGTAGCTGAGGTAGTGAGATGAGCTTCATCTACCCTAAATCAAACCCACTATATCAGTATTGGCAATCTTTTACCAAAAGACTTGTTAACATGAAAATTTCAAGAAAAAAAGGATCAGGCTGCAGTTGAAAAAGTGTGTAGACAAGCAAGCTAAAAAATACAATCTATGGGTATCTGAGCACATTCTACTTAAGGAGTAATAACAAAAAAGCATTCTCTATTTATTTTGTATTGTCTTAGATGGTGTCATTCCCAGCTGAGACTGATAAACTAGTAATAAATTGTTATATGCTTTGCTAACAAGCAGTTTTTTTATCTGTAATCTCTAAAGATTTAAGTAAGGCATTTTATTGAAAGTGCTTTGAGATACTAAGTTAGATAAATTAACCTTTTTCTTTTTATTGATTGTTCTGTAAATGCATTCCAAAAATTCTAGTGTGCTGATGAAACCAAATTTTTCCTTAAGCTGCTGCCATTTGTTCTTTTGTAATGTTTATCTAGATACTGTTAATTAACTTCAATTTTACAGATAGTTTAGGAATGTTAAAACCAGCCTTGTCCTATCTCAATTGTCAGAAACAGTATCAGTGCTTTGGAAAAGTAAATGGCTGTTGCCTTTCAATTTTAGTCTCCACAATAATGCTTAGCTTTGTTCACAGAAAAGAATTTAATTCAGAAATTCCATATGAACTGATTTAGTGATGACTGCCATTTTAATAAGTTGAGACACAATATTCTTTGAAGTCTCATGCTTTAAAATTAGAAATTTTTAAGAATAAGTCATAGGTTTTGAAAATTACAGTGTTCAACAGTGCATAAAATTCTTGGAAACAATATCTTTTCAATGTTTCAAATATTGGAAAAAATGGACAGTAAATTGAAAGAGCTTTGCACTTATTTCTGTAAATACTACATGCTTTTTTGAAAAATCTCATCTGCCATTATAAGAGCTCCCAAGTTGGCAAAATTCCTTCTTTTTTAATGAATGTCAATAAGTACTAAAAACTTAACACAACATCAGTGACTTTAAATTGTTAAATTCAGTTAAATCAGTGACTTTAACTTTTTCTCTAGGACAGTGGTTCATCTTAATTACTTGAAACACGTACATCTTGAAAAGGTATTTGATTAAATTAATGTGGTGAAGAACAAAGCAAATATTCAGTTGCTCATTTATTCTAAAGTAGCATTGGTGACATGGATCTTCTGTAGACAACTTCCCTGGTTTGGGATTTGTCTACACATTCTTCAGATTTGACGTTAACTTTGCAATTCACAAATGCAAGGCTCAGGAACAGGGTTTCCAGTGGTTTGACAAATCACATGCATCTAAGTGCACATTTACAGCCTGCTGAAAATATAAATAAAACTAACTTCACAGCATTGTTGTTAATTTGGGGCCAAAACTACTTGATTCAAAGGCATTCATGCTAACTTGTTAACTCATCATAATTCGGTCATGTATCAAATCCCCCTCAGTTCATGTTCACGACTGATTCTCTTTTGGCCTCAATGTTCTGTTTGTTTCTTTTGAAAAGGTTTCTGTTTAATGCAAAAAAAAAAAAAAAAAGTCCAAGACTCTTTCTGCTTTGCTAGTGGAGTTTTCAAAATTCATTTTCCTGATTCTTCAATGTCCAGACATAGTTATGATTAGTATCATGTGTTTATGTAGCTTCCAGCTGGTACTACAAAGATTTAAGTTTATATTATGTCAGTCCTTTTATTTTTGGTATAAGTTTCATTTTGGTTTTAACTGTCTTCTGAAATGTCATATCTTCGGGGCTTTTTAAGTTTGCTTGATTTTGTTTTTTTTAAAAAATTATAATTCCTGGTCTAAGAGAACTAAACGTAATTCTGGTTTGATCACTATTACTTAATATCTCAAGTATAAATATTTTTTTCTATTTTTGACTAAAACTTCCTTTTATATGTTCCAAAACAAGCCATTCCAAGAAGGAATCATTTACATGCAAAATAGAATTTCTTTAGATGTTTTCTTTATTATGCCAGATAATTAGTTCAGGAAAGAGATGCCCAAGATATGTTTTAATGTAATATTTTTCTTTTATGTGGCATCACTAATCTTAACCAAGATTATGCCTTTAACATTCTCTCCAGTAGGAGTAGTACCATGTCTTTATGGCTCCCTCTGTGTACTCTACATCAATTTCAGAAGTAAATGCACTTCTCATATTTTAGAATACTTGTACTTTGTTTGAACAGTTGTATTATTAAATATAGATTCTTGTTTGTATACCCTGGAAGTGTTTCCATCCATCTTTTGTGGTATATACCTCTTCCTTGATTTTGGGAGCTCTGGATGAAGAAATGCTGAGATTTTTTTAAAAAAGATGAGTTTCTGTATTGTCTGGTTTTTTGTTTGTTTTTTTTTTTTTTGAAGCTGAAAAAAAAATTTTGAAAATACAGAAAGCAACAATTAAATTTTCAGCTCAAGGTATAGGATTTAGTTGTGCCAGGAGAGGTTTATATTTGATATTAGCAAAAGTTTCTACACAGTAAGCGTTGTCAAACATTGCATTAGGCTGCCTAGAGAAGTGCATAGATGGAGTGTTTAGGTTTAGTGGTGGGTTGGCAGTGCTGTGTTTGTGGTTGGAGGATTTAGGGGCCTTTTCCAACCTAAATGATTCTATGATTCTATGATTCTATGTTTTGTGATATTTGAAAAGACACAGGCCTACCATTTCTTTCAACTCTGTCAATCTGGTCCTAATCCCATTCAGGAAAGAATATATTTTCTGCAGGAGAGAATAGATTTTTTTTTTTTTCCTTTTGATGGACACTTTGGATGTAGGCTTTAAGGCTGCTTTTCCCCTCCTTTTTTTTTTTTTGTTTGTGTGTTTTGTATTTTTGGGTTTTCTTTCTTTTTTCTAAGAAGCACTGGAGAATGCTGGAACCTAGAGGCAGACTTCATGCTCCTCTTGGCATAAAATAGTCATGTACCTGTTTATTATATTACTGTTTATTCTTCTTCTATCCTTCTATTATATCCAAAAAATCAGGATTAAACTGACGTCCAGGTTTGGTATCAAAATAAACATTCCTTTATTCCCAGTTTTCCTCATTCTCCTTTCAGGTGTTGACACTATAATTTAACAAAGTCCTGCTAAGGTAATGACTGGCAGTGGGCTTTAACTGCCTTCCTTTGACACTTTTTTATTTTCAACTTTTTCTGTGGTTCTCAGGTTGTTACAGGAAGTTGAAAATTGTGTTGTGTTCTGTAGCCTGTATGGATGTCTGGAATATCAGTAAGTCCAGGTAGTCCTCCTAAACCACATACTTGTTTTAGGGTTACTTTTACTTTTGTGGAGCTGGATTTCAGTAAGAATTGACAATGGCAATGAGAACAGAGACATCAAATTTTCAAGTCAGCTGCAGAAGACATCAAAAACTGTGGTTGGTGTGCATTTCAGAGCAGCAGCAGTTGAAATACTCTTAACCTAATTAGATGAGGATAAACCTCTACAAAATTTCTGGAAACTTGCCTATAATTTTAAACATTTAATCTGAGAATACAACATGTTTGTTGGCAGTGGAACTGTATAACTTCTAGCTTCCAAAGCTGTCAACTTTTTTTCAAAGATGCACTTTAATTTTTTATTTGCTCCTTTTAGACTTCCACTGCAACCTGAAAAAAAATCTAAAGAAGTTTAGTAGCAGTAAGTTTTCTGTTAACTCTGAGACATGGACAACCAATGACTGAATTGGTAGTTGAAATGATTCAACTTCTGATCTAAGATAAATGTCTCAGTCTGCAATAAATTCTTGAATAAAATGTATATGGCTAAGTTAAGAGGCTGTATTTCTGATGTGCTGTTCAGACTATCTAGAGTTTAATTTTCTTGTTTCCCCAAGATGAGCATGTCTAAATTAAATATTTTTTGTGTTTGTTGCCTGTGTTAAAAGCATAGAATCCCTTGGTTAAGGATTTTTTAATGATGACTGATGATACAAGAATATGTGGAATTTGGTCTGAGTTGTGAAAATCAGTGCATAATAAATTCAAAAATATCTAATGAATAATGCATTGTATTCTATGTAATTTAAGTTTAACTTGTCTCTCAGATGTGGATCAAATTGTGCTAGAAAAATATTCTATAGAAAAAGGAGAAAGGATGAGACCTTCCTACTTAAATATACATCCCATTTGGATTAATTATTGTATGCATTAAGGCCAATCTTGAACAAGATTTGAGCTATATATCACATGAGGAAGCTCAAGTTCATCATAAACTCAGAACATGTGTTTGGGACTTCTGTGAACGTATCTTCTGACATTTTAGTGCTTCAGCTGGCTGAGTCTCTTGTGATCTTTTCCAGATTTTGAGGCAACTTGTGGGTTTGGGAGCTGAATTAGTTTTGTTTTCACTGCATCCTCACTGCAAAATCAGGACAGAACTAGTTCACACACCACAGCCCAAACTGGGCTTTTCATTTCATTTGCAGTTCTCCTAAACTTAGCCTCAGGTTTCTTGTGTGAATGAGAACCTAGGAAAACCCCCCATTAACACTCTAGTGAAGAAGCATGAAGTGTTATCCTTTCAAATGTTATTTTCTTTCTGTTCATCGTTAATTATCTTGGAGGTATTAGAAACATGCTGGAGAATTTGTATTGTTTGGGAACTTAAGCTGATTTTAGACCGGTGATTACTAATCATATTCGTGTAGCATATTCCATTTTAATTCATAAAATAGTACGATTAAGTAATGTTTCTGTATTTTTGTGCATCCACACCCAGTTTTCGGTTGTTTATGATTCTTCAGTCCATTTGAACTGCTCCTGTAGTGATTTGCTCTTAGAACTATTTCTGGACCTATAAGAGAAAAGGAATATTCTGTGAGCACCTTCTGAAAAAATTTCAGTGGGGCAGGATGAAAGGAAAAGGAGAAAATAATTCCATCATGTCTCTTCTCCATCCCCCTAAAAAAAATAGCAAACCAGAGCAATCACCTCTAAAAATCCACTGGAGCTGGCTTCAGGATGGTACAGATTAATGTGCTGAAATTGGGTAGGGCTGAAATGTGACACATTTCCTCTGGCATGATTTGATATTATTGCCTCATCAGGGCTGCCCTTACTGCCATCACCCACATGCTACACCCAGAATGATGATGGGCATATTATTCACATATTCTGAGAATCTGCAGTGTTCTTGTTATTTATGGGGTCCAAGTCAACACAGTAGAAAGTTAGAGAGCAGAAACTAAGTTTCATCTAAATTGATAAACCAGTATCTGCCTAATCATGACCTGTGTATACTGTATTTTTCCAGGCTGTCCTATGTTGCAGTTACAGACACATATCCACTGAAGAAATGGCCTTTCCAATCTTCAATCAGTGGAACTGTTAGGTTATTCTCCTCATTAGGACACTCTTAATCTAACTGAAATGCTAATTGTCATGCTGTGAGATCACAGTCCTACATCTGAGATAGAGATGTAACATCTGAGATACTTGCAGAAAAGATCTTGTGTCTGAAAATTTACTGCTTTTTCCAAATGTTTTGGCATTAGAAGTTGTAGCCTGTTTTCCTCACCTGCATTTTGTGAAAATCACAACCAGACTCCACAAATAAAATGTAGGAAGTGACTGACTTATTTTAAAACCAGTTGTTAGCAAAGATTCACATAAGCCACACTCTGAAATGATTACTTTGTTGAAATGAAAACCAAAACAAACAACAGCAGTGTTGTAGGATATTAAATATTTAGATAGCTTATCTAAATATCTCTGCTATTTCCCTCATGCCTTGTTTTTACTCTTGTATTTTTAACTAGGATCAGAAATGGAAGTATAATAATATTCTTAAGGAAGATACACAATTACAAGAAAAATCCCTCATATATGATTTTCTTCGTCTATTCATTCCATCTTAAATAAGGCCAGGAACTCTGACTTTCTAACATTGCTAGTTAGCAAATCTTAGTTAGTCTTTGAGATAAGCAATTTTAGGACAACTTGACTATTTGAAACTGCTGGAATGGAATCCAGTGCTGCCTTTCTACATCTATAGTTTGTGATCTCAGGCTGACATACATAAGCACATTTGAAACAGGTTTGAACTGAGGAATTATGTTGCATTAATTTGTATTACAGTTTGATAGAATTTGACACAACTTTGAATGCCAAGTTCTCACTCTACATGATTAATGCAAGTTTTAAAAATGACTTTTTTTTCTCTTTTTAAGCTGCCTCACATTTCTAAAGGAGATATGGGTTTCTCTTTACTTGAATATCGTCATATTACATCCTGAGTTGGAAGGGCCCCATAAAGATCATTAAGTCCAGCAGCTCCTGGCCTTGCACAGGACACCTCCAGAATTAACACCCTGTGCGTGAGAGCATTGTCCAAACACTTCTTGAACTCTGCCAGGCTTGTTGATGTGACCACTGCCTTGAGAAGACTGTTCCACTGTCCAGCTGTCCTTTGGGGGAAAGCATTTTTTCTGATATCCAACCTAAATTTCCCCTGGTTCAACTTCATGCAATTTCCTTGGGTCCTGTCACTGAGCACCAGAGAGGAGATCAGCGTCTGCCCCTGCACTTCCCCCGTGAGGAATCTGCAGCTCAGGATGAGGGCTCCCTTCAGTCTCCTGCAGGCTGAACAAGAGACTCCAACCACTCCTTGTACAGCTTTCCCTCTAGACCTGTCACCATCTTCATAGCCCTCCTTATGCCATACCCTTTGTATCCTCACATGGTGGAGCCCAGAACTGCACACGGACTCTGGGTGAGGCTGGTCTAACACAGAGCAGAGGACAATCCCCTCCCTCAGCTGTGCCTGATGCCCCCAGGACACGGCTGGGTCCTCCTGGCTGCCAGGGCACTGCTGACCCATGTTCAACTTGCCACGTTCTAATTGTCATTATTAGTAGTAGTATTTAAAACAGTATTAATAGCTGCAGAAATTTTTCAGTCTGATTCCAGATAGATGGAAGGTAGATGAAAAAGATTCTGTGTGTTTATGTATCTCTGCATTTTTTTTTCTTTGTGAATACATAGCTCGGCCTATGAAAATAACAATGAACAACAACAAAGTAGATTGCATGAACTTTTTACATCCAGTCTTGAAAAAGCTACACCCTTGCTCTAATGAAAATACACATTTTGTTGTAGGTTAATACTGCTTCTTTTTCAAAGAAATAATAAGGATAAATACACAGGTCCTGAGTACCTTGTTTATTATTTGGCTCTTGCAATATTTTGGGTTTATTTGATTAAAGATATTGCCTTTAATTTTTTTTCTGTCATATATTGTATGTTGAAATTTGTTACTTTGCTACTTATAAAGCGTGACAGCTGTTTTCCTGTTCTTCCAAGTAAGTAGCATTATAAATGTTTATTGATTTTAAGACCATATTAAGAGATGTAAAACTCTGCTACAGGTAAGACTTATATAGCTAAATACATTGTTTCAATACCATACTTCAGTGTTCAAAAAAGACTTCCTTGTCATTTGAATACCTCTTGAAGTTCCAAAGCCAGATTCACTTATCCTGTGGGACTGCCTGAAAAACAGATGAACAGTTGCAATATGGAAGTTAGCATTGTTTGCCTGAGTAACCTTTGTAGTTCACTCTGGCCATTAACTATTTCCTCCTCCCATCAGTAATTTCAGACTAAAAAGTGTCTGGAGGCCAAGCTGTGGCTTAAGCAAAAATTTTGTCTTCAAGACTTCAGTTTTGAATAGCCTGCAGGACACTAAAATCTTTCACATAGTGTAGCAATTGCTGCTCACTGCATGTAATTGAGAAGCAGCGATCCCTGGTGTTTCAGCTTACGAGAGAGTAGATCCATGGAGTATAGCCCTTTTCCTGAACTATTAATTGAGGAAAGAATAGAGTTTTCTGCTTCATTCTGGATCATTTACACAATTTATCATTCTTACAGGTCCAAAAAACCACATCTGTCCACATCTTGTGGAACAATATTTTTTTCACCCTGTATGTTTCAATAACATATACCTTTCCCCAGCAGGAATTCTTGTTATTCACCTGCAGTGATCAGTAGCTGAACATATTCAGGGAGAACATAATGTTCACAGTTAAAAAAGACTATTCAGTTTACTTCAGACTATTCAGTTGACTAGATGAATTCTTACAATTGTAATTGCAATTCCTGCAGTCTCCAGCACAGACATCCAAAAGTGGGGTCATCAGAGCAGAAAACATCAATATTTGGAGTTTGCATCAGTGATTGCAAAACCTGGTTTGCAGAAGCAGTTGTTTCAATAAGAGTATGTCTTGCCTCAACCTGTACACCTTGAAGTGATAAAGAAATAAGATAAAATAAATAGAAAATAATAATATAAATTTTAAAAAATATAAAAGATGTTTGGGCAACTGAACAATAATAAACCCTGAGAAAATTTTGTCCACACCTGGCCATTTCTGTACTGTTTCTGAAGAGAAACCTGAAGAGTCTGAGGCAAATTGTGTGTTCTGGCTTAAGTATTAAATCTTGGTACAGAGTTTCACAACAAATTTATGTGATAAATCAGTGTAAAGTTCATAGAAGCAGAGTAGGAATAAAGGCTGTTGATGACAATAATGATCATTTTATTCCTTAATGAATGCTGTTATGTAAAATGAGTCTAGTCTACACCTGGCATTTCAATCATCATACTTCAAACATCTTTTTTTTCCTGAGTGACTACACACATATTCATAAAGCAAATATTTCAACAGCAGCAAAATTTTCTCCTCTATGAAAGAGTAGGTTTTCATTTAGAAGTACTGAATAATCCAAGAATTAAAGTTTTTGTTGTTATATATGCTACACACGCATAAGTTTCTATTTATACTTTGCTTGTGCCAAATACTGGAGTTTCCCAGTATCCAGTTCTAATATACTCAGACTTTCTTTGCCACTCAGTGCAAATCAGATTGCATTCAAATTCCAAAGCCATTGCAGTTTACATGGCAACTCAGTGTAAATTAATAGATTACCCAGAACTTCAGTGATCTACACTAGTTTTGCTCTTCTGCATCAGTACATTTACAGCTTTCTTAGGCTTGTGGGGGTGTGCTGGGTCAGGCCAGATGTGTAGTACTGGACAAGAATTAAGTGGAAGTGGTAGGCATACAGGACTGCTGCTCTGGATTAGCTAAATGAGGTCTCCAATGAGGTTTTGCAGGAGCCAGTGGAGCCTTTGCTCTGTCTGGGACGTGGTGTGTCACACAAGCTCTCCTAAGGGCTGGGATCTGCTTGAGGTATTCTACTCTCTTGTACCAAAGCAATCAGCACACCTGGCTACCTAATTCAGTGCTGTGCTTGTAATTTCCATTCAGTCTTTGGCCTTTCTCATTAATCCAACAGGGACCAATTCTCATGAATCCAACTGGGTATAATTAATTTTCTACATTAAAATCAGTGCTCTGCATTGTAGCTCCCGGGCTGTGTGTGCCTGGCTGTGCTGTCTTTTGAGCAGATACCAAGGTGGTCAGTTCAGGTGGCCTTTAGTAAATACCCACAGCAGTGTCATCCATGTTATCCTTCCCCTTAATTCTTACCCATAAACTCAACTGGTTCTTCCTCCCCTGCTAGGCAGAACTCAATACATTCCAGTTGCTCTCCACATAAAGGGCCTAAAGAGATTATAATGAGATTCTGTTAGCTGATATGACAACGTCATTCTGTCTTTGGTCTCTCATTATGTATATTTGGTTAAATAATATTAAAACATGTGTATTATATATATTTATTTTTAAAATATATATAAAGATTTCTCAACAGATATATATGTATAACTATCAATATTTATTTAGCAATGCCTATAATATGGTATTTCCTCTGAGAATATCTCTGGAACAAGAAAGGGTCTTTTCATATGTCTGACTTTTGAAATAGTTCAGCCTGTACTGTGCACACAGGGTCAGGATAGATCTTTATAATGCTCTCTTCTATCCTTCAAATTTCTGGGACATTTCTCATTTGGCATAATTCAGTCCAGCTCTCTTGAATGCAAAGGTAGATACAGGCTTAATACAATTTCACTGTCAATAGACTCCTAATTTATAAAGGCAGCTCTGATACTCTTTCATCGTTAATGTTCAGTTTTGATCTGATGCACTTTTTTTCATTGGACTTTAGGCAAACATATGAAATACATCATTTTAGTTGCTACTGCATGCCTGAATTTAAAAAGAAAGAAAAAAAAATTAGGAAGTTTAATCCTGTTTACCCACAGCATATTTTTTCCATCCTCAGGGAAAAAGAAAGTAATTCTGGTTAAAAAGGATATTCTGTTATGTATAGAATAATGTTTGCTCTGACTTTAATGGATTTCACTGTTCTAGAAAACATTGGAAATGGAAAAAATTACACACTAACAACAAAAATCACATCACATTGGTTTTATTAAAAACAAAAAGCATTTAGAAAAGAGACTAGTGAGAAGCATGGATTGAGCAGTATTCCTGTCTTTAAAAGAAAGAGATTTCCAGGATATATATATTTTTAGAAACATGTGTAAGAATGCCTAATTAAGATACTTAGATCTATTTAATAATGAGAAATTAGTTCTAAATTCAGAGAAGCAACTATTATTTTTATAGTTTGGTTATATGTAGGAACTCTGCAGACATTTAGTTTCCATGAAGCATCAGTGTGATTTGATGCAACAGCTGAAGAACTTGCTGGGTTCCATTCCATTATGCTTTAATGTTTTTAGCATCATTCCCAATTATGTTCTAAATTAAAGTCTTACATAAACAGAAGCATAATTGCAAATGCAGTGTTCAAGATGCCATGTCTGGAATATCACAGAATTTTAACTAGCAATTCCACTCAATCCATTTAAATTACTGCTAACTCTGCTAGTGGGGTCATCCCTACTGATCTAAAGCTTCATAAAAAGTAAATACTAATGTGAATTGATTTTGCAATTATATATGGAATGCATTTTTTAATGGAAGTACCTGAGAAGTGGAATTCTTCGTGGAAATTTTTTAATTAATGAAAATGAATAAATATATTTTTCACAAAGCAACTAAAAGAACTTGTTTCTTTTCAGGCAAATGTAACCTGAAAATAAACTTTTCTTTAACTCTGTCATTTTAGTTTTAGTTAAACACAAACCTCCTACTCCTTTGGTGACTTGCATTTTTAAAGAAGCTTCTGTTTGAATTCTCAGATTACTGTTTGGCTTAAGTAAATTATAACTAAATACAATATAACCATAAATGAGTGACGGTCCATGTGTGACTTTATCACTGAGAGGTTCACGTTAGCTGACATTTTTAATGAGGGTGTGGGATTTTGGTGACCAAGTCCTTATAAAACCCACTTTAAACCCTTTGAAAGTCCTATTATTATCTACTAAATTCTAATGAGTTATTTCTGAAAGTACCCACGTACCTCTCAAGTGACACATAACGTAGCACTTTGACATACCCTTGTCTTTGAGAAAGAGAACAACAGGTGATTTTCAGGTGATGTTTTTTAGCTCTTCAAATAAAGTTACTTATTTTTTGATAAGTATAATTTCATGCTACATGTGAGCTATTTAACAGCATATTATCTTTTGAGAAAAGTATAAAAATATTCTTGTAAAAAAGTACGAATTACTGAAAGGCAGCTATAAAAATGACTGCACTTATATCTGGCAATACATTCTAGCACAGCTTCTATTTATCATGCTCCCCAAAGTGTTTTATGTATTAAATTATATATAAATTTTGTATCAAATATTAATAAACATACCAATTTGAAGCACAACACAATGCTTTTCTAATATTACTTTAATTACAGCAGTGTGGCATATCTATATGTCTTTAGTTATGAATATTTTAGAAGATATTATTGTCTTTATCTAGTATGAATGTGAGTGAGATTAGGGTGACATTTGTGTAAATCTGTAGGAAGATTCTTCTGTTTCCAGGGAGCACAGCTTGTCTTTCGTCTGAAAATATCTGTAGTATTAAACTCAGTTTTGATTGCATACCCTTATACTGCCCCTTCCTACTGGAAAAATAAGCATTAGAAAAATTTATTACTGTTCTGGCATCACCCATAGGATTTAATGAGATGTCTCTAGTTTTACTGATCTTGTAATCTAGGGAAACCTAGCTTTATAATGGTATTCTTCTGAGAATTTAATTCAACTTTTATATGCAAAGGTCAAATTCCTTACTCATATTGGTTTAATCACTCTGAAAAACAGTTGAGCTGTCTGCAGCACATACTACTGCACAGACATGAGTGCTACTGTGTGATCAATACAGATAAAATAGGGTTTAAAATCTAGTTTCTGAATTTGTAATTGCACAGTACAGAAGGCCAAACACAATCACATGCAAGTTTGTCTGAAATTTCTTGGAGACAGCCATTTGACATCACCCACATTCACTTCTGAGTCATTAATTTTTAACATAATATCATGTTCTTTACCTTCCTAATCAGTTCTGAAAGTTACTCTTTCTGTTTGACACAAGTAACAGGAACATAGAAAATGGAGCATGGAATAAGGCTTGTCTACCAATTGGAAAATATCTCAAGTTCTACTGCTCATATCTGAACGAAACAACCTATTAAAATGGGAACATAAGAGAAATAAAATCTAAAAGACTATTTACTGTGGTTAAAATCTTGCTGGAATGGAAATACAGTTCATGGGAAAATTGAATATATAGAAGGAAAGGGTAGAATTATACATGTGGCCTTATTCAAGCAAGAGAAAGATTTGAAAATTTGATGTTGTCCAAATGACAGGGGTACTTATGGTCAGAAGTAAAATCCAATATTTCATAGCACTGTACTGTGGTCATTATTTGAATGACAGTGGAGATTAAATTGATTGAAATTATACTTTGCTATATTAATTTCTGTATCAATTATTTGTATCAAGACTCTGCTTTACCCTTGGAGATCTCAGAGCACTTTAGAAGATGTACAATGCTCATTAAAGATGTGGTTCTCATTAAATAAGCCATCTGCCCGGTTTACTCGTTTGGAAAGCCAACATGTGTCTGCTGCGTTTATATAATTTTAGTGCCCTCTTCAAGGCAGAGGTCGAGCAACAGCATGGTTGTGCCTGTGAAAAGTCAGTCAGTTTAAACTACTCATGCTGGTGCCACATCTCAAATATTATTATTAGTCAGTTGTCTGACTTTTATAGACAAGCAACAAGAGCTTGAGAATCTTCTCTCTCAGTCCCTTTCCCTTCCTAGCTAAACAACTTTTGCAGCCCTTGAAATTCTTCCCCCATATTGCCTCAACTGCATGGATCTCCCCGAGCTCCAGTAACTTTCTGACACGAGTTAAGCTTGTAAGTTTCTTATTACAGAATTTTTTTCTAACAGAGCATCTACATTCATGGAGACAGAGCTATTTCCAGTTTGAAAAATATACAGGCTTTGCCAAGGAAGGCATCTTTAAGAAATACATTGAAAACATGGAAGAGAAATGTTTCATGGTGTCTCAGCCCAGTTTCAAGAGCTATAACTTAACTATAGCCTCTTTGATGGCCTTGATATTTAATTTTATTTTTAAGTCAAAAAGTGTTTTTAAAAATAAAGTCCAAAATGCATCCTATTTTCTTTACAAATTATTCCATCAAAAATTTTACATAAAATTGAAAATTGAAATGAACATGGAAAGTATTTTGTAGGGTTGTATTGTATTTGTTGATTTTCTGTGGATTTTTATTTACCTTACCTTCCCATCAACTTTGCATAATAATCAGTAACAATTTGCTCTTGAGGAGGGATGAAATGTCAAATATTTTAATCATAGTGGGCATAATCATGGAAAGTAACTGGCTATAAAGATATAAATTGACAGTAAGGAAGGAGCAGTATCATTAAATAACAGTTATAGTGAATTTTCTTATGTCCAATCTAACCTTTCTTTGATGAGCAGAGGTCTCATTAGGACCAGAAAAAACTAGGAACTGTATTTTAGATAATTTTAGGCAAGTATGACATAGCATCAGAAAAACAAGAAATTAAAGTCCTGCTACTTGGTCACAATCTAAATTGAATAAAACTGGAATAAACCATGTGTGCTGCTGTCTCCCCAAGGTGAGATGTGAGAGTGTGGACCAGAAAAAGAAGAAAGCATCTCAAGGTATTGGCTGACTGAATAAAAATTCAGGTGCTCCACTACTTAATTGATACTCTTGTCCTCTGTGATGAACACTAAGGCCCTGTATCTCCCTTCAGTGTCCCCTACATGTGAAAGTTATGTATCTCAGCAGAGGGAGAGCTGTCAATACACTGCAAATTATAATCTTTAAAGTAAGAAACAAACTGAGGAGCTGCACTGTGCCAGTCAGTAAAGGGGCAGTGTTATAGTGGCAGTTCCCCTGTAACAGAGAGTTTCAGATATCTTCAAAACAGAGCTATAATCCTTTTTACATCTTAAAGGTATTGAAACAGGAGATTGAGGTATCAATTTTCCTCCCTTGACATAATTTCATCCCCACCTAACTTAATATGCAAGAACATTTTTTCTTTGAGATGTAAGAGGTCTGAACTCAACTTCCTTCTTTGACTGGTGGCAATACATCTTTTCATCCTGCTCCTTTAGTGGAGAATTCTGATGTTGTGTTGAGATCCCTTGTCTGTTCTCCCACTGCAGCCATCACTTTTGTAAAAACATTTAAGTCATTAAGCAGAGGATACAGGTGAAAGTAAGGCTATCATATGGCAACCTAAAAGCTACAGCAGTGTCCTGGTTAAGGAAATTCTGGAATCCCAAAATCCTCCATGTATTTAAGCACTTGTCAGCATGCCAACTTTGAGTATTTCAAACTGAACTTCTAATTATTGCTTTAAATGCTCATTGCAGAATTTTATTACACAGCTAATAAAAACTGCATGCATCATTTGCACTGTAGCACTGAATTTAGCATTCTTTGAGACTTCTGCAACCCTGCCTTGCTTCTCACATCAATTTCTATTTTAAACTGTGAACAGGAGCCAAGTAATTTCAAAGTATGTGAGAAAGTTAATGTATTATAAGTGGTTCTAATAGGTTATTCTCAGAGCCTTAAAAATCAGCATTTGCAGTGAAAATATGAGTCTGGAAGAGACATATCCTACTTCTCTGTAACTGATGCAGACTGGGGACTTAGAAGTTCAATTTTAATTGCTTTAAAGGTTTTCAGCTTTTGCAGGCCTGCTCTGTAAAAGAAAGTTTCCTTTTGCTGACAATGAGAAAACACAACAGATAAATGTATTAAATCAGACAATGCCTGGGCACTACATTTTTCTTTGATCTGGAAGCCTATTAGCCAGGATCAGTCCCTGGGAGACTTGCTGCCAGTAGCTAGTTGTACTTGTTTATTTATATATCAGTAATGTTTTCACTTCTTGAATCACTGAAACCCATGTGCAGTTTAGGGTTTCATCTGGACTCTGGATCTCTGGGCTTAATGAGAATGGTTAGGTTTAGAGTAAGAGTGAAATGCCCTCATAAAAGGGTAAACACAGGACGACCCACAAGTGCTTTGTAATCCTTCATGAGCCTCCCAGACTGGCAGGGCTGCCTGCCCAGCCCAGGTAACACCCTGGGAACAGGGAATAAACATTGCCTTTGGCTCAGCTCTTCCACTTGCTGGTCAATGTGGCTGAGCTGGAATGGAGGTGGCACTGGAATTTATTTCTGGAGATGACCACAAGCAAATGGAAAGACTGAGGGTGAAAGGAGGAAGCAAGGGAGGAATTATGACTCAGGGATGGTTTTCTGTGACTCCCAGTGTTTCCCTGGCTTACCCAGGAGTTACATGCAGCCTCCTACTTGGAGTTAAAATAAAGGAATAATCTATTTCAACAGCAAAGCGAGTACTGAGGTTTAGAGTTTACATATATGGGTTTGCAAAGAGCAACTTCTTAATGATGTTTGTATTTTCATGTGCCTTCAGCTTGAATTGAGGGCATGTAAAATAACTCTGATGAGGTCATTAAAAAATCTGAGGTCATGATTCTGCTTCATTCCTTCCATTGTGTTTGCCATGAATCTCACAGCGAGAAACACAACAGAAACTGTATGCATTACAGCAGAAATATAAGGATGAAATTCCTTACCCTAGAAGGCTTGCAGATTTTACAGCTTCACTCTTGGATACCTGTCAGGTGAAACTCTTTTAAACACCCATTTAGTGGCAGTGCAGCTGGGTGTTTCCAAGGAGCATAAATAATTCTTTCTACAGCTTTACTCTTCTGTAGTGAAGAATTTCATGTGTCCCTGTATGTCAGGGTCTGTTGAAATGCATTCATGTTCTAATAAAACTAAAATGTTAACATTCCTGTGAATATATATATACAGAGGAAATGTTTTTTGGTCCCACAGTTATCCATGAGAAATCCCTTCAGCTCAATATTAATCCATTCTTCCTTAGAATGGCAATTATGCTTAATTAGTGTTCTGAATAAGAATGTTCATACAAATCAGAGTATACACCTAGAAAAGACCAAAAAAAGTGGCAATCTTTTTATTTGCCTTACTCAATAATTGCCTAGGTGAAAGAATTAAAATATGAAAGAGTTTGTGTCTCCCCATTCAAGTGCTTTTTTCTCATAATCTGAAAAACAGCTTTTCTTTTTGTGCATCTGGTCTGCTGCTTTACATCAAGGGAAAAAGTGTTTTAGCTTTGGTCTCTCACTGTAATCACACTTTGGTAGCCAGCAGTCTAAGAATTACTGGATGTAGCATTAAAACTTCAGTGGTTTTTGAGAAGATCCCTAAAGATTCAGTAGTGGTTTTAGTAAAAGAGTAGGAAAGTGTATCCTTGAATGAATAAAATCCAGCATCAGGTAATAAGTTCATGCTCTTGAAATTCAGTGAGAACTTTGCCAGCACCAGTGGGGCATTGGGCTCCAGCTGCACATTTTTAAGAACAGCAACTTGGCATTCAAAAAAGGTGAAATAATTAGTAGCCTCATTTTCCAGTGATCATATATTCTTCTGATACAGTAAGATGAAAATAAATATTAAGATGAGGAGAACAGTGTAGGAATGTGTTTACATGTTTATGATGATGTCATCTATATATAGACACACATTTCTTTGATGTGTCCTTTTACATAGACGTACATGTATATATGCATACACACTTCTCCAGACTTCTGGTTTATAAAGTTTAGTTCTTCTTTAAGTACACACTTTTCATAGAACCCTTCCAGTAATTGTTCCTGTGCTTTAGGTTATCACAGTACCATTTGCTCTGTTATAATCCCTTGCACAAGTTGTACAGAGATTTTCATTCACTAGTTAGTGCACAATATTAATTCTGTATTTAGTTACGCTTCTTTATCATTTGCATGTTTGTAGTTAACTAAAAAACAAGAAACTAATGTGGTGAAAATGTCATTCATGTAAAGAACAGAAGTTCAATGTCAGATATTTCTTTATGGAAATAATTTAAAGTGTATATGTTTCCTATATATCAGAAGTTCATTGCAAGAAATTGACATTTCTCTAAGGAAGTTTTCCATTAAAACATGGTTCTGTTCCCCAGCACTGAGGGTTCAGCCAGCTTTGCTTTGACTGCCCATGCTCCTCCAAGGGAAAAAAAATTCCTCTCTTGGAGAAATGGGAAGGATAATACATGCATTCATAAGCTAAAATCTGTGTAGTGTGCTTCAAGTGTAACATTCAGCTTCCTTAAGAAAGTAGAAAGAAGCTTCTGTTTGTGGTATTAATACACATGAAAATGTTTCCAAAAGAGGTTTTCCACCCTTCCTGAAATCAGATATAGTCCCCTTTATTTAGGTACAGTTTCCAAAAGTTTTCTGTATTATGATTTACTAGGACAGAGTCACCAAGTTTACATATTTCATTTATATTTATGTAAAGATTAATTTTCACTAGCCTTCAAGGAATAAAAGGAAAAAAAACTGTAACTTCACATTTTCTTTTCTTTCTTTTAAGTAAGAAAAAAGCCAACCCACACTGACACTAATGGGTGAAAAGCATCAGTTATTCCATAAAAACCTATGTATCTCATCCCTTCATTTTTCTGTAATGAGATACCAGTTGCAGTCAGTTCACCTAAGTCAGTGTCTCAATAGTGTGGGCTACACATGCAGGGCTGCAAACTATTAAAACTTTAGAAAAACCTTTGTTTCAAGGAATTTTAATTGTGGCTCACAAGGTCATTCATGTTGAGACTTTATATCAGGGGCCAAACTTCAGATCTTCATGGGTAAGGCAAGAGGTTAGCATGTGTAACTTTATCCTCACTGTAGAGTTCATATGCTGCTGATTATAAGCTTGTAAACAAATCCTTCACATCTCTCCTGTCTGAAACAGCTTTATAAGGAGTTTATTTTTTAGAAAAATAAGAACAGGTGACAAGGACAAATTGTCCTGAAGATTGTGCAAGAAACATAAACCCCCAGTTTCTGGTGAAAAAGAGATTAAAATCAGAAATACCATAGCTCTTTAGACTATGTGGAGCATACTTGGGTCATGTCACAGTTTTGTTGTCAAGGAACACTAGTCCTTGGCTTCAGCAAAACACAGGATAACTCCCTTTTCATTCTTTGCAGCATCTTTTTTCTTCTCTTTCCCATTTCTCCATGAAGAGATGCTTTTTATATGCTAGCCTTGAGCTAAAGGAACCGAATCAAATTCCTTGCTCACTAATTTGTAAACTCCTTAATATATTTGGCAACTTGAATGAAAAGTTTATGGTGGCTACCATCTCTTAAGGGACAAAGTATATAAATCTTTAATCCAGATTCCCCCTTTGGAAATGATTAATCTGTGTGAATCATAGTGATGATTCTGCTGTTTAGTCTATCCTTTATATTTTAAGACATACCTGTGTTGAGTTTGTTTGGTCCATGCAGCAGTACTGTTTTATGGTGCTTTTTTACTTGAAAAGGCATAGTTCTTTTTTTCTGTTCTTGAAACAAGCCATTCTGGCTTGTCTGCCTCTCACTTTATTTGACATACACAACTTGTCTTCTGCCTTAAGAATCAATTTGGCTCACTTGTGTAATTTGCTCTTTTAGCCTGCTTTTGTCATCTTTGCTCCAGAGAACATTTATGTCTTCAACTGAGACTAAATTGTGTTAATTAGGAAAATATCTAATGGCAGTTTGCCCATCACCATGCCTAAATGGCCACCTAAAGTTAAAGTAAAAAAAAGCAGTATTGTTTCTCTTGAGTTCATATGAAATCTTTCCAAAACTGCCAGCACAGAGTAATTTATCTTTTTAAAACAGAGACAATTAAACAGACAAAGGAATAATAAGACAGATTTGGATAGGAAATTATGTAGACATTTTTTTAAAATAATAAGAATAATTAATTGTTGGGAGAAATTTCTAATCAAAGTGATGGAGCAACTATAGCTGAGTGTTTCTAAATCATGTACTTAAGCTCGTTAGGAAGTTATTAGGCTTGATGCAGAAATTACTTCATTAAATTTTACACCCTGTGTAATGAAAGAAGTCAAAATAAATAGTCATAATAAACATTTTTGGTCCTCAAATGCAGGTGAAATTGTGGTCAAGTGAATCCTAATAGGACCTAAATCCTATTGATTTCAATAAGAAAATGTTTTCATCCAATAAACTCACAAACAATCTTTCTCTTATTTTAGGTGAAGACAGAAGAAAAGTATTTTACATAATTTATTTTCAATATATTGTGCTATGTAATCAAGTGTTATGAAGGAGAGTGAAATATAGATACAATGGGACATGCCTATTTTTGTTTTTGTTATGGTCATTGAAATGAATATTTTTTTATTCTTGTGTGCCTTTACTGAGGACAGAAAAGATAAAAGTGTCCCCTTAATCATGCTGAGAAAACAGCTGAATGTCCCTATGGAAATTTAGCATCTGTTCATCTGACTTTTCTCAGCTCATTATGACTAACACTCCTGCCAATGAACCTGCTAAGATTTTACTTAATATTGGTCTATAGCATGTACTATATTGAATATTATGATAGTGAATATATATAGATTTATATATAAACATGTATGTTATATATCTTGTGTGCTGAGTAGCTGATCTTAATCCTCTTCTAGTCAATTAGAGAACCTTTTAACTCCCCTGAGACATAGGTTTAGGTCCCTGCTGGTTTTTTTTCTTTTGCAAGTTAATGCCTATATTTTTAGCTCCTTCATGTAATGTAGCAGAGAGACCCGTGCAATCTAGAATAGAAAGCAGGTCAGTCTGCTGTTGTGCCCTCTAATTGCTCCTGTCTTAAAACATTTCAGTCTTTCTACAACATGTAATTTCTTTTTTCTTTCCAGTGCACATGAAAAAGGATAATGTTAGCATTTTGCAGTTAATTCAATTACTTCCCACTTGTGAAAATGCTGACAGGATTTCCGATCACTGCAAGAGGTGCCCTTACTGTTGGATGTGATTGGCAGCCCAGACATAACTTCTAAATTGCAGCTGAAATTAAAGCATTTTATCTTCACTCATATATATTCTTCATGACAAACCATTCAGCAATACTTCCAAAGCATTATTTCAGTGAATTGATTTTCAACAGCAATTAGTGACCAATTTGTGAGATAATGTTCTCTGTCAAATCACAGACATGTCAGGATTGGTTTCAATAATAGACGAGACATTAATGCACTTGTGATCATAAATCATAGCTGTTTCCTTAACTACTGTAGATTAATTTTTTGCAGATTTACACCCTCTGCAGTAATACTGTTATCAGAAAATTGTGGTCTGTGCATTTTATATAAACAAGAAAATGTGAAAAAAGAAAGCTTATTCTAAAGGTGCTATTGTCTGGAGAAGTTAACCCTGTAATAAACCCATTATTTTTTAAAATGTTACTTAATGATTTTAAAGTAAAAATTTTCCAATAGCAGAATAAGAAAGTCATTTAGAAAATAAAGCTTGCGAAAAGCAATTTTAAAACACATAGAGGAAAAAAGGACTATTTTAAAATACGTTTAACTAAGGCTCATAGTCATCACACTTAGCTTTAAGTTTCCATTTAGCTTAGATTTTCTCTATGGCCTGTGGGAAAAAAAGAAATGCTCCCAGAGTTAACTCATGTGAGAGGTGAGCTGAATTTCCATATCCAGGTGGCTCCCTGTTGTTAAATGTACAGAGATGGAGGATCCCTCTGTACCTGTTTAGACTTGGTATCTAATTTTTAGACAACTAACACTAAGAGACGTAAGCCTCTATTAACTCACCATCTGATGATATTAGCAAGATTTTACAACTTAAAAATGCATAAGAACAGAGGTGAAGGTAGGAAGGGTGTAAATTCCACTATGGTAATTCAATGACTTAATCCCATAATGGAATTTGCAGACAAGTGCTTGAACCCTGTATTAAAAATTAGTAGAAAAGATAATAGCCACATAATGAAGTCATATTTAAAATTCTTAAAAACATATAACATGAAGGAAAATAAAGGAGAGGAGAACATTCTGAAAAACATGAAGACAAGTAATGGTCTAAATTAGCAAAAGATATGTTTTAGTATTACAAACAAGAACATTTTTTTCTTCCTTTATTTCAATTTTTAATTTGGTGTATTTATCCTGATCAGCTAGACTAGCAGTATTTCGTGTTCTGCATATCAACCAATGGTGAGGACTTTCTCAGCTGAAGATATGTCTGGGCCAGTTGGTGCGGCAAGCTGCAGGAGCAGAAGGTCTTGATTCCCAAGCAGTGGAATTTCATAGTTTTCAGAAGCAGATTTCTTGTTCTGTTCATCCTTCAGCTCTCTGGGGGGGAGAAATGAACAGTTTCTTCTGGCAGTCAAGGTCTTCATGTTGATTTCTTGTCCCTCCTTGAGGAATAATGAGAGGCTTATGCATGTTCCAAATCTTGAAAGGCAGGGGTGAAGTTGAGCTGCTATGCTCCTTGCCTTGACATAATATGGAATACTGGTTTAAATACCTTTGATATGCAGCAGTGAACATCCAAGATAGCCTCTGGATTTGAAAAGAATGATTAAGTCATATTATATATAGTTTATATGAGTCAATGCACATGCTTTTACTTTTTTTTTTCTATAATAGAACTTCAGTTATCTTCAAATTAAAGCTAACAAGGGATTTGAAGATTAAAAGTTATTACGGAAAATTAAGGGAAAAACTATGCTCATATGAAATTTAAACCTCCTTTGTTACCATGAAAAGATATTTTTGTAGTTTTAATCACATTGGCTTTACACTCTGCTTCATTTTAATTAATTTTTTTCAGTTTCTCAACTTTCAGAATGCTAATTAAACATACAGAGTGGTTTATCCCTTTAGAAAGGAGTCAATATGTTTCATTCCTATGAGGAAAACTCTCAGTTATTAAAGACCCATTTGCAGTCCAATAGGCAGCTTGTTCTTTAGACATGAAGGCAAGCATTTGGTACAGACCTTTCAGGGTTATTTTGCAACATCCACTTTAACTAGCAGAGTGTTGCTAGGTATATGTTGTAATTGCTATTGTAATTTTAATGCCTCAAGCAAAAAAAAAGAAAAAAGTATTTTTATAAATGTTTCTTTGTTATGTCTATACTTAAGTGTAGGGATATGATTTTCCCCATCATCATGTGCTTCTGATTACAGTGATACCTGCATTAGCCTGTGTTTTGAAGGATTTAAATCTTAAATATTCACCATCTGTTAATAAAATAGATTATCTCACTGCATTTTGCAACAGGTATAGACTAATTAGAACCAATTGGTATTTTTTGCATTCCTTTTTCTCATAAAGGAACTCTTCAGCATAGAAGTTGCATGGCTAAAATCTACCGTTTTGCTGAGTGCAGTTTTATTGGATCATTACTTAATCCATCAAAGATGTTGATTATATCTTTTAATAACTGGAATAGTTGAGACCAGAAAAGAGATTGATTTAATGATATGGCAGTGTTAGCACAAAGCAGGCATTGCAAAACTAAGTGGTTGCCTGAAAGGGGAGAAATTGCCTGGAGGCTTTGGAGAAAGCATTATGGTATTTCGGTGACAGGTTTCCTCACTGCTATTTCAGCACAGCTCCTTCACAGCTGGCTGCTTCTGTTTGTGCTTGCAGAGCCTCCGAAGGATTATGAGATTATTGGTCTTGACTAAATAAAATGAAGTGAAACTTGAGATTTCTGCATAGGCTTTGCACTCTTAAAATTATATAAGTCTATTTCCATGAGTATCTCTATACCAGTAATTAGTGGAATCCACTGCCTCAGTGATTCTAGTTTTGAGAAATTTATGATGTAAAAGAAAAATTGTGAAGCAGACTGAAAAAATCCTTCTCTCTGAAGTAAATGTATTCTGACAAGAAGAACAAGAAAATAGCAATTTAAATCTTAATGATGAACTTATTTAGACAATTTATAATTATTAATCTCTTGGTCAGATCTAAAAAAATTAAAAAGTAATTAAGTCCGCTAAAAAAATATTTCTCAAAAGTGACTTGATGGCTGGATACATTTTATGATCAGAAGAATCTCTTTGGTGTCTTTAAACTAATATGGTGTTTGATTCAAAATGACTACTACACTGAAGTGAGTTCTTGTAGAGTAAAGTGACCTTGGCCATAAATCCACCAAGAATGGCAATGATACTGTTAATATAGATTTACTTTGATTTGAAAAAGAAAGAGACTCAATTTACTTCACAGAGATCTGGTTCAATAAAAGGAATTGTAACTTTTTTTTACGTAATAATTGTAAATATTCTACATAAGAGGCTACATCATTTTAGATAAGAATGTGTGTTGTTAGGCTTGGTACTTCCTTGTTTCTTAAGAGTCATTAGTTGTTTTGGGTTTTTTTTCCATGGAGGTTTTATTATTTTAAAAACACACATGGCTATATAGACTGCATCAGCATAGAAAATCCAGTTTGATCTGGAAATGTCTCATAGGCCAGTTTAGAGGATTTAATCAGGCCAGGTGAAAGGGAAGACTTGTGAAATCCTCCAGCTGCTTCAGAAGTGATGGTTCTCATTCTGACATTCCTAAGAACACTTCCATAGGTTGCCTAATTTTTGAAGCCTTGGCAAATTGTAATCCAAGATCTAAAGGTCTGCATGAACTTGTGTGATCTGTTCCTCATTGATATTAGATTATTCACAGGCACTGAGGGAAACCAGGTTTTAACCAATTATTTTCCATAATCAAACTTCTAACAGTTTTAATAACATCCTCTTTGCTCTCTGTGGATCAGCCATGGGCAGACCTCAAGACACTACATAATTTCAGCAGGAGCTGTGGCTGTCAGAGGAATTTCACTGTTCACTGTGACATGCTTAGCTTTGGCCTCAGTGACTTCTTTTACCCCTAGCAACTGCTGAACCAAGAGAATATGATTTTTTTACTCTGATGAGATTTGAGAGGTTAAAGGTGATCTGAAGAGACATCATCAATTGGACTTTTAAGACTACAGTATAAAGTCACCATGTATGTAAGTTATATTCACTAACATATTGCTAATCTGAATATTCTGTCAAGGGAATTTTGAAGTACACTTTTTGGAAGATGGTCTTTAAGAGCCTTTCAAATGCTTCCTTGGAAGATTATCCTACAACCAGAGTAAGAGCTAAGAAATGCAAAACATAAAGCTTTCAGCCCAGCTTTAACCAGGAGGCTGTCCTTCATATTTTCTTGGATAAAAACTTCAAACAATACTGCAAACTAAAGCATGAATGTTTACGTTGCCTCCTAAAACTCTGTTTCTAGTTAGGACAGATTGATATTTATTATTTAACTTCAATCTCTGTGTTCTCAGATATTTTGATCTACAAATAACCTATTAAGCTAACTGCTAGGAAAACATGAAAGTAAAACATTATTCTAAGACGTAATGTGCCAAATATTTTAACAAAGTAACTGAAAGGGATCTAAAATTTTGCTTTAAGTGTTGCAGCAGAGATGGTATTGCAGTTCAGCTATGCATGAATAGGTGACAATGGGCATCTGGGAAAAACCTGAAGTTTAATCTATGTATGGCAGACAGCATTCTTTTGTTTACTTACCACAGAATTGTACTGGAGATGATTCAGGTGCTTTATAGCTTCTCTAAGTGTTGGCTTGATAATGTAAGAATCTGAGAGAACTGGAGAGAAAAATCAAAGTGCTTAGCAGAGAGTGCTAAGGAGAAAAAACCATCAAAAACAGAGTCTGTGTATCAGAATGACAATGATCCAATCAATGGGCTGTGAGCAGATTCTGAAATCCAAAGATCTTAAAGAGAGATGTACCATCATTATTAAAGTCTTTGAAAGTCAGTTTTTAACATTGTAACTGCAAGTGAACTAAGTGGATTTGGAGCAATTAAACCTATTTTATCAATAATATGCCTATAAATAGGATTAGAAAATTCTTGTACCAACAGCTCTACTTGAGTTTTTCTTGTGAGCATCCTTTAAAACCAGTGAAGACAAATAACTACCTCTAGAGCACAATTCATGTCAGCAATGTTGGATTTGTACAATGGGAGTTGAACAGCTATTTTCTTAAAAGGGCTCATTTCCCTGTTTAAATCAGAACATATCTAAATATCAGATTTCTGGAGTTGGATATGCTACCTTAAATGTTTTTAAGGTGTTAGTCATATCTCTACAACTTTATGAAAAAGAAATTATGTTTCTAAGCTTAAATATTTCCAGACTATTATGCAAAGACAGTGCCACTAACCTGTCCTCTAAATGTGTTGCTGAGGTCTTATTTGAGAGTGTTATGAATGATTTTATAGATGTGAAAGTGAAAGCAGAGCCCAGTCTTCTGACTTCGACTGTGCAAATATGATAACATGTATGTTTCCCTGGAAGCCTTAACAGCAATCCTAGCAGTTTCTAATGCACTTGACTGAAAACAATTGAAATTACTAGAGAATTATAATTGCTACAAAAACCTTGAGTTACCACTGCAATTTCTGATGGCAATTTCCTTGGCATTTAGTGAGGTTTTGAAAAGTACTTAAGTTGAAATTAATAGAGATAATGGTGTATCTGTAATTTCCTTTGGCCTGAAACCAACCCCTGACTGACAGATATTCTAATAACATTGTCATGAATATTAGCCACATTTTTTTTCTTTTTAAATGAAGTAAATAGGATTAGATGTCTTTATTATTACAAGCCATGAAGCATGCAATTACTTGGCTAGCAAGTAAATAGTAACTGGCAAACTCTGTAGACAATCTGGAGCTCAGATATTTGTACCTTCCTGGTGGTCCCAGAGTCTGCAGTGAAGACTCAATGGCATAGGGACTGAACTATTCTTGCAGTTGAGTAGGTGGTTCTCTGCTCTGTTCAGAGCTAAGACAAATAACTAGCAAAGGCAGGAAAATATTTACTGCCACTACCCACCACACATGCTGCCACCATACATCATGTACCAGCATTGTGACTGAAAATAACTTTCCTGCCTCAAAGACTATCAAACTATCACACACTACACCAATAATACAAGATGTTTGTAAATGAAACAGCATGGAAATGCCAGCATTTATAACATCCTAACCACATCTGTGTCACTACATTCATTGTAGGAGTCAAAGCATATGTTCATTGTATCTAAATTCAGGCACCTATAATGTTTTAATTAATATTTTTATCTTACTAAGCAGCTCATGCAGTCAATGGAAAAAGATGGGCCTCTCCAGAAGGCAAGGCTGATCTGCAGTAGGCTAAATTACTCTTTGGAGGATCATACTTGTCTCCATTAACTATTAGGATATTCAGTAACTGAATTTGTACCTTGTGTGCCCCTAAGCTCTTACTCGGGGTGGAATGACTTCAAATCCACATGAATAAAAATATTATTGAGGAGAGTGTAAAGGAAATGATACATACAGTTTCTGGAGGACTGAATTTATTTTTTTTTTGGTTTTTTTTTGTTCTTGAGATTTCTCTGATACTCAGTACAATATTAGTGCTGAGTATGGCAAACTTCACCCAGTTAGCATTGCCATGTTTAACCTGAAACACTTGATTTGTCCTAGTAACTGAATTCGAGTTTTGCCATTAAACATTTTCTCATATGGGAAATCACATGTGAAATAATGCATAGTTTCTAATTTATAGAAAGAATCAAGTTCAATCAATATTCAACTTATCTTCATTGTCTTCTCATATGATGCAAAAGAAATCTCACTGCACAACAAGTCAGACAATAATGTTTATCCATTGCAGTTGTTTCACCTTTTAGAATGAGGTTCAGTCTATCTCAGCTAGACATATGTTGGCCTTTGGAGACCTATAAATCATCTAAATTCCAAACAGAAAATTAGAGATGAGTGTATTCAATTGATCAAGAAATGTCACTGCATCCTGTATCTCAAGCCCTGAAAGGAATGTATAATCTTCCTGGGAAACAGGAATCACAACCTTTGAGTCTTTCCTCCAAGACATGAATTAGCTGGTGAATTAGCAAGGGTGAAATGCACGTTTGCTCATTTGTCAGAACAACCCCTGTCCCTCTTCCTTCATGTACCCTTTTTTAAACAACTGAGTTGCACCTGCCTCAAAATTGACTTCACTGAAGTCTTCTGATGGATTGTTAATGATAAATACAGATGTCTGAATCCAAATAAAGTAAGTTCAGAGCTATATTTTAGGTGTGTGTGTGTCTCTTTTTATACATATATTAAAAACTAATAAAATTCTAAAATTACAGGGTAGTTTTGATGAAGACCACTGCCAAAAGTTCCAAATTCCATATGCTGCAGCATCTGACTAGCTGTTATAGTTACTGATATTTAAGGACTTTGTGGTCTTCTTTTTAAAGCACAAGTATGTATTTATGTATTTACACCCTTGAGCTAAACCATCAAAGGCATCTTTGTAAGCTACAATTTTTAGTAAAAATAAATTAAAATTGTTCTGAATGCTACTGAAATAATAAACTGGGGCAATCCATCTGGAATTCATTTTACTTCATATTACAGGCTTTGTGTCACTGCTGTCCAATTTGACACCGAAAAGCACAAAGAATAACATTGACATAAGGATATAGTTATGTTTATAGCAAAGTAGATTTTTTTCCTGTTATTTTCAGAGTAGTATCCTTAGAGTTGGCACCCTCAACTGGATTTCAGAAAAAACTATCTGTGGTGGTCATGTTAAAATGCAGCAGCAAAAGCCTATGGAGTGAAAAACTATCAGTTCAGCTACTGTTCTTAGTCAAGGAGGCACTTGAAGCATCAGTGCTTTTTTCTTAGGGTCCATTAAGTCATGCCAATTAAAATCAATAGGGTTTTTTTTTTCTTTAAAAAGCAGAATAAAATCTGTTTTTTCTTTTTTTTTTTTATCCTGACACCACATTCAATATGTTTATGTAATATATTTTTTTAAAACATCTAGAAATCTTAGTCTCCACAATGACTGCAGTTACAAGAACTTTAGGTATCTGAAAGAGATAATAGGGAGGAGAAGATAATAAGATTACTCTTCAGTAAGGGCAGAATTTACAGATGATCTAAGTATGAGCCAAAGCTAAATAAAAATTTTATTTCAATGAGGGAAATAATATCAAAATTGAAAAAATAGATTAATACTAACAATATATTTATAAAAGTGAAGTGTCTTTATTTGATTTAGAAAGGAGGCTATAACGGTTTTCACAATTTCAAGTCAGAAAACACAACCTTCTTCACTCCAGCTATAAGCTGATTGAGCTATCTAAAAGAGTGGGTACTAGTTCATTCAAGAGAGAAAATAGGTATCTCATTTAATTCCAAATGTGTCTATGTATATGTACAGGTGCTAATGTATGAAGTGATTTACTCTTCACATATGCATCTTTCATTTGGAACCTAAAAGGCTACTTTACACCAGATGCCTACATTATGTTTTGCTAAATTTAGGTGCAGTATTCCTTCAATTTAAAGGAAGAAAAAAGTCCTTAAAACAGAATTAAGCTGAAAGCAAGATGATGCTGAAGACAGGTTCATCAAAGATAAATGCAATTACTTGTACTAATATATTGTTATTTAATATAAGATTTATTACTTCAGACATGAAATGTAGTATAGAAAATTTGTTTAGACTTCAGTAAAGCATTTAATATAGTGCTATTAGATGCTATTAGTCAGTCAAAGGGTTAGGGCTGGACAGGTATTAGTACACACCTAATAAAATTAAGAAAAAAACCGGCTAGTAGCTGAATTTGGAGAGGGCTTTTTTTTGGAATTCCACAAGGGTTATTCATGGAATGCATCATCTTTAATAGACTCATTTATAGGCTTGGCAGAAAACCAAGCAATTTGCTAAAGAAATTAGCAGATAATGAACAAAATAGATGACCTTAAGAAAGAAGTGTTAGACTGAAATAAACTAAATGAAATTTTAACAGTATTGAATGTTTGGATGTGAACATAAAGGTCCATAACAAATGACTCTGTTAAAAGCTTCAGCCAAGATTTTTGAGACCCAGAAGGAGAAAGAAAATGGAAGATCTGATCCCAGAGAGATTATTAGCTAAGCAGTGGGATTGGTAATGAAAAGGAAGAGGAGCTCCTAAAATCTATTAAGCAAAGTGTTTCCAGTGGAATTGGGAAATAATGTATGAGGCATAGGTAAGACAATCATAAAATCAGAGATTCAACATTTCTGTGAACTGGAAAACACTATTGGAAAGGCATGGGGAAGATGCAAACATCTGCCAGCCCAGCACCAGTGAGAATGCGGAGCACCACTTCCCTTATCAAGCTTCCAAACAAGTTTCATTATCACCTACCAGCACCAGGGACTGGGGCTCCCAAGTGAGAAGGCAGAAATTCTGTACAGCTCTGTAAAACTCCTCCACCTTCCTACTTCTGATGCCATAACGCAGAGCAGAGCTCTGTGAACACATGGAGTCTCTGCTGCGGCTCAGGAGACAGAGTTACTGACTTTTACTGTGGAAAAAAGCTGAAGTACCATGACCTGAAAGAAGTCTCATGTTTGTGGTACAGGTGGCTCATGGAACTCAGAATGAATGTGTGGTGGGGTGCCTTTTCCTTTTCCTTCCACAGAGATGATTTCCCACTCATCACAGCTTATGCCATAGGAAAATCTTATTTTGAGTTGTGTAGTAGCAAGACAGTAGTAAGTAGCTACAAAACTGTAAATTTAGAAATTTAAGTCTAAATTTCTATAGTAAGAAATTAGAATAATCTAATAATCAGAAGAGGTAAAAGAAAGTGAATTTTGGTGAGAAAAACAAATTATTTTTGTATAAACGTATCCAGGGACAAGGCAAAGAATGAAGTTATGCAGCAAATTTATTCTATTACAGTCAAATTTTCCCTAAATTGACCATTTCAGACATTTCCATGTCACATCAGCAGCTCTTATAAAAGATACAGAATAGACATGCCACCAAAATGTGACCAGATTGAAATGTAGGCTCATTAATGGTGATAGAACACACTTCCATCCAACAATGAAGAGGTATTAACAGCAGGGAGTCCTATTATATGCTTATCTAGTCTGTGAGTTACTGTGCACTAATGAGCAGCAGATGAGATAAAATTCTTTGTAGTCATTGTTTTCCTTTCCTCCCCACCCTGGTTTTTTGTTTTTTGTTTTTTAATATTTTGTTGTTGCTGTTGCTGTTTTCTCTGGGTTTGTATTTAGTGTCTTTAGCTTCTAGACAGAATTCTCCTGTATATTTTACCTGTTTGTAAGTGTAATTAACATACTCCATCTTAAATATCTACAATTTCTCCTCTACTTCATGGAATTGCTTGAATGCATTCTCAGTGGAAAATACTTGTGTAAAGTAAAGGAAAATATCTAGCAACCTTAGATCTGTATTTTTATTCCCTTTGTGCTTCAAACAAGGCAAAAAATTTTAAAGCAATGAAGGGTATGTGAAGATACGAAAAAGTAAACATCATAGCTCTACAGAATACTACCTCATTTACATTATTACTATTGTGTTTTTGTAATTAATTTAATTAATTTCTTTTCCTGGAAGAATGATCTTCAAAGATATTAAAGTAAATGAGAGAAACACAGTTTAAGGTTTTTAGACTATTTATACCTCTCCTTGAGAGAAATGACAATTTTTCAGCCTTCTAACAAACTTATGGGTCATGGAACTATTGCAGCACATGGAGATAATTTTATTTGTTTAATTATACTTACTGTTTTTATAAAGTTCTAATCCAAGAATGTTGAACAATGAAAAAAATTAAATTCAGCATTTATAAGTATATTAAATGCTATATTTATATTGTTTCATCCCTGCAAATATATGTATTTATAGACATAGAAAAAAAAAGTGTTTGACAATGAAAAACTAAGACAAAATTAAATGTAAAACAACAGAGATGAGGAAGATGTTAAAGTCTTAAATACTATGAGCAACTGAATATGAATATACAATATTATTTAAAATAATATTCAGGTAAAGTGGAAACACATTACAAAGATTAAGTGCTTTTGGCAGTCTAGGGAATGGATTGTTTGACTTATACAGCTGAATATACTGATTGAATTAGCTATGAACTTTTAATGCAATTGACATTCACAAGTGACAGTAGCAATCCATATTTATTCTTCTACATGTGTATTATATATCAGAAGACTCGAGGTGGGGAAACACATGTACTATATTACCTGGTCTGTATTAGAATTATTCCAGAAGCATCAGCCAGAGTCAGTAGAAAATTGCCAGTCTATTAGTAAATGATATAATTTAGAATTAATCTTGCATTCTCTTTTCAGTATCAAAAAAATATTTTGTAATAATTATCTAAATGGACTTGAGGCAGCAGTAAACATATCTGTAACCTTATTGTGGGGCTAATTAACTCCTTCCTTTGTATTATTTTGATGTGGTTTTTTGGTTTAGATAATTTATTTTTGAATTATGCAATTCAGCATGTCTACATTATAGAGTGGAAAATATAGCTCCATGCCTACAGCAAAATGAGAGTGAGGAAATATTGGCACAGGAAGGTTGATCCTGTAATGCACTCAAAGCTTGTTATTCATCTCTTAAATGAGAAAAGCTGGCTTTTGCAAACAAGATGGTGATTTATCACATAGTGAAGTGAGAAGCCAAAGGTCAGTAGAGGCATATGAAAATGAAACACTTTCATGCTTTAGTTGAGTAAGGAGCTGGCAGAGTTATACTAATATGGTTTATAATATACATTATATCCATATATACACATTAGAAAAAGGAAAGAGTGAGATTCTAAATAATCTATTTGTAATAATAGCAATCATTTGTAGATTACTTCTTAGGAGACATAGTAGAGAGCTCCCGCCTATGCTGAGTAGTGTAGCTGAAGCTCTACTCTAAGGAGGAATCCCCACATCAGGGTTACATAATCCTTACAGTTCTGGATATGGGGACTCTGATTATAGAAAGAAAAAAGCATTGAAGTAAAATTCTGACTACAAACCTTAGATTCTGTTCTTGGCACTAGAACAAGTTGCAGTTGCTAAGTGACTTATAAAAAATAACAGAGTTCATGCAACTTCGCTGTCTTCCCTAAGTAGCAGAGTTTGTGCCTAAACATAGTATAATATGATTTATCAATATATATCTAGTGTAGAATATGTGTTTATCTGATGAGGAGACCATACTGGGAAAAAGTGACCTGTCACTGTCTTCAATGTGATTACAATTTCCATAATTTGAATCAATTATTTCACGTAACATCACTGTGAAATGGACAGGTGTGTTAGATCCTAGAACCTTTCCCATGCTGCAGATTTCCTGGGGGTTGGATTCATCCCTATAATGGTATTTGGATTATTTCAAATGAAATAAATGTCTTCATTCTTAAAATTCCATACTCAAATGCTTCTTAGTTTAAACAAAATTATTAATATTGAGCTGTGTTGTAAACCTAAGTATGTCAAAGCAGCTTCTTAATTAGATTTTAATTAACAGATTACAGATATGCTTTTCTTAAGCTGTTGTTGATGGTAACTGAAGTTACCACTGCTCATTAACATTACTGTGGTGACGTGACTTATGCTCATTATTGCTCCTTGCCTATGAGGCAGCACATGAATATTTCCCTACTATTTTGTCTAACTCAAAGACAAAGGACTGGGCCTTTATTGTACATACATGAGATGTCTGGTACAACAGAAATTCTTCTCAGTTCTCCCAACTCTGCTCTAATATATCAGTTTAATAATAATTAATACATTTTGGAACAGAATAGACGTGCCATAAAACAAAAATTTTACCCAAATGGAAACAAACACATCCGTGTAGATTTAGAAAAGATTATGTATAATTTTAAAAGGTAAATCCAGAGTACAAGCACCACTGAAACATTGACCTGTGATAATTCCTAGTATTTAAATTTTTGATGTTCTTCTTGGCAACTTTGAAAAATAGTATTCTTCCAAATAATATTTGTGCTTGGTTCAGGAAGCAATACAAGGACTACTCTACATAGGGGGTTGGATGACGTTATGTTGCTTGGAGATGAAGAGAGTGGAACATTTTAGCTTTATGGATGTATGCCATGTGGCCTCTGAGACATAAAATGGTTTTATTTAGTAATACTTCTGCAGCCAAAGAAACCATATTCTTTCACACTAGCAAGGCCTATTAAGGAATTGTTACTTTTCAAAAGAAGAGGTGGTTGTAGCTTCACGCCTCTCCAGGTTGCGTTGTAGTTGCATCAGCTGCAGCTCTTTGGTGTTGATGTTATTTGATATCTTATTTTAGGATAAAAGTGGATGAATGCAATTTAGATAATTCTGACAAGTAGGAACTATAATTCATTCATTTTATTCATAAATCTGCTAATACACTGTTGTTCACATTTAGTAAAAATAAGTGTTAATTCAGTCTCTGAAATCTATCTCTTGGTTTATTCATTTACATTTCATAATTGAATGCAATGAAGAATGGATAAGACACTAAAGTGTTTTATCTAAGAGTGACTACCTCTAAAGAGTGACTTTCCTCCATGAATTTTTCTTAAGTATCATAAAATTTCTTGCCAAGACAATCAAAGTCATCCTTGAGACCAGACACTGAATTTTTTTATGCTATACTTTCCTGCAGTCATCACGCAAGAGAAATAACACCGCCTTGAGGTTTTTCGTCACGTGAAAACATTTGTCAAGCTGACAGTTTGGCTACTTCACAAAAATACATAAAGTTCATCAACAGTGCATAAAAAAGTTGCAAAGTAAAGCTCTTTTTATTGCATTTTAAGATATATGATTATTGGAATATAGCCTATTTTGATTAATCTGTGCATTCATAGTATATGCTACTTGACATTTGTAGATAGTTCCTTCTTTACAAGATTTTTTCTTACATTTATATACAGAAGGGGATTAATCATCCTTCCACTTAGTCACCTTTTTTGTCACTTCCCCACCAAAAAGACTTGGCTTTCCAGAGAGTGTTTCCGCTAAACACTTGCCATAATATTTGGTTTCTCCACCACACACTCGGTTTTCATCTCTCTTGGCAAAACTATTTTTCATTCTACAGCTTATATGGAGTGTGATATTAGCAAGGTATTTGAACAGAAAAAGACATTGCTGGTCTATTTTCACATGTAATGAAAACAGTTTGAATTTGAGTTGGCATACAAGCACTAATAGTATTTGTGCAAGGGAAACAATAAATAATGACAAACATCAGCAGTGGTGGAATCCTACACTTGTGTTTGACAAACAACCTTGGAGTTCAGCAACAGAGAATATTGCTTGAATATATGCCGGAAAACAAAAGGCGTGAAAATAAATCAGTTTAAGTACAGTCAATATCCACTTAAGCAGAAGAAAGTGGTTATCTTAAACCATTATTTAATCTCTTGAAGGAGAGATGCTCCAGATGTCTGAGCATCTTCATGGATTCTCTGGACTTGCTCCAATACTTCCATGTTTTTATGCTTGGGGCCCCAGAGCTGGGTGCAGCACTGCAGGTGGGGTCTCGTGAGAGTGCAGTAGAGTGGCAGAATCAGCCCCTCATCCTGCTGCCCATGCTACTTTGGGTGCAGCCCAGGATAGAGATGGTTTTCTGGTATGTGAGCACACATTGTCAGGTCACAGCAAGCTTTGCATGCACCAAATTCCCCAAGTCCTTCTCCCCAGGCCTGCTCTCAGTCCATTCACTGCCCAGCCTGTTCTTGTGCTCAATATTGCCCTGACCCATGTGTGACACCTTGCACTTGGCCTTGCTGAACACGATGATGTTTGTACATTCCACCTCTCAGGCCTGTCAAGGTCCCTCTGGGTGACATCTGCTCCTCCAGTGTGTGGAGGACACCACTCAGATGGGTGTTGTCAGCAAACTTGCTGAGGGTGTTCAATTCTGCTGGCCATGTTGCTGGGAAATGTGTTAAACCCTGCCAGTCCCAGTGCCAGCCCTTCAGGAGCACCACTTACCACTGCTCTCCACCTGGACTCTGAGACACGGGATCTGCTGTGTGCTGTACAGTGAAAGAGGAAGGCTTAAGAGTTTTTCAAAATCTGTTATAGAACTTTATTAACAAAATTAATACAGCTCACCAAGTAATTCAGAGGAAGAGATCTTTACAGAAAGGGTAAGAAAATTAACTTAGTTTTAAGTTTCATGAGAAAATACATTAAACCCTTCTGTGTTGTGGGGGAGCAACAAAGTATTTGTAAGTATGAGGAGAGCTCATTAAAAATCTGCCCCCAAATCTGTCTCTTAAAACATGTCATCATATCTATAAGTGAGGGTGCTCGTTAGTAGCAGCAATTATTGCTCACAGCACTAATAATTGATGCTTTCCCTGCAGTCAGTGCATGTTCTTATTCAGACATAAAAAGTTTTATTCTCAGTCTTCTTCTTGCCTTATTCCCCTTGCTTTTTCAAAGGCAACTTGCCTCTCCCTGCCTTGAAGCTCAGAGGTTCCTGTCTTTTGAACTTGTAGGTGAATAAAATACCTGGCAACTGTAGGATCAGTTTCCATTTTCAAGATAAACTTTTAAATAAGCTGGAATACTTTTCAGAGTTTTTTAGCTCACGAAGCCTAAATGTCAGACTCTTCTGTGCTGAGCACAGTGTAGGCCTGTGTAATTATCGAGCACAGCAAACCTATTGTTGCTTTATAATTAATTGATTTTCAAGGCAATGGTTCTTCTGTTCATTTAAGCATATCTCTGCTATTTAAGGTGTCATAAATAAAGATTACTGAATATATCTCTTAGTTTTTTTAATGTTCTTTCTTCAAGTAAGCCAGCAAAGGACTGGAGATTCTCAGTGGTCCTGAAAGTAAAATCTGACACTCTCCAAATGTAGGCTGAAGTGCCATAATGTAAAGACCAATTTTAAATTGCTGGGTTTTTCCTTCTCTGAAATGCACCTGAGTTGCCACTGTCCACAACTTTAGCAAATATGTAATTCCCTGAGCACACAGAACCAATCAAACCCCAATAAGCTCCTAGTGACAGTAACAGCAGAGACTATGCCAGCGCATATTTTAATGCCATTATTGCATTTTTAATTGAAATTGGTCTCCTCTTAACATGCCACACTTAACCTCTAGGTGCAATGTGCTGTACAAGAGTTTTGATTGTCACACATTAGAAGTGTGTAGTTAGGCATAAAGCCAAAGCAAAGTGCTCCTCGTTCCTCTGGAGAAGAATATCCCCCAAGGAATGCAAATATTTATATTTGGAAAGTATCCTTATCAGCAAGTGATTCAGCCTTCAACAATCTCCAATTCTTGAAAAGGAAGTAGATTATTTTATAATGCTAATAAATGATCAGTAAGCTATTTTTATTGATTTTAAATCAATAAAATAAACAAATAAGCATTCTAGCACCATCATCTTTCCTTTTTTATAATAAATTATTACAGTGTTAAACTGATACAAATCCTAGACCTTGATATAGATTTCCTATTAGCTGATTTGTGCTAAAAACCATGTGATGTGCATAGATGAGTTTGTTCACCTATTTTTCATTTTAAAAAGTGATAAACAGGACAAAAATGTAAGTCCCACTTTCCACACTTTCAATGGTGGAAACAACCACTAAATGTGTTTTCTTTCAACCAGCTTCCAGATGTATGCAACCTCATGAGTTTCTTCTTTCTTCTGTCAGAAGCAAACTTTGCTTCTAACATAACTAACCATAATTTTAGAAGTTCTGTTGCTTATGTCAAAATTAATTCACGAGGAGAACAAAATCTAATACATAGTGTAACTAGCTAACCTAGATAATCAAGCTGTAGTTTTATGGAAAAATTAAGATAGGTGTCTTAAAAAACTGTGACTAAGATGTGGTTATAAAAAATAATATATATATATATATATATAAATAGTTAAAAATATGTTGAAAGTCACTTTTTGTTTATTTTAAGAACTTTTGCATTATGGCTATTCCACTAGCCCCTTCTAAAAGTTAAAATGTAATACTGTGTATCTGTCTGGTGTGTGAAGAACAGCTGTGAAACAATAGAAATATTTTGATTTAAAAAGAAACCAAAGTATTGATATATCAATATAAACTATTTTTTAAATTTATATGTATTAAAAAAGTGTTAAAGTAATATGGAGTAAAATATTAAAATTCTCTTATACCTTGAGTCCCAATGTAGTGCCATGCATTAATAGAAATATTTGTTAATTCTCTGATTAGAAATACTTCAAAGAGAAAAATAGTTTTGAATATTTCTTCATTCCTTTCAATCGTTCTTGTACGGGATACTAAGTTGTGTATTAAGTGAGAGGTGTTTAATAAGAATGGAGATAAAGATATATAAAAAAAACTAGAGGAAAGCATTTCACAAAAAGAATTTCACAGTACAGATGATGGTGCTGGTCAGCCAATCCTTCTACTAAACCACTATTTTGAGATACTGTTCACAATTAACAGCACAAAGAAAGATTGCATTCAACTAGAACAGAAGAGCTCTCCAATTAATAACACATAAAGCAGGCATTGTCATGCTCTCAGTTCTGTATGTCGTTTCTAATAAAGATTGGATAATAGAAATGCGTGATAAAATGAACCTTTTCTTTACAATAAGAGGGCTCTATAGAACAGGAAAATAATATAAACTTTTTTGGTCTAGCTGTTTCTCAATCAAAGGGCATATCAGTTACTGTATATTGCTGCAACATTCCAAGCATTAAATTAAATTATAGACAATAGAATCAAATGCAGTTTACATCTGTGGAGCATTAAAAAATGAGGCACATTCAGCAGTTTATTTATCCCCAGTAGATATACTCCTGTTGAAACAGTGCTCTAAAAACATTCTTTCCTACCAGGCTTGGCTGTCTCAAATGCATTCCTCAGGCAATACACATATTTAGTTTTTAAAAGTGACATGTAGAAATCAACCTTGATTTTCTTGGATGGCTGGACTTTCTTTAGTTGTGCTACAGTTTAGGTAACCTTATCACTCCCAAGCTCTAACCCTGCTACTGGACCTGTACAAACAGCCTGAAGCACACTTATTCCACAGGGCTGCAAATAAGCACCAAAGGTCCACCTGTGTTAATACATTTTGAAGGCTTCTGTCACTCATTGCACAAGATTAATGTGTAAGGAGAGGCCAGATTCTGAGGAGACTGAATGTGCAATCTTTAGTCTGAATATGAGGATCTGAACCATCTGAGCTGAAAATTGCACTCTTAGTGGAATACCATTACAGCTCACTGCAGTCATAAAAGAAAGGGCTGCAAACTTTACTAGTAGGTTTGGATGCACATTTTTAAATGCAGCTTAAAATTGTTTTATGAATCAAAAGTATTTTGGATTTAAGTAGTAGGCATCATATCTTCTTGTTCCTAATAATTCCTTCTGTAATTTAGATCAGCAGACTGTATAAATAATTCAGAACCAGCAATAGGGTGCATCAAGGACAAGATTCTATGCAGGTATAAGTAAGTGAAATGCCATTGAGCAATTTCCAGCGTTACCTTTTGCACAGTGGTCATTCCATCTTCTTTGGCTGCTGTGGTCTTTGCCTGGAGGCACTAGAGCACATTTGAATTTGAATCATTACCTATATTGAGTCCATCCATTGCATGGTTTGACAGACTAATCTCTAAGCACATATATTTCTATTTCTTTCTTTTTTTATTTTTTTCCCCCAAAAAAGACACATTGGTCAAGAAAAATTGCCTGTATCTTCATGGAGCTTGTAGCTTGATGTGAAATTTAGTGTCTTGAGTTCTGCAACTAAAAGCCCAAACTGGGCTGTATTGAGAAACAAACGAATCAAAAATGATTGATTAAGCAAAAATGAAGCCAAATTTCCTAGAGCTCTGGTGCAATAGAACTTCTGACTATAAATATTCTGTAGACTTCCCCTATTTGTTTTTTTCATTTGTAGCTCTCCGACAAAAGAATGTGAAAAGGAGGTAAATATTTAACATGAGAGGATTCCTTAGATGTCTTTAGTACAACATATTTGAAGCAGAGGATGGCATTTCAAGACATGCAGTTTGTGTTAAGGTGCTGATGCTTATATTTTTTGTATGAATGCAAGAACAGGGGCAGCTGAATTGTTGGAAGCCTCAGCTGCCTTGACAAAGTCAAGGCATCTATGCAAACACCACAGCTCCAGTTTCCAACACAGACAGCATCCATATTGTTGCTTTACTAGAGCAGGACATGTAAATCCTTATCAGTAAACCAGCAACAGATACACAGTGAAAATAAATCCTTCTAAAGGACTTGTCTTCTGATCTTTATAAAACCTTCTAAGTAGAGCAACGAAACAAGCAGTGCAAATTCCACCGATTATCTGACAGGGAAGAAAAAGTAGTTGTTTCTAATAGCTGTTTAGCATTTTTAAAGCTATTCAGATAATGATGATGGACATAGACAAAAGAAACCACAGAAAAAATAGTTACTGGCAAATGGCATTAATAGCAGCACCAGGCTAGACATGCATAGGAATGTGTAGGTATAAATAAGCACTTTAACACATTTTAGAGTAGTTTTATTTTTGTACTGGTATCACTGAGACTAACTTTAAAATACAAAAGAAAAAAAGGAAAAAAGAATTAAGCTGAAACGGGAAAAAGAAAAAGCCAAGGTTGCTTTTGGAAATATAGATTCTCATTATAGCTATCATTTTTGGAACCTTTATTAGAATACTTTCAGATGCTGAGCAACTTTTCTTAAAAAAATGAGAGCTTTGTGTGAAATAACATTTTATATATGCATCTAAGCATACCTGTACAAATGCACAAAAACACACCTTCTGTGGGTCACAGAATATTTTCCATGGATAATTATTTTCTGAGGAGATGTATGTAAATATATATTTTTTTTTATTTTACTGCTGCATAGAAATATTTTACTTACGAATGTGACAACTACTGATCTGGTATCAACATCCTGTGCTTGTAGAAAACTTTGTTCTTTAGTATAAATTATATTATGAAAAATGAAGATGGGAAAATAACCTGGAAGACATCTAATCCTTTCCCCACTAGTGTGTGGTACTAACCAGAACAGATTGCCAGATATTTCCTCCTATCTTTTTTTAATTGGCTCATCAATTAGCAGTTCCACTGCTTGCCATTGCAGATTATTCTGAAACGAGTAGATCTGACTTTTACATTATTTGTATCCTGATTGCTGAATTACCCACCACAATGCCTTGTCTTGTCCTTGCAGTTTGATGTTTACTTTTCCCTTTTTTTTTTTTTTCCAAAAACAAATATATATTATTGTGCTGTGGTTTAGCAACTTTATCTTCCACTGCTTCCAACAGTGGAAAATGGGTAGAGAACATTTGATACTTATCATACGCCCAATTCCAACAAGTGAATGAGATTGCAAAAGATGCAATGAAAACCATTTTTGGGGGGGTTTCTTGTGATATACATGTAACACACACCATGGCCTGCATGGTCTCTCAGTGGCTGCCAGGTGAGATGATCATATTGAGAAATAAATATATCCTTCTGCAATAGAGCCTGTTGAAATCAGGAACAGTGTATATACATATTTATGTGAATAATGCTGGCAGAAACAAAGCAGATATATTGCATTTCCATTTACATGTATGAGTATTTTCTAATGATTTGCCTCCTTTTTTTTTTAATTTGTAAAGAAATGTGCCCCACTGGCTTCAGATCAGACACTATTTTATAATATCCTACAAGGGTCAGAATAGGTACCAATTCTTTAATTCTTAAAGAGAGAAAATTCCCTTGAACTTCAGTTAAGCTTGCATAATAAGTGGCAGAACTACTTAAGGGTAACATTTTCCTCTAAACTATTTATGAAATATAATATAAACAGTTAAATAGCTCTCAGTTAAATAATATATGTTTTGGACCTATTAATTCCTAAGTGTACTTACTTCTGACAGTTTGATAAATATATTATTCTGTGACTAGTCCTTTCATACAGTTCATTATGTTCTTTTTACATGTTTTTCCTAGTGTCAGGCATAGAGAATTTTATCCTGATGTATTAATACTAGTGCAATATGCAGCAAGTATTACAAAATTAATTTGTCCTCAGATAGTCCCATGCCTGTAAACAAAGCATATAAATCTCAGTTTCTATTTTGTTCTTAGAAAAAACATTGCTGTCAGATTAAGAATACAGTACTTGGGATCTATAGTTCCAGTATAATATCTTCACATTTTTCATACTTGACAATCATTTTGGATGTAATCAGCATATCTCAGAACCTGGTATTTAGAAATTGTCTTGTAATTTTGTAAAAGGATTCTGAATTTTGTCTTCTATGTTAATTTTTCTTTACATCTTTCCATCTCTCGTCACTACCATAAAAAATCCATAGCAGCTTTTTGAAAAGTTCTACTGCTTTTGGAGATAGCTAAATTTTATTAAAGATACATCTTTTTAGAGAAAGCATAATAATAGGTGCTTTAAAAATATGCAGAAGTTCTTTCCTAGCTGTACAGATTCTAGATTTGTTTTTTTATTTAGGTTTTTTTTTCCTCTGTGAAGCATTATGAAATTATGGAAGCTTATTTTTTTCCCCACTGATTAATCTTTTTGGCAAAAAAAAGGATATTTACATACTTTAAATTAAGACTTCCTTTTTTTTTTAAAGAACATGTAATTTTGAAATTTTAGTTGACTTACTATAAAAAAGAGGGCTGCATTAATCAAAGTAAAATTATCAAAATAATTCCATCCATGGAAAAATAACTGGATTTTTTGATGTTTGAAAATGCTCTGTCATGTGATTTGATGTTTTTATTCCAGTTTGGGATGGAAACATCTTCCAAAATCTTTACAAGTTCTTTCAGTCTGAAAAATGTTCTCTCCCAGTTCCAGTATCTTCTGTGTGTTGTGCTCCCTTTTTTTTACTGAGGACAAATTCTCAGGACAGTAGCTTGTGGGTCACCCATTGTACTTGCATTCAAAATATGAACTGTCCAGCAGTTTCATGGAGACTTGCTGAGTGATCAGTGCACATCATGTAGAGCTAAATTCAAACCCTGGAGAATTTTGTGACTATTGAAATTATTATTCTCTCATTTACCCTGTCTTTATGATGGAAATTCTTTAATTTTGGTTTTTTAATATTTTTTTTGTTTTGTTTTGTTTTGGCTGTGCCTCTCAGTTAGATTGAAAATTCCTGGAGGAAACTGTTGTCCAGGGCTATATATTTTTTCAGCTCTGAGCAGTACATAATGTATTAACGAGTGGTGTTCCTCAAGGATCTGTCCTGGGACAGGTCCTATTTAATATCTTTAACAGCAGTACAGACTGTGGTATTGAGACCACCCTCAGGAGGTTTGTGGATGTCACCAAGCTGGGGGAAGCAGTGACGGTCCCTGGCTCTGGCAGGGGGCTATGGTAGATGATCTTTGAAGGTGCTTTCCAACCCAAAACTATGTGTCTATGATTTAATCCCTATATCTCTATGGACTTCTGCCAACTTCAGTATATAAAAATGAATCAGATGTATCAATCCTTCATTTTCATAGTATATGTCTAGTCTATAATGTCTATGTGTGTAGTCTATAAATCTAAGTATCAGTAGCCCTTGTGAGAAAGGAAGGACATTAATGAATTATCTCTTGTTCTACCTTCTGTAAAGCCAGCTATAAGTAGAAAAGACAGACTGACCCCAAAACACCTGAAATTAAGCCTGAGTTAAACCAAGCATCAAGATGATCAAGCATCTAAATTAGAGTGAAGAAAGAACTAATGAAGGAACACCCATAAGTGTATGGTGTTTTTACATCCTGTGCAAAATAATTCAGGACAGTCATACTGAGACAATGTTCCATTTCAAAATGGGAGAGTTTTATGGGTGTTTTTTTATGATTACATGATTATTGGGTCAGTTGAGGATATAGAGATGTTACTTGTAATTTCAGGAGATTGTTTCTCTGTTCTAATGATGTTCTAATTCTCTTCAATGTGAGAGGCACTTTTGTTATCATTTGGTATTTTTCTAAAAACATCTGAAGGGCTTAGGAGCACAAATGACAACTGAAACTCAGTACAGTCTATTTTATGACTGTTGGATAATCAAATGTGCCATGAGAAAAGATAATGTTTGTCGCTCTGTTAGGAACGGCAAGAAGAATGACACAGACTCTCTTGTGAGTTGAACAGGAGAGTTCTTTCTCTCTCTCTCTCACTCAAGGTTTGTTATCTCAGATCTTCTTTTATAGACCCATACATGAAAGTACAGAAAATTAAAACTTTTATTGGTTAGTGAACTAACACATCACCATTATTGGTCAGTGGGGTATACCACCCCTCGACCTTCTCTTGCAAGAAAACAAGAAGCTGACAAACAACACCTGCAAGGCTGTTTTCTATCTCTGAGGATTGTTTTAATTCCTCCTTATGATTTCCCAGGTCACTTTCCCAGGCGAGACTGAGAAAGTTATGCGGCCTGCTATTCCACAACTGTGCTCCCTGCTTCATAATTAGCATTCATAAATGTTTATATCAAAGTAAAATAAACTTCTAAAGAAGCACTATCCTTCTATCTTGCAAAATCTGTCAGAAATGAATGGTGTGGGGGAAAAAAAAGGAAAGTGAGGATGGGAGGACATATTCATGAAGGTTTGAGGATAATATGCAACAGTCCATAATACAACTCATAATAGTTGCATGACCATTAATAGCTGCCTATTATTGACTTTTATTCTCCAGTTACACTATTTAAGATCAACTGTGTTGAGTTCTACCAGCTCCAAATCAAATGGCAGAAGGATGTTTTGACTGTTAATATTTGCAAAGCATTACTGATTCTGAAAGTTTTTGAATATGTCCTAAGTTATTCAAATAAAGCTTTTTCTGTCTCTTTCTTCTAAGGCATTTACTTAACCAGAATTTTACAGATAATTAGGTGGACTGGGGGAGAAACAGAAGAAACAACAAAGATAGATATTTCTATGTGTTGCCCATTACTGCAGTAATTAAAAATCCAAACATTGATAAAATACAATGTTAGTTTATTTATAGAATACATTTTGGAGTGAAATTCATCTACAGTTCATTATGTATATCTATATATATGTGTATATCTAAAAATTAGATAACATTCTTAAAATTTTGGATTATAGAAATTACTATTTTCAGATTATATTTGTTTGGATGCTCTTATAAAGGAATTTTAAAATGTCATTTGGGAATGCCTCTTTCTTTCGTTCTGATAAAAAAAGACAGCTGGATAAATATCTTAAACTAGACACCTGACTTTGAACAAAGCAAAAGCTGAATATGACATATCCCACCCTGTAATATAAGAGCTTGAATTCATTCATAAAGCTCTGTATCATAATAAAAAAAAATAACATAATTCAAATAAAGGCAACAAAAAGACCTTTGGTGTATTTAGTTGTCATTAGTATTTAAAAGTATTTGAGATACATCAGGAAAAGCAGGGTCAAATCATGGATGGATTAGTGCCAGTTAACTCACATGAGGTCAGCCTTCCAAAGACACTGATGTAGCAGCTGAATACATCTCTTTTCTGTGAATTAAATATTTCCAGAGAAGATATTCTGGTCCACTAAAAGAACAAACTTTGGAATCACAAAGTGTTCATTTCTAGATAAGTCTATTCACCACTATTTATAGAGTTTCTGTGCTGTGGGAAAGTTGAGTTTATTTCAGTGCATGAGGTGTAGCAAGTCTTTCTAAACTCACTTATGGCATATTGTCTCGAACTCTGCATATGCTGTGAGTAATTAATTTCACAGGAAAAAAAAATACCTTGAAAATTTCCTTTCATCTTCTTAGTTATTTCCATTTCAATTTTCCTTCTGCCTTTTGCTTTTCTTACAATGCCTGCTTTCTCCTCGATTCAGTTTTTTTTCTTGTTGATGTCTCCAGATAGCATTACATACACTGTCAATCACATGCCATCCTGCCCAAGAGCATATGCCGCTGAAAATCACATGAGATAGCTCCTTTTAATCCATCTCTTACAGGGGAAATTCAATTTAACACTCATATTGAATAGCATAAACCCCTGACTCTTGGCATCTTCATTTTAAATGAAAGCATCAGATTCTCTTTCTGTCAAAACACAGAATCTCTCCATAGGAAGAATTCTACTCTTCCCATACTGGTGTGGTAATAAGCATGTAGTAACTGGTACACCTTAATAAATCGGGTCCATAAGAGACTGGACTGTCTGTGTTTCATCAGCAGAGATCTGTGATTATTTGAACCATATGTACCTTCTAAAACTCAGGTTTTATAAATTGATTATTTCACTTGTTAACACTATTAAGATATTAAACATAATGTAAAACATCTTCTGTGAGGGTAATTTTCAAAGGACATTTCTTTCTGTGCTTACTTCCTTAGAGGTACATTGGATGAAGGGCATAAAGTTCACAAAGATTATTTCATGGATGCTTGTGTCTTCCATAGACTGAAATAATTGCACAGTAAAAAATTCCAATTTATATTTCTCCTAGAATGTTTTAATAGAAAAAACACATTTCTGGAGCTTTCTATCATACAGTCTACCATTCGTAAAGAAATCTATAATATTGATGAAGATATTTATTATCCACAATATTATCATGTATTATCACCTCCTAAAATGCTTTACTAGAAATAAAGGACCATTAGGATTTGAAGTCACTAGAAAGTTTTAGGCAGCCACATTATGCAGGTCACAGAGACCTGGGAGTTCATAGCAGCCACAGTGTTATGCCATTTTGTATGAGCAATTGTTTGATATTTTCTATCACAACCATGATTCTGAACTGTGTTGTCAGATAGCATTTTGGGGATGCATGTACCTTTTCCAAGAAAAATCCCACTGGTAAACTAAACAAATTTTTTGATAATTGAGTATAATGGTATAATGAGTACATCAATTTACTACAGCAAATTTGTTTGAATGAGTGCCAAAATTTGCTATCTAATACTGAAATGAATAAAAAAAAATTCTTCACCACTCTACAAGCAATATCCCTCTAACTGGAAATAGTTATGGAAAAAATATATAGTAGGCTTAATTTAAAATATTTGAAAATGTTATTATTGTTGAAAATGAAATACTATCATTAAAAGCATAATGAATGGTAGACATCATTTATGTAGTAGTTTAACATGGAAATGATGAAAATTTCTTCTCATTCTGAGTTAATTCTCTATCTGCTGTTTCTCAGGTTCAAATAAAATGCAAAAGGAAAACTATTTTCACTATACTGTTCCACCTCTAGTTATTTATTATTTATTAATGAACTTAATTGGGAACTTAATTGGGAAAATGGCAGAGAGCTCTGGATTAGACCTTCTATGAGAAACCATACTATCTTACTGCTGTAATAAAAACCAGTAAGATCCAGAAATTGGTAGGGTCAAATGTGTTAGTGTCAGAAAACAAATATCACTTCAATATGCATGGCTGTTTAGCAGGTTCTGTAACTGCTTTCATTTGACTTACAAAGACGTTTTCTTCTAAAACAATCTGCAAATTAGCCATCATTTCTAGGTAAGTATGATTAAAACCCAAAAAAACCAAGTTTTTATCACAGTGAATTTAATTTTTTTTCAAGCATTAGTAACATTAAATTGAATATAAGATTAATTTCTTTTTATTGGACCAGCATGTAAATCTGGAAATGTATCTTAAAATGGCTGCAAACCCAGCTTATATGAAGATGGTGTGTGATTACCCTTAAACTGATATACACCATAGAAATTTCCAGCAAGAACTACAAATACTGTAAAATACAGTGTAAGGACACTTTTTTTTTATTGTTATGTAATATACTATCACCACAAATCCTGGTATTTTTGTAATGGTTATTTAGTGACTAAATAATTTACTTGTTGTTTAGTGACTAAAACCAAACCAGCTCCAGTGCTGCTAATCGAATATGCTATTTTGCCATCAGGGAAGAAAAAATAAGTATTTGCTAGATGTGACAGAGTATGTGTATATCACAGTATATATGTGACATATAATAGTTTGAAATGGAAATATCAAGGGCTATGACTTGAACTATCATGATTAACTGTGTTAAGGACTTTCAAGCTACACAGACTATTTTCTGTCATTATCTGAGTAGAATTAGAAGAAACAAAAATATTTCCTAGGATTTATTATGTTCCAGTTCTAGGTTTTTCCAGTATTCTTAGGGGAGAAAAACAGCCAGAAGAGTGTTTTGTCTTGCATACAGATTGAAACTAGTCCTGTCTCCCCAAACCGTACTTTTTAATTTCAGAAACTTTTGCCTCTGTAATTTGGACAGACTGACAGGGAAAGATTTTGTTTGAAGTTTTGATTATAATTTAAACCTCATCACTAAATCCAGAACATCTAGAGGAAGAGAACCAAATAAGCAAAATTATTAATGGGTTTTTCTGCACCAGCTCCCTTCATGAAGCCAATTACTTTCTCCAAATAAAGCTCGACAGCCAAACTCACCTGCTGTTAAGAGCAGAGGTTGAATCATATGAAAGTAGTTATGGACTAATGGGTTTTTGCTTGTTGTTACTGGAGTTTGCTTTGTCTCCTACCCTGCCAAGTTTCTGAGGCATCTGCCTGGCAGCCACATAGATAAAACCTCATGCAGTGAAAGCTCATACTTCAGTCTCCCCCACAGACTTTTAAACCTATCTCCTACTGATTCATCTTCTCCCAATAAAACACTAAAGTATCTTAAGAACAGTGTTTTAGAATTATAGTGGTATCTTTCAGCATTACTACTACCCTGGATTTTTTAGTTAGTTTACTATTTGCAATTAATTCTTATATTACAGTTCTTAGTTCAGATTTTGCTACCAAATCTCATGCTAGAGGATTTACTTTGGCCCACCTCTGGCCAGTTAACTCTGTCCCCTTTTCTACTTCCCAGCCAGTTCAGTTCCTTGCTGTTTGACCTGAGTTAATGGAAGTAACTTTCTATTACCTGACAATCACTATCATGACTCGGTAATTAATTTTAGAGGGTTATATTTGACTGAGGACTGTAAACACAGAAAAGTAAAAATTGTTAATCTCGTATTCAGCAGAATTGAGGTTTTTAGGTGAATTTTACTCTCTGTATTTGTTTTCCCTGGGAAGAAATCTTCTGCCTCCTGCTACTAATTTTATAAAGAATATTGCCAGTTAAAGGTCTTGTCAAAAAGATTCAACCACTTATAAGTTTATATTTTTGTCCTTGTGATGGATGAGTTTTTAGTGTAGCCTCAAATAAATATTTGCCTTAAAGTACCAGTGTTTTAAAACAGAAGATACATATATTACCTGGTTTTACAACTGACCTGTAGTTCATAAACTGTGTCACAGATATTTCAGACTCTCCCCTATGTCTCTTTTTATTTTTCCTCATTTTTGTTTCTGTCTCTTTCTTGTCGCATCTAAGCAGATTTTGTTATCACTTGTCAGCAATGTAGCAAAAAGCTAAAATAATTAAAACTACATAAGGCTCATGAAGTTCTTGTAGAGCTTGTTCCACTGTAGTATCTATATTCCAGGACTACGCCAGTAATTTGAAGGATAAGATGTCATTCAGGTGCTCACATTACTTAGACTTTATATCAGACTTTTACATTATTGATGGGGACAGAAGGCAACCCCAGTCATTAACTCTTCCTGTAAAGCAGCACTGAAACATCCACCTTATGTGGACTCATTTGTCAGTGCTCTGCATCTGGAAAACATCTTTGCTGGAAGAATGATCTGCAGCATGAAGTAGTGTGGGAGGTGAGCCTGAATTTCTGAAGAATTTAAAAGGGGAGCCAAAGATTTTTATAAGGGCAAAAAAGGGCAAAGGCAATAGACTTGTGCAGTTGTGATGATGTAATGCTATGAAGAACAGCAGAGCAGCAGTAGCTTTGTCACTCCTTGAGAAAAATAAAAAAGATTAAAAATTTGCGGTGATATTTGTCTATATTCAATGTCCAAAGTTATATATTACTCAAAACCTGCTTAAATTCTGAGAATGTGTTATAAATGTAATGTTGCTATAGTCTGGTTGCTGTGGAGCAGCATTGAGATTTTTGCATTTAATTTTCTAAACATACTTAAGTTATCAATCATTTATATTTAAAATCATTGGAATAAAAATATTTTTTTTTTCTAATGGAAGCAATGACTGTTCTAAAATAATCTTAGAATTATATACTTCTCATTAAAATATCCAAGAAATTGCCTATCAGGAATATTATATTATTGTTAGACCAATGTGTAATAGAATCCATTTTGTCAAACAGGATACAGTGTGAATATGTTCACCAAAATAGATCTGCTATAAGAGATAGTGTGGTAAGCAGGATCAGTCTGAATATTTGCTAGCCAGCTCTGTCAGACAGATAGCAAGCCATCAAGTTTGTTCTCAGCTCTTAAAACAGAAATAAATAAAATTTGTTCTCTTATGAAATGTAATTCAGCAGTCCAGAACTTGCTTTAAAACTTTCACAGGTGAAGTGCCTTATAGGAGTGTGTAAATATTGAAGCAGTCTTTCTTTTGTTGAGTAAAATACTCTTTGTACTGCATTATGGTACACATGACCAAAATGGTGTAGGTTTAGTTATGGTCTTGAGTCTTTAGATTAAAATGGCAAAGCACTATAGCGCAAAAGATAACATTTTCTCAAATTCATGGATCTGTACTCCATAAGATTTATTTTTTACCAAAAGATAAGAGTAGGAAAGGTCTTGTCCTTTTTTGCTGTCTGCTGAGTACTAGCAATATATTCACCCTGAATAATTCATCCTCTGTGTCTCTGGCTTTTTGCTTCTTTATGCAAGATCTTTACAGAAAACCTGTGCCTTTTTTTTTCAATTTTTTTTATTTAATTTTTTTTTAAATTTTTTTTAATTTTTTTTTTTTTTCCACAGAAATCTATAGAAACTCAGTAAAAGGAAGGGTTCTGCTCAACTAAAACCCTTGGTCACTCCCACATGAGGGAGAAGTCAAGGGTTTCTAGCCCATGTGCTGGAACAATTTGTATATTTATTAAATATTAAATAATAAATATTTAAATATTTTGTTGGATGGCTTCACCAGGAAATAGAGAACGCATCCATTCTTCCCAACCTATCTAGTAGCTAATAACTTGTGATTAGAACTCTCTATGGAAGGAGAAAAATCTGAATTTCAATCCATTAAGAAAAGGAAATTGACATCATGTCTGCTATTCCTCAGGTGACTGATTTAGCCATTAGAATATTTAAAAAATGTTAGGTAGTACTGTATTTTCTCTGGCCAGGTTACTGAAGAAAATTGCACTTTCACCTGATCTTGTAAGTGTGCTAGATGTGCCTAGCAGAAATGTGGACACTAAAACCTAGTATTAGGTAGAGGAACAACCTCTTTTTGGGTTATGCTCAAGTTTAGACATTGTCTAGAAATTGTATTTTTTAATTAAAGGGCATCAGCACGACCAGGAGCGCAACTCTTGACATTTCAAGGAATCTGTATTTACAAGGAGACCCTTTAGAGCATAAGCTTCTTCAAGGTAACTGAAGGTGAAATTTGGTGAAATTTGGGGAAATTTGCTTAAAATTTTGAATCCAAGTTCCTCACCCACAATTGTGTTGTGATTTCAATGACCGAGTGCAGCTCAGCACTGCAAAGTGCAGGGATCTGTGGGTCCCCCACACAAGAAGGATGTGGACTTGTTTGGAGCAAGTCCAGAGGAGGCCACAAAGACAATCAGAGTACTGAGCACCTCTAGTATAAAGACAGGCTGAGAGAGCTGGGGCTGTTCAGTCTGGAGAAAACTTTAGCAAGACTTCATAGCAGCTTTCAGTATCTAACCAGTACAAGAGAGATGGAGAGGAAGTTTTCACAAGGGCATGTGGTGATGGAGCAAGGGGTAATGCTTCTAAACTGTAAGAGCATAGGTTGAGATTAGATGTTAGAAATCTTCTACTGTGAGGGTGCTGAGACACTGACACAGGCTGTCCAAAGAACATGTGGGTTCCCCATCCCTGGAAGTGTTCAAGGCCAGGTTGGACAGGGCTTGGAGAAACCTGGTCTTGGAGAAACTATGACAGGAGGGTTGGAAACATGATCTTTAAGGTTTCTTTCAACCCAAACCATTCCATGATTCTAAGAACTGACTGCACTTGTGTGAGCATGAAAGCTGTGCTGTGTGTGGAGACAGCAGCTCGTCCAGAAGCAGTAGAGCTGCATTCCTGCTGGGTTAGACTGAGGCCAACCAGCTTTGCTGAAGGGGCACAGCACAACAAAAATGATGTTCTGCTGCTTCAGAACCCGTGTTAAACCACACTGTGGGGAGATCCACTTGCCTGGAAATGGCAGGCTTCTAGAATTGTTTCAGACTCCCAGGTATACTGCTCATTCTCCAGGCATTCAGGAGCTTCTGCAGTCCATTTGCCTGCACTATTCTAATATCTCATGTCTCCTACAACATATGGAAATTCTACCACCTTTCAAAGGATCTACATAATGCTGCTTTTGTGATTCAGTACAAAATTACTCTCTAAACCTGACTGCTTGTTTTTTTCCAGCCCTTTCAGATGTTGGGTTTGTTTCTGTTCTTGTCTCTGCCCCCACAGCAACCCCATGTCTGTGTAGTTTGCTGGACGTAGTCATAGAAACATCTCTTGTTACAAGTTCAATCTTGAAAGATGTTTAGTATTCTTAACTTCCATTTAGGACAATAAGATTTGCAGGTGTGCTTTGCAGGACTGAGTCTTACATGAGCAGTTATCAGTTTATGTGATTGAGTAGAGAATTGTCCATTAGGAGAACACAAGTCATATCTCTGATCTATGTAAAGAAATATTGTCTCATTTATGAACAATTTGCCTCCAGGACAACATGAAAATAAATCAGGGAAAGCTACCACAGTAACCTCTTGCTGTTTGTATATAACTAGAATTTAAAATGCAATTATTTTCACTCCAAGACTGATTAAAAAATAAAATATATTGAATGATTTAAATTTTTGTAAATAAAAAGTGGCTTTATTTAGGACTAAAAGCGTATTTCTAGCTCTGCTTTCATTTAATTTCTAATCTGTTCAGAAACAAGCGATGTTCTTCCAAAACAGCAATCTGCTCATTTGCTTGGCGAGAGCAGCCTTTGAAAGTGCCATTTCCACATTGCTGTGCAGCTGTGTGCTGAGTGTATCACTGTCAAAAAATGTGTATCTATCCACTGCTTAGTATGCAATGCTTAGAGAAAAAACCTCTCTTGTTCTCTTCACCATGATATTCCTTTCTGTGACTTACTTTTCCATTTGTTAAGGCAAATCACACACAGGTACACTATTTAATAGATTCTGCTTGAAGATCACTTGAGAAAGACATCATATGTGAGGCTGAATTTTTTACTATAACTCCTTTTATGTAATTTTTATCATCTAAGGAAACGTGATTACTTTTAAACTCTGTTGACCTGAGCTCAGCCTACCTAGTAAATGAAGCAAAAAATATTTATCCTATTACTAAAATTGCTTATCATCACACACAAAATATAATAATTTAATAATTTCAAATTAATAGAAATGGTGTCAATTTGTTGGGCTAAATTAATAACCTTTTTGAGCATTACGTTTCTTGCTTCCAGACCATCAGCTGTGGTTTCTATGTTGCTGCCAAAGTGCAGCATGGACAAATGAACATAACTGCTGGTGTGGCATGTGAGCAGCAGCCTCCAAACTGGATGGGGCTCGTTTGTCTTCTCTAGCTCAGGGACAATCACACTTCTTCCAACATCAGCTTCAAGACCACATCCAAACAATTGAAAAAATTATGCTTATGTAAAACTGTGAGGATAAGCATGTTTAATTACTTTTACCAGGAGTGATTTCTTCGAAATGAAACAATTTACCGCAGTACAGACATGAGAACAAACCTAGTTGCTCTCCCCAGTCCAAGCTCTGTCGTTTTGGAGGGATTCCGAGGGTGGTCTCTCAAATGACTCCTTGTGAGGCTTCTCAACAGCAAAATGATTTTCACCCTCTCTGACCTTCTGCAAGCCAGGTTGTGCTCTGCACCACAGTGTAGAGAGATCCCCATGTTTTGCCTCTTTCTTGCTTCCTGAGGCCTGAATCCAAGTTTCTGCGACGTTACTCAGAATGAATTTCCTTTTCTCAGTGGAACTGGCTTTAGCCTGCAACATGTACAGCTAAACCTCATATTCCCATATCAGGTCAGTGCATTTCTTGACAAAATCAATGCTGGAAAATTATTCATGTGTATTTCACAGATTTCATACTGTTTTCACTGAATTTAGAGGAAATACATTCAGTGAACTGAGGGAAGACAGTGCTAGACTTAAAACCCACAATGCCATCCTCCTAAAAACAAACCCAGGTAAAAATAGTGTGTACACTGAAAACCTGGAGTTGACATACCTGAAAGACAAGGACACAGTTTCCAGTATTTTTTTTCCAGTTTCCATTAATTAATTAATTTCTTTCCATTTGCAGTCATTGTTCTAAGAAGTACTTTTTCCTTTTCAGAAAATGTCCAGGAGAAAACTGATTTTCATCCCTCCCCATCTCATATTTTAGGCACTAAGATTCTGATGCAAAGACTCAGAGACAAACCTCCTGGAGAACTGGCTTAGTTTGAAAATTGTTCCCACACGTTTCGTGTCTCTTTCTTACTCAAAGATTATATGATTAGCTTTTTAATGTCCCATAACTTCTTGCCCAGTTCCCTAGGAAGATATGAAAATGAAGCTGTGAAAGCTAAGCTGTTTGGTATTTATCACGAACACTCTGATTGTATTTCAGAGCTCTGGGATTTAAACAGGACGTCAGTTTTTCGTAGCCCGTTTGGATATCTTGGACTTCATATTATGCTGCTGGATGAGTATCAAGAGCGACTGTTCGTGGGAGGAAGAGACCTCTTGTATTCCCTCAGTTTGGATCGAATCAGCAACAACTACCGAGAGGTGGAGTAAAAAGCCATATATATATATTTATATATATTAGTCACTTCATGTTGCAACACGTAGCACAGGATATTAGAACTTGCATGACTGAGGTAATGGAGTTTTTGTAGGTGTTTTGTGAATGAACTCTAAAGCCATATTTCTATTTAAGAAAAATACACTAATTACTATTTTTCTCCCTCTTCACCCATAAGACACATTCTGGATGAAGAGACTTTGGGGTCATATAACTATTTCTCACTGAATTTCAGCATGGTTACAGATGTTTAGAGCACCTCACATTGGTAGACCTCTGATGTCTGTATCTCCACTATATCATTGAGGAGTAAAATCTCCCTGGTGTTTCTGGGGAGTTTCAGAAGAGAAAATGTTAAGGAAAAAAAAAATTAGCATGTAAACTCCAAGAAGTTTTCAATAGCAGCATACACCTTGCAGCTACTTTTTTTTTTAGCCTTTAGAAACTGGATTTTGCACTGGTTTGATCCAGAGGTGCTATTACATAATGACTGAAAAGTGGCATTTGAAGGCTACTCAGTGGTCTGTGGGAGAAAGGTGGGTTAAGTCATAATCCTACCACGGAACTCAGTACATCTCAGAAACCACAAGTGATTGGCAAACTGACAACTGAAATGGAGAGGTTTGAGTCTGAGCTGATGTGAACCTTGGATTCCTTACTCACTTCAGCCCTTGGAAGCTAGAATTGGAAACATACAGTAGCAAGGGAAGCTGGCAGGAGCATTGTTCCATTGTTCAACCATTTTGAATGTGGATAAACGATGTCTTGAAAATTTTCAGTGTTTTTGTTATCTACTGCTTTAAATTTTCCCTATGTATTTTGATGTATTTTCATTGATTGGCAAATTAATAAGTAGAGTAAAAAATGAATAAAATAAAGTCCCTTGGGAGAAATATTTTTTGGTGATGTCTACACTGCAATGACCACTGATATTTCAAATTCTTTTCTTTCTGCCCCCTTGCTAAAAGTGATATTCTTCTGTCAGCACTCTGGCCAACTTTACCATAAGTATCTTTTCTTATCTCTAAGCATAATTAGTGTGTTCCACTACTGTGAACAGATATAATATACTTTATTCTTTTTATAAACATTTGGGAATGGCAATTCTAGATAAGGGATATGAATCTACTCAGGAAAGCTATTTGAGAATTTATCTATATTTAAAAAAAAAAAAACAAACAGAATTTAACTCCTCAGGGAGTAGAGTTACATACTGAGCTTTGCTTCTCAACAGTGAGATATAAGTTAATTCCTTTTTGCTTTGATACAAATTATTAATATCCTGTGACAAGATAGTAGAGCTCAGGGACATGAAAACATTTAGACAGCATTTGTTTCTATAAAATAAACTTTTTCTCCCCACTCTCCTCTTCCCCATTTGGCAGTAAATCTGTGAGGAAGGATGACAGGATAGAGCACTTCATGCTTCTGACCAACCAGCATCGTCCCATCTGGACACACTTGAAGTTCATTGCTCCTCTTCTTGTTTTTAAGTGGAATATCAGCCATTTACTCTGAAACCATGTTCTCTGTTTGGAGACCTCTGCAGAGTATGGCAAATTGATAAAAACTCATCTTGCCTTTTTTTATGCAAAAGATGAGAAATTGAAATTAATTAAGCTTGGCCTGGCACTTTTAGAAACATGATCTCATTGGGACCTAGCTCCCTTGAATACAAATGTCATGAGCTTTTTTTCTGGGTTCACTCAGTACAGATCACACTCAGGGATAGTTGGGGAAAGTATGATTGTCCTACAGCTCTATCAGCAAAAGTGTGAAATGAGACATTTCTGTTACAGGAAGTCTTAATTGCTGAGATACATTACAGAAAGTTCCTGGAGTTGAGAGACTGGTTGATTAATTATTACCAAAGTTCTTAATTAATCTATCTTTAACTCTGTTTTGTTTAGTCTTTGACCTTTTCTTTTCGACTGAAGAGTTTAGCTTGATTAAACTAGAAGTTGCAATCCATTGAAAGTATATGTGTGCAGGAAAGTTCCTGGGTTTTATTCTCTCTCTGGTAACCAGGATGAGTCATTGTCTGCAAAAGAACTGTTTCATGAAGTTTTGGGCAGATTCATATTGGTCTTCATCTTCTGTGACCTAGAAAACCGTTTGTCTTATAATTCATAGTCATGCCTTTCTCAGCAATTTGGACTATGAATATGCTTTCTAAAAACCAAACTGAAACCCATTCCAAACTGGAGATTTATGCCCTTTGCTGTAAAATGACCAAATAATTCAGTTCCAGCCAGAATATTAGAAGTTATCCCAAAGAAAAAACAACTAAATGCTGAGTCGACATAAAATGTTTTTGCGTTGAGACCTGTTGACTGCCAAAGTAATCCAACATTTCCAAAAAACTTAACTTGTGATGCATATGAGGTATGTCCCCTATAAATCTGTATTTAATAGACTACATGTTTTCTTCAGGTTCAATTCTCTTCAGCTTTCAAATACACTGCAACACTATAAAGGGTAGATTATAGCTTTTTCATGTAAGCTAATGTCTGTCTATATAAATCTCTACCAAACTATTTTAAACACATTTTATCCTCACCAATTTTCATATACACTAAAAAAATATCTAAAAATTGGGGGAAAAAAGCCTTCAGGGAAAAATACTACTACTGTCATTCTTGCATTGGTGGGGAAATCCAGACATTTGGGTTGAGCTCTCAACTGTGGCTGAAACCTTCCATGTCACCTTTGATAGGGAAAGACTCTCACTTTTCTATTTTCTATTCAAATAATTCTATTCAAATAATTCTAAAACTATTCAAATAATGTGTCTTTTGTCTCTACTTTGCTCTTTGTACCTCTCATTTAATACATGCAGAGTGTATTATATTCTTGCTTAGAGTACTTAACACATAATGCTATAATTTTTTGAAACAATTACTTAGATATCTTGTTTCTCTGTGAAGAATGCCCTAAGAGTAGGAAGAATGAGGGAGAATATGAAATGTGAGTATCAGTGTTTACAGAGAATTAGAGCCATATAAGCACTCAAAACCTTGTGCAAAACCACAGCTTTGTAGGCACATTCCACTTAACCTTTGCTTTCCCTAAGAGCTAATTCCCTTTGACACCATATTAGGAATAAAACCTCATATTTGAGATTTGGTCCAAAGCCTTAAAGGCTTGTAGTGATCTAACAGACTGAGAACTTTCTTTGGTATCTGGTGCCAAATGTGTTTTAAAAAACCTTTCAGTTCATTGTAATTGGTGCCGGAGAGGATCTTTGTTAGCAGCAAACTTGAGCCAGTGCCAGTAGCTCATCACCATTGGTCAAACAGCTCATAGAGAAGGGAGACCTTTGTTCCCACTTTTTGTCTCATGTTGGAGTAAAAATAAACTGCTCTTCTATTTGCCCACAAATTCCTTACAATAGCTTCTGCTTCAAGGGCCTTAGGAAGATCTGAGTCTGAATAGAAACCTTCCCACTCCTGTAAATGGGCTTGTGCAGGCACATTTCAATTGTGCTGTTTCTCACCTAGCGTGAGATGGCTCCAGATTTGGTTTTATATCTCTGCTGTAATAAATTATAGAGATCTCATCATATATTTTGGCTCTAGTGAGGCTTTACTTCCCCTCCAGAACTGGCTGAACACGAGTCTGCAAGAGCTTGTGTCTTCTTTAAATACTGTCTAGGAACGTGCAGAAATGCAAACTGAAATAAGAAGCATACAATTTAGTAAGTTTGATTAGCCAGTGGAATAACCTTCCAGGAGGGAAGGTGGCCCTGTATTTGTTGATAAATATATACAATATCCAGTCATCAGCAGATATTTTTAAAGAATTTGTGCTTCAGCCAAGTACAAGTTATCTGTTAATTAAGCAATATTTATTGACTTAAACTGGGGACAGGCTGGTTGAATTGCTTAATTGCCCTGTCACACATTAGAGTTCAGACTAGAACACACAGTAGTCTGTTTTGTCCCAAAGTGCTAAAAAGCTCATATAATTTCTTTAAATCAGTTTTCATTATAGATAACATCCTGTTTTTTAAGTGTAGTGGCTAAATGGAGAGGATGTTTAGAGACACTGTTTAACATTCCAGCTCCAGTTAAAGTTTTCCCCATAGCTGTACTGTCTTACAACTCCATTTTTTCCCATGATGAGTATATTTAAAAATATCTTTTCCCTACAGTTCTTTTCCCTTTACATCATCCATATCTCAAGGATGACAATACTGTGGTACAATAGGAGAAAACATCACTAAACAAACAGTTAAAAAATTTAATTCACAGTAATCTGAAGTGGTGAAAAATTTTGAAAAAATTATGCTCAAGCCAATAGTTATGTCAAGACTGCAGCCTGGTGGAATGTATGCTGGTGTGATGCTAGCACAATCTATATACTCAGGGAGATTTCCAAAAATACTTATTGATAGCTTGCCAAATTATTGTAATCCCAGCAGAAAATCAATTAAAAATTAAGGCTGGTAATTGTCACACTTCTAAAACACAAACATCAGGAAATGTAATACATGGCAGGTTAAAGACTGCCATTGCAGCTGATTAATATCTGGATTTTCCTGCAGTGCAAACATATCCCATGTTTTGATAATTTGAAATTTGGTATGATATCTGACATGCAGAGATTTATTTAGTCTCAATTCTAAAATATTCCTGAAAAGACTAAAATCTTAATATTCATATTAAAACTTAAGAGACTTGCAAGAGTTATGTGTTTTAAAAATAACTTCTGGATAGAAAAACTTCTTCAGGAGACATATATCTATTACTAGAGTTATTACTCAGACCCATGTACTTCAGGAAATGAACATGGATTTACCTTAGAGGTCAGTAATTTGCTATGAGCATCTAAGGTCCGTTCCTACACTGCTGAAAAATCTCAGAGTCTGCGCTTCTACTCCTCTCCTTTGAGACCCCAGCTGGAGTACAGTGTCCAGCTCTGGGTTCCCCCGTGTAAGAAAGATATGAACCTGATAGAGCAGGTCCGGAGGAGGGCCACAAAAATGGTCAGAGGGCTGGAACATCTCTCATAAAGACAGGCTGTAAGAATTGACATTCAGCCTGAAGAAGAGAAAGGTCTAGGGAAACCTTATGCTGGAGTTTCAATTTGTAAAGAGGCCTTATAGGAAAGGCAGAGAGTTTTCTCAGCACCTGTAGTGACAGGACAAGAGACAGAGGTTTTAAATCTAGAAGACTGTAGATTTAGATTAGATACTAGGAAGAACTTCTTAACTATGAAAATGGTGAGACTCTGGAACAGTTTGCCCACAGAAGCTGTGAATGCTCCATCCCTGGAAGTGTTCAAGGTAAGGCTGGATGGGGCTTTGAGCAACGTTATCTAGTGAAAGATGTCCCTGACTATAGTAGGTGGTTACACTACCTGGTCTTTAAGGGTCCCTTCCCACACAAACCATTCTGCAATTCCATGCTTTATTCTATTTCCCTGTGCCAAGGCCCAAATTCATGTAGCTCCACTGCAGCTGCTTTTTGACATTCCAGACAAAGCACGAGCATTAGGTTACCTCTTTGGCTTTTTTCTTTTAATTCTTTATATGTATTTAATTCCATACATCTTAAATGGAAAATGTACATATGAAGTATTTTCAACAGCCCTGGGACTAAGTCTCCAAACACAAAAATAATCACCTACACACATTATATGTAATATCATGTTACAAAGTCAAGTGTTTTATTCCCTCTGTGGTTTCTCTGTTCCTAACAGCCACCTACACCTGGTGTGGGCAAAAGCTCTCATTTTAGCCTGCTAGTTAGAACATGTCTTTGGGAAATGAAAGCTGTGGCTTCATACTTATAGCCTTCAGAGATCACAGAGATCTCATAACTTCTAGGTGTTTTGGGTTAAGGACAGGTTTAACCCAAACTTCATTCAGTTCCTGGCCAGTGACTGAAATAAATGACTGTGGACCCTGAGTTTTGCAATGATTGAACCAGGAATGGTCTGACCAGGATGACTGGATGAGTGCCTTCATGGGAGTTCACCAGAGTCCAGGTACCTTTCAGCAATGTAGAGACTAGATGGGAGTCATGTCTGATCACTCATAGATGACATAAGACCACCTGACTGAAAAGAGATGTTCTGATTAACTTGGATTTAGATGGTGTGAGACCTAAACACTGCCAGGGCACTGCTGACTCATACTCAGCTTGTCACTGACCAGGACCCCCAGGTCAGCAGCTGCTCTCCAGTCTCTCATTCCCTGATCCATACACAGAACTGGGGTTGTACTGTCCCAGGTGCAGGATGCACTTGCCCTTGTAAAACTTGATAGAGTTGGTGATTGTCCAGCCCTCTGATTTGTCCTGGTCTCTGCAGTGCCTTGGCCCTCAAGAGTCAACAGCTCCTCCCATTTTAGTGTCATTGGCAAATTTACTTAGCATTTCTTTTATTTCCACGTCAAAGTCATTAATGAAGATACTAAAGAGAATTGTGTCTTTTACTTTCAATCTCTAGGCATCTAGGATTTTATAATTTATCCCCACTTGTCTTATAATTAAGTTTTCTAATAATTTATCATTTTCTCAGATTAGAATTATTTCAGGAAAACGAAGAGAGTTCAATTCAAAAAAAAAAAAAAAAAAAAAGAAGAAAAAAGCCTAGCAGAAGCATTTAATTTTATTAATTGGATTATTGACAAAAAAGTCATAATGATGACATTGGTTTTTTGATATTTACTTGGTTTCAGCCAAGCCTGATATCACTGATGTGAACATGTTTTTGTTTTCACTTTTAGATGTTGTAAGAAATTAAGTAATCATTCCAGTATGATCAGTCATTGTTTAATGCAGTTTTTATCCAAACAAATTATGCATCTGGGATGAAACATAAATGTTATGCAGTAGGTAGCTGAAGAAAAACGCATTTGTGTAATTTGGCTTCGCTCCTAGTAATTGACTGTGAAAGGCCGATCCTATTCCCATGAGGTGAATTGCTGACCCTTCTTAACGTCACTGTAAACCATTTTCCTTCCTAAGTGTCACTTCAAGCAGGAAATCAAGAGTTTGAAATTAATAACTATGTTGAAAACAACTGACAGTTTAGCATAAATGTTTCTACTGAATTTATATAAAATGCTCCATACATTAACTTCTTTAAGTTTTGTTTACTACTAATAAGTTTGCTGTCCTACCCTAATCAAGACAGTTATGAAGATCTTTTCTCTCAGGGGAAGCAAGGCTCAGGTGGAACTCACCACAGTATTTCAGTACTTAAGTATTTAAATGGCACCTCAAAGAGGAAAGAGGCTCTCCCTTCACAAGGAGCCAGGGATGTGGTGGAGTTTCTGTCAGTGGAACATTTAAAGATGTCTAGGACAGAGTGATAGAAAATCTCATCCAGGCTCCCATTCCCACCAAAGGCTGAACCAGATGATCTTTTGAGGTACCTTCCAACCTGGGCTGTTCTATGATTTTGTACTTCTGATCTGAGAATCTTTCACATGAGAAATAGTGGAAAAGCTGGATTACAATTATCAGACTGCAAATTAAATTTTTTTTTTTTTCCCCTCAGATCCATTGGCCTAGTACACCTCTGCAGACAGAAGAATGCATAATTAAAGGAAGAGATGCTGTAAGTACCACTAATTGCAGATCAAATATTCTGTAATTATACCCAGTGGCTGCTCCAAAGCAAGGATTCAGACATCCCTAATTTAAGAGAGATTAAAGCATAGATATAAAATGTTGCAGGTTAAAAACATGTAACTACTGTGAACACATAAAATTATTATTTTAATTGCTCTTAAACCGGCTCATAAACAGGCAATGATCACATTTGATCACTTTCTTCTAATTCTTTTTCTGGTCCTATCAAAAGAAGGCATCTTAGTAATTCTCTTTTTGCATTTCTATGTCCTTTTCTTTTTGTACACATGGATTATCTTCTCCTTATTCACATTCCAGTTTGCCTTTAAAATTCATTCTATAGAATACATTAAAAAAACAGTTATTAATAATTATAAAATATGCTGTAATTTATACTGTCCTATAGATTTCATGTTCTATTAATAAAAATATTCTGTTTTAATGAACCTCAGAACTGTTCTGTTCTTGGGATTCAGTGCCCTGACTGTAATCAGTTCCTAGGAAAAGCTCACTGACACACAGCAGTTGATATCATTGGCGGCACAGGATGAAAGTTCTTCTAGAGGGGAGTTCCCTTTAATTTTGCAGTGCACCAGGTTCATTATCTGCACCTCATAAACACACAGAGAGTGCACCTAATAAATCCCAGCTGATCACAGCTGAGAGAGCTCACACTGAACCAAGGGATCTGAAAATTGTGATAGTTTTACAGCAACAGCAACAGTGACAGGAATGTAGGACATGGGAGGGGACATACAAGCCTGCCCCAGAAACACAGCAAACAGCAGCTTCAACAATAACCACCATATATTCCCAATAAATTAAGAATCTATAGAGATTTCTTCTGAATTAAAAGATTGAGAACTGTCCCCATTAAGGCACTGTAATCAGAATAGAAAGTAGTAGTAATAATAATAATAAAAATAATAATAAATAAAACCCCAATCCTTCCCATTCACCTGGTCTAGAACTGATCCTTTTTGAAGATTCTTAGGAGTTCATTGTAGTTTTTCAGGTTACTTTTATATCCTTGATAATTTTAGGTGGCTTTGGTTGAAAATTATGGTTTTTTACAGTGGCTGAACTTTAGGGTCATATTAAATGAATCCCAAACCTAAATTATTTGGCCTTAATTTGATACTACTTCTCAGCATAGGCTGTTATTAGTTAAAGCTCTACCATTCTTCTTTCACCACTACATATTTTCTGATACTCTGACAGTATTTGTTTTGTTAAATAAATGCAGAAACAGGTACTGTTGTTTCAAAGCAAAGATAGCCCCCTCAGATTCATGTTTCCCTAAAAATCAAAACCTTTTTGCAATCCAGTTTGTTATTGTAAGTCCTCAAATTTGCATTGTATGAATGAATCTCATTTAAAGAGCTTCATGTGTTTCCCACATTTCTCTGCACCAGGAAGGCTTGGTGTAACTACTTCTTTTACAGAAAAAAAACCCAGAACTTTTAAATAATCACAAGATCTAGAAGCAGAGTCTTTAAGAAAAATACATTAAAATTTTAAAAGCTGGAAATATTGTAATACCAAACAATATTCTGATCCTCATGAGACTTAATTATGTATGGCTATGTGAACAAGTAACACTAATTAATATCAGGGAAACCTTAGTAATTTTCATCAGCATGCTCAGTATTCAGTAAGATAAGTTATTCAAACTGAAAGAAATCTAAATTAGAATCAAAAATCTTCCTATTTTTCTTTCCACCTTCATTTATTTTTAGCCATGAACCAATATTAACTTAATAGCATAATATCTTAAAATCAGCATGTTGTCAATTTTAATTTTTTAATGCTATTTTTCACACTACAATCTCTAGAAAAATAGTGTTTTATTTCAAACTTTTTTTGCTTATTTTCATGCTGTTTCTTTTTTTATTTTCTTTTGCAAAAGATGTATTACTCAAGGCATAATTATTAAGTAGAAATGATAATATTGTAATAAGCTTCTCAACATTGAAATACTTCACATGTATTTTGCTGCCTCTTTCTATATAAATGAACAGGCCAATTTACAAGCTTGTATAACCTTAAAAAGTTAACAGTTCATGTTGTAGCAGTAAAATGGCAAGTATTGTAGTCATAAACAGTTTCAGAGCTTGTAACAGACTTAACAGGACAGTTAAAAAAGGCTTGTCTTAACAACACACGCATACTCTTAAAATAAGGCCATGCTTTCCTCATTCAAGTGAAGGCAAGGAAAAAAAAAATCCTTCAGCTGTCATCCAGTGTGCCAGGAATCACACCTGTTAGCCTGTGGTGCGAGAGTTTTCAATTACTCTGAATTACTTTATCAGAGTTGGAAATCATTCAGATATAGAAGTCAAGTCCTGTGAGGAGATGCCTCACTCCTCCACACTAAGATGTTTCGGATGAATAAAATTCCACAGATCTATAAATACATCTATGGAGCATCCTAAAGACAAGCCAAGTATTTAATTAATTGATACAGTATTATGTCTTATTTCAATGTCCCCTTGGATGATGCATCTCTTCCCTGCTCTGTGTATAGTACATTATTGGTAGGGTTATCAGCAATGCCTTTTTGCCTGACACTTCCTAGAACAGCACCTTTTATCATCTGTTTATAAGTTATCAAGTCTACTTGGAATTAGTTTTCTTCTGTGTTTGGTATTTTCACATCCTGAGGGTTTTTGGCAGAATTTTTAAGGCAATTCTACAAAGGCACACACCAGGAAAGAAAAAAAGGTGTATATTTTTCCCATTTAAAAACAATCTTAGATCCCTAAAATGATTTTGCCACGAAGGATCAAGAGCTGAAGGTGTATATGGATAAAAAAAAGGAAACTATGCAGTAAAGAACAGACCACCACTGAGAGCAAACAGAGGGAATAAATCAGGAAGGTCATACTTGGAGGAGAGGGAGAACCATCAGCATCAGCACCCAGTGAAACATCTATTCAAAAACTTCATGGCATCATAAAATACCTAAGGGATAGCATTTAGCTACCACCAGTTAGCAAACCTTTGGGAAATGGACATAGAAAGTGGACACCTCTGTCACTGAATGCTGATCCATACAAGGAGGATCACATGCTGTTGATTTCAACCTGTTTTTCTCTGTTTGCCTTACTTTGTTTTTATTTCCTTAAAAAAAAAAAAGGAACAAAATAGTTACAAATCAAGAAATTCCAAAAGTAAGATATTAAAAGATTGATTTGCCCTTTGTATATGCTTTATATTTAATTACACGACAGCTCTTCTATAGGTTACCTGTTTCTATGAATTGGCATGATATATCTTGAGGATGAACAGTTAAGGAGAATCAGGTAGCAGGGAAGATTTCTTTCCTTTTTTATTTGCTGGAGCATTTGGAAGACTTACACTGAATGATTCAAGGATTTGAAGAAAGAAGAAAGATGGTTCCTTAGTTTTGAACCTAATGTGGATTTGCAAGTGTTGAGTTCTGCCCACGAATCCCTTGCAGACTACTCCTTTTTGACATTAAGTTCTTGCAGTTGGTTAATAAGACCCAGGATTGTTCTCACACAAATACAGCAGTCCAAAAATAGAGAGTAGTCATCAGTGAAGAACTGCAAATTTTCAAAAAAGGAAATTCCTCCACTCTGTTTTACATGTTCAGGATTGTATTAATTGCCTTTTGGAGATGTCTGACCTAGTTCACTGACTATTGAAAAAGCCTGGGAGAATTGCATAAATTACTTGTCTAAATGCCAAAACACCTAAAGTTAGCTCAGATTAATTCCATTTCAAATGTCTTAAACTTGACACGACTCTTAAACCTCAGGATTCTAAGTTGCAGAAATGTTGAACAATGAACTGAAATGAACAGTAATTTTGCTGCACTCACAGAAGCCATTGTGAAATGCCAAAAAAACAAATCTGAAACCAAATCCCAGGAATCCCAGGAATCTCAAAATCAAGGGACACTTTTATCTCACTATCTTAATTTATAGTTTAGCACAGGAATAATGATCCCACATCTCAAAGGGGTGTTTGAAAATGTTTTAATTGTAATATTTATGGAGCTGCAAATACAATAATGAGTCCCAAAGTATTTCCTCTGTAGAAATGAATATTTCTTCTTCAAAGGGGTTTAAACAGTGGAAACAGACAAAGTATGTGTAGATACAATATAAAAAAATACTGATTAACAATTAATTATTCAATAAATTAATGGTGCAATTAAAATTATATTTTTCTTGAGATAAAATTTATTTAACTCTAGAGAGAAGCTGTTTTCTGACCATTCACATCTTATGCTCTGAAACTTATGTCTATGTCTTATCTATCCAATAATATGTAGTAAAGTTCTATTCAGATTTGAAGACTTTCTCCATGACTAAAGAAGCACAAAAGTGTATTTTTATAATCAAGTAACTACTAACTGGTAAGCATCTAAAATCAAACATGATCAATCAGTGCTATAAAATTGCTTTTTTGATGTAAAAATAAGCACCCATGAAACTGATGGCACAGTTAGTTACATGAAATGAAATAGAATAGAAAGATTCAATATTAGAACATCGCCCACAGGCATTAAGATACAAAAAAAAAAATAAAAAAAAAAATTAAAAAATTAAAAAGTAAAAGCTAATATTTTCCTATGTTTATTTTTTATGTAAACTAGGATGAATGTGCAAATTACATCCGTGTCCTTCACCGATACAACAGGACCCATCTTCTGGCTTGTGGAACAGGAGCTTTTGATCCACTCTGTACTTTTATAAGAGCTGGACATCCATCAGAGGTAAGAAATTTATTTTACAGTAGTGATTCTTTTAGTCTAGATTCCAGCAAAGCCTCTGTGGTTAAAAATAAATATTTAAGTTCAGTTATTCACAGATCTTATATGACAGATATTTTCCTTGAGGAAATGTAATGCTGGACTATAATTTAGTGAACAGATAAACTCACTAATATTTGAAAGTATATTATGGAGAATTATGCAAAGAATTCAAAAACTTTTTCAACTTAGGTCTTTTGGTGTGTTTTTTTACTAGATAAGCTGATATAGTAACTCTTAAGAAAAAAAAATAATTTTTGGGGGGAGCTTTAGCTAAATCTGCAGGGGTTTGCTGTTTTTTGTTGTTTTTGTTGATTTTTAAAAAACTTAAATAATGCATCATACAGCAAAATATATGTTAGTTTGATGGGAGATGGAATTTCTTAACAATTCTTCGGTAAATTCAGCTTCTTTTTATTGGTCTTGTTCAGGAAGTGCATGTAAGCTCCTTAATGATAATTACAGCTGAGTGAAACAGTACTGCAGAAGTCAATAAGAACATATCAATATTTTGAATACATTTCTTAGGCAAAAATAGAAATTTTCTGGATATCTCAGAAATTTGGATCCTTTCTGTCTCAGCTATATTAGAACAGGTTTTTTAAAGACTCAGCAGAAGTACCAATCCCTCATTTAAAATTAGTATGTAAAACTCCTTGGGCATCAAATCTTGGCTGCCAAAGGCACACATGGTGACAGCTTTAGGAGCTGAACCAGGGATTCCTGGAAATGCACTTTGTGAGCTGGGACTTTATAGACGGAGATGATCTATAACCCAAAGATAAGGTTGCTTTTAACTGGCAGGTGTCAGGAAGGTTTGCTGGTTGGTTTTTGGTTTTTTTTGGTTGGTTCACTTGATGTCTCCTGGTGGAACTGGGAACTTGTCATGAAGCTGATGCTACAGCACTATCCAAGAGAATTCTTGCTTTCCACTATGGCCAGGAGCTGTTGTCTTGAATAAATATTAATTTCATATATGAAGTTTTTTTAACGTGTACTCATAGAAATCAACTAAGGGATTTATTTCAGGCAAATGTTTTTGATTAACCTTTTCTGAGTAATGATGCATCCATTTGGCGAAACAGTTGGGAATAACATCACCAGAAGCAATCTCCAAGGACCAATCCATGCTTCATCTCCATCTGCTGTCAAAATGAGAAGCATCTCAGAAGTTAGGACTCCAGCACAGCACTTAGATTCAGAGTTGTATGAATTGCAGAAGCACACTGTCTTCTGAAATTAAGGAAGGAACTAGATAATAAGCAATGTTAAGGCAAATTTGCATGTCTTCTTTGCTCCTCTCACAAACCTCCTGCCAGGCTTCCCAGAAGAGCTTGAAGGAAGCAATGGCTGTATATGTAGGAACACTATTTTAGAAAGCATAAACATTTAAACAGACTAATAAAAATAGAAGCCAACCAAACAAAAAATGAGAAACATGATATATATAAGACTATGTGGCCCATGATCATCCCCTTATCTGTCACTGTCCTTCCTTCCCTTATTTTTGTTTATTATTCTCCCTTGTCACACTGAAGTTCTAAAATTTTACCCACACTGAAATCATGGGAAAATTTCCCTTTTTTTTTGGTTATGTAGACCAACAGGAAATATATTTTCTACACTAGTAGCTATTCTGTTTCCTGTTATCTGAAAAAGGTGCCATTTATATAGCAGGTTAAAAATAACACATGGTGTGTGGTTGAGTGGGCAAATCGTAATCTTGCTTTCTGTGAGTGGTAAAGACATGGTGAAACTGCAGGAAGTGAAAGGACAGGATCCTTCTGCAGAAAACTGCAGTTCAGTCTCTGCTGATCTCTCTGGTCAGAGTATCCTCTTCCAAAAACATCCAATTACTGTCCCCTATTTCTTCCAACTCATCTCTCTGCCATTTTCTCACTGTCTGACTGTCATGGAAAGGACAGTAGCAAATGAAACAGTGTTTAGAATACGCTGTATATCTCTTTACACCTCCTCATGTCTGAGTAGAACAAGGTATGTATGAGGCTCATATATATTTGACCAATGGCACTTCTCAGACATGCTGAGGTGTCAGGTGTGGGATGTAGGAAAGGAGAGGGCCCTTTATGACAAACCTCTGGGTATCCAGATACATAACTAATGCAGCATATGAAGGTAGATTCACACTTGCATATGGAACAATAAATCAGCAGTATCAGCACAGAAAATACTTGCTCTGTGGTCAGGGACCTTAACTAGAAGTTTCAATTCATGCTCCCTGAGCTGATGGAAGGATATGACCCTCCCAGTAAAAACTACAGTGTTCTTAAGTTATTAACAGTATATAAATATAAACTAGAGATGATTTTAGAGACGCATTTAAGCATAATAAATTTAAGCTTGATTAATAATAATTAAGCATGACAGAATAGAAGGACTGTATCTTCTGCAACGTTGCCTTTTCCCATTTACTGAGCAGGCCAAAGAGGAACCTGTTGGAACTTAACATCCAGTTAAGGCTCTGGATCTTGGTGTTCACTAGTCCCATGTTGCAGGGACATTTATTTTGTACTTGGCTTCCAACAAAAGTTTACATAGTCATCCATTTATGGATGATAAAGATGGATGATTAGACATTTTGTAAGGAAATGAAGCATTGCTGGTTTTCCTTTGAACAGTGAAAATTTCCCAAAGCCATGATCACAAGCATACTGTAAGGCAAGTGGTCTGGCATGGGTTTGTGAGGTGCAGTATAGTTTGTGAAAAGGAGCATTCTGCCTCCTGTATAAAATCTTACATACTTATACAACCACAAATTCATCTTTTCATATCAAAACCAGGTCTGAGCTGTGTCTTGCAGAACACGGAGCTCTTGTCAGCAAATCATGAAGCCAAACGGAGATTTCCAAAAGTAGGCAGAATTTGATTGTTTCATTGGCAGATCATTATACCTTGGAACTGCCTTAAAAACAGAATGTTTAATGTTCTTGAAAAACACAGCAATAATGTCCATTCCCCATCCATTCTCTGTAGAAGGTATTAATCTCACTGTGTAGTGATTGAAATGTGCTTTGGAATCTTTCACATGAACATTGTGCTATGATACATTACAGCTTCTTTTGTGCTTTCTGTGGTTATAGAAACTTAATTATACCATGCATTTTGTCTTAATATGCTGATCAGAAATCAACAAGAAATAAGTATTGGTTTTATTTAATTCTACAAACTTGTGTTGTACCACCAGAGTATAACCAAATATATTTTTCTAAGTCAAATTACTTATAAATTCTATTATGCACTATATAGCCATTTGAAAGATTAAATATAAAATGGTTTACTGCATTCTATTCCAATATTGGTTTAATTGATCTCACTTTGGAATTCCAGGCTGTTCAGTTTCATAAAGCTGTTGTCAGTTATTATATTTCTAAAAATATATACGTATAGTTACTGCTAGCAGCTTTTTATCTTTTTCGAATTACTTTGATCAATGTTGCTTTTCCAAATTTAAACATTTCAGCAAAATACCCAATTTTTTTCTGCCATTTAGAAAAAAGTCACAAATTAGGAAAAATAGGAGTGCTGATTTTGCAGATAGAACAACTACTGGTGTTTGCAACAGAACATATTTCAAAGTCTTGTCCAAGAAAACAAGCAAGTTAAATGCCAGCCAGTAAGTGAGTTCATTATCTCTGACTTCATGAAATGCTTCCAAATTTCAAAAATCAGTGCAGGTCAGAAAAGATTGGGTTCTTCCAGGGTTTTTTTTGTATTTCATCTAGAAATGAAGGCAAATTCATTAAAATAAACATTTTTCCCGAAGAAAGCAAGAGTCAAAGACCCTGCACCCCAAATTTCTCACGAGGAAATGCATATGCACATCCATGTACTCTGAGAGAGAAAATCTGAGATAAATCTTTAAACCAGATATAGAAGATGAAGAAAAGTTCAGAAAAAAAACCTTATTTTGCTTTGATTCTACCAAATTGAAATTTGTCTCTCTTGTTGACTTTGATGCCAGCAGGGCAGAGAAGGGGGGAAGCACCTGCATTTAGAATTTTCCTTTTGCATCTATATAAACTTCTCAGTTTTGGCAGCAGGTGACAAGTGCTGAAAGAAGTGCTTTCTGTCTCGGTCTATGCTTTGCCACATCTAGCTGCTAGTAAAAGAGTACTCCAGCACTGTTCTGTATAGCTCAAAATTCCCTGAGTGAGTTTTAATGAACCTTAGATAAATCAAAGGATCAATCTGCAGTCAGGTAATTTTATCTTTATGAGTTATCTATTCAGTAGAGGAACAGGTTGTAGGGGTGCTCTGGAGGCATTCCAATGATCCAGATTGCCTTATTCACTAACTCACAAAGCACCTTTAACAAATTCACATGGGAGTTTCACCAAAAAATTCAGCTAAAAAATTGCTCTGCCTCCATAGGACCTGTGACTTTAGTAGAAATTCCAAAAGAAAACAATGAGCAGAAACAATATCCCAAGTTTTTGCATGCTACGTGGGGACAAGATAGAGCTGATACCTGGAGAAGAAGGCATCTCTGCTTGACAAAACCTGTTGAGGGAATTAAATTTATGGGAAAGAAAAAAACTTGAAGAATTTTTCCTCCAGAACACGCTGTAAATTTTTAATATATACATGCAGCTGGAAGGGTGCCATTTTCAGTGCCTCATTTAACTCAGTAAACTGCCTACAGCTGTATTTCTCCACTTCAGAGCGCTGATTGACGAAGTCACCCTTTCCACAAAATGCACTGGTGGTTTTTGGGATTCTCCTCTAGGTGTTCCTAATCTGATGTATTCCTTATTATATTATTTGCCCCTCAATTAGCCAAGTGAGATTCTGCTTATCAGGGAAGACCAGCTCTAAATTCTAAGTCTTTAGTCATGTTAGAGAGGACTTGCCTTTAGTAAGCAGCAGGTGTATGGTTTTTTGCTTGGAAGACAATTCAATCAAATTTGAACCTTTTCTTTCCGATCTGCATTGCCTTTAATATTTTTTGGAGTGTGGAGAAGGACACTTCTTTTTCTATATGTTCTGTGGCTCAATGCAAAACCAAAACAAGGTTCAATTGTGCAATCAGCTTTCTGTTTACCCCTCTACACCAACCAAATGTAGGCAACATGAGCTCCTCAGCTCTTGCTTTAACAAACCAGAGTGAATTCACATGACAGTCACAAGAGAATGTGCCAGTCATATCTCAGCTTAACTTTTACATGACTTAATTCTTCTCCTCTTGACCAGCATGTGGTAATGTCATCATTCTTCCAGCTTTGTTAAGAAGCAAAATTGTAGACATATTTATATCTATTATTTTACAATAATAAAACTGTTTCTGACGTATTTTTATGATCAAAACAAGCAATGACTTGCCAATTTGCTCCCTCTCCATGCTTGTTCCTATTACCTCATCTCCACACTGTTTTCAGAGGATTAAGGAGGAAGAACATCTGGTTTCACTGACCAAATAGAAGTGGGTGTTGGTTGGTTCTTCATTAGATAGAATGTGTGACATATTTTTGCCCTGAAAATATTTGCTTAGAGACACGGTGTCCTTCTGCATGGGTGAAAAGCCACCATTTGGAGCACCATCCAGTACATAGATATGAAATTCTGCCAAGTGGGCAACACATGTCATAAAATCTTTTACCAGAGGGCTTCATTTACATCCTGTGGTCTGCATGCCCACACCACAGACTTCCAGATTGCACCAAAACATCCATACATCCCACACTTCATTTAGATTAAAGCATTTCATGTTCTGGAAGTTGAATATTCATACATTTCAAGAGAGGTTAAAATGGTACCTAACTCAGAAAATTAAATACATGAAGATAACTTGTATGCTCACAGCAAACAAAGGTGCTGTGCTGCAAAAGGGAAAAAGGGGTGACACCACTATTTCTCTGCCCTAAATATTAGCTGTTCTAATATTTAATTACTTTTAGTGTTAGGAAATAGCCACTTATTCATGGTTAAATTTTTCTGACTTCAGCTTCCTGTCATTTAACTGTGATATGCCTTTGATAGCAGAGTCGAAAAGGCTCCCTCGAAAAGGCTCCCACTATCTTTTTCACATCTTTTCCTCATGTGACTACCTATGCACAAAGATCAAGCAACCTATTCACTTTTTTTGATAAGCTGAGTAAATACAACTCATTAAACCTCCTATCACCAGGATTCCTTAATCTTATTTCTGTCCTTCCTGTGAACTCTGTGCAGTATTTTCACATCTTCTGGAAGTGAGGACACTAGAATTACACATGCTAGTCCATGGTGTGTGTACAGGCAAGGTCACTGCCCCACCTCTGTTTGAGATTCCTCTTTCATGGACTCAAGTGCTGAATTCTTGGCACGACATCTCAGTGAGAAATCTCTTTTTAGTGGTTTGCACTTGACCCAAAGTTCTTCACTTGAACACAAAGTTATCCCAGCTTACACACTTTGCTGAGGCATCTAATTATCAGTATTGTAAGGTAAATGAAGAGATTTCTGGTGTTGCTTGTCAGTGTCAGCTTTAACAAGGTATCTGGGATATCCAAGATCCTAAATGAGGCACCTCAGTCGAATACATGAAAGTAGTCTGAAGAAGGACCATCTTCTAGGGTGTTCTGATGTACTTCTGATACAAACTCTGTTCCCTATGCCAAGATGCAACACTTTGAATATGGTTGTATTAAAAATCTACTTACAAGCTTCTGACCTTTAACTCAGTACTCCAAGCAGTCCATAACCTGAGCTCTCATTTACTTTTTCTTATTTTGGCCTCCTCAAGTACTTTTGTAAACTTTACCAGGAAAGAAATAATATGATTGCTTAAATAACTGCTAAATTATAAAATCATTTTTCTCACAAGAATAAAATTCAGGGAAAACTTCAGTAAAAGAGGATTCATCAATGATACCTCATAAGAACTGTATTTTGACATATGTCAACTGTTTGTATTTCTTAACAATTCTACAATGCACATTGTTTATCAAATAGGTATGTACTTAGTGAAATGCTCTGGAGAAAGTCTTGTATTCTGTAACAGCAAAGTTGTTCTTATCAGTCATTCTTACATTTATAACAGACAACAGATTTTTTGACAGTGTTCTCCATCCATAAAATGAGGTGAATGACATTCATTACTTTTGAATATTGTCCAAATGTGGCCATACGTGAAGTATAAGTTCAGTTTGGGAGATTGGTAGAGTATGTGAATTGATCAGCCATATGAAGTGAATTTTCTATCGTGTTAGACCTGCCCTTTGCAAGATTAAACACAGATGGTCCAGAATGAATGAGAATGAGAACCCATACAGAGGAATAATAGTGTTATCCTGTAGAGAAAGAAATCTTCCACCTGTGTGGTAATTTGATGGGGGTAACCAAAATATTCCAGCTCAAATTATAATGATTTTAAATTCTGCCACATTTATTTATGAGAGAAAGTATTTTTCTAAGTGACAGCACCTGTTGAAGTCTATATCATTGTTTGAAAAATAGACTTATTAATCAATAAGGTTTTAGTAATCATAATTAAAACCAGGAAAAAATAAAAGTTTAGTCAATACTTTTACATTATAAGATGCACCCTTAGTATTGTATAATCCTTCTGTGATATATGACTGAAATTTTTCTTATTTGACTGATATTTATACAGGAAAATGAGATTAGATTAAAAAGTAAAAAGAAATGTTGCTATCAATTCATCTATGTCTTGGGGAGTCAATGGGTCCACTCCTCTGCCCTTTTTTTCCAGAATGGCCATAAACATCCCCAGCTGAAGCTCTGCAAAAGTGTTGTTGGCTGTCTTAGGCTCCACACATGGAGACAGACAGAACAGGGTATCTGAGTCCTTCAGAAATCTGTTCCCAGTTTAGTGTAGCTGTTCCTTCCATGCCCAACACATCTCTTTCTTCCTTTCCTCATCAAAGCCTAGATAGAAGTTCAAACCTTAGAGCTGCATCCTTCCTTTAAAATTTTTTTCATGACCTTTGTCCCCAGTTGTTATGATAGCAATCATTAGATTAGGTCATTAGAGAGGGTTTTATTTGGTACTTGCTCTGATATGACTCTCACAATCTCAGCACAAGTTTAGCCTGTCAAAACCATAGAAGAGGAAAAGCCTTGGTTAGTGAGGCTCTGTGTAAAGACTCTGCTCTTCCCCACAGAAATCCCTTCACTTTTTTATAGCAGTTGTGGACTGTCTTTACCTTCTCTTTTGCTTGGTTACAAGACTATATCACAATATACAGCTACTCAAACATTTTAATTCTGGAGAGCCTTCATGTGGTCCCTGGAACTTTCATACATATTAACTATCACATTAGTGCAATATAATTGGAAGTTCTAATGGCTCTATTCTTTGCCATAAGACCCCTAATGAATTCATGTGACCAATTCAAGGCGGCACAAAGGTGTCCCTTCTAAAATTCTGACCAATGCAAACACTGCTACTGAAATACTCTGAGCTTCTAAGGATAAATGCCTCTGATTTCTATATGCAGTGTGGTGGGATCTTTTTTTTTTTTGCTTTTGCCAGATTTTTTTTCACATTCATTAAGTCAGGAAAATATATTATTTCTGTCACTTTAGGCCAGATATTTTGACACAAGTCACAAATTGCTAATCCTTTTGCAAACTCAGACAGCAGTCTGACATAGCTCCAGATTTTAAACACATTTTCAGATTGGAGCCCAATGTGTCTTAATCATTTAACTGTGGAATAAAATGCACAGACCTGAAAAATGCATCTGAATTTTTAGGGAGGATTTAATGTCTATAATATTTTATGCACATTCATCCCATAGGGCGATTGATCTTTTCAGTATGTCAGTGGATAGTAAAGAGGATTGAAAACAGATCCTCAGAAGAAATACTACCTCCCAAATAATCTCAGTTATGTCAAATAGCAGAGACCTGACTATTGCAGACAGTTTTTGAGGACTCTATTGCTAATATTGTATTCCCATTTGGCTTGGAAAATAAAGTTGATTGAATGCTGAAAGTATAATTTTAAAAGTTAGTAATCCTCTGACAATGAGAAGAGATTTTTTGCCAGTGCTTAAATCTTTTGGAAAATTAATGTTTGGATTATTTAAAGAAGATATTACATGAAAACTTGGAGCATCCTTGTCTTGCTCACCTACATACCTGCATGCCCATTTTATGGTGACTTAAATAGGGCAGTGTGTTGCAATAGGAACTTACTAGTATTATTGTAAGTATTTGGAGGATAGGTTCCTTTATATAAACTCAATTATATTCCACTGTGTTTAGATTTTTAATTTTTCAATGAATTTGTTGGCCTTGTAGCAATTAGACACCTAGCTAATATTTGGGACTATATTTTTCTAATATATATAATCTGGCTAATGCTGATGCAAATTTTTTGTAGCAGTAGAATTTAGTCTGCTTAATTACAAAGGGCTAAATAATATGAGACACCTTTTCAGGCCTGACCCAACAAGTTATTTTATGCTGCTATACAAGAAAAACTATTTTCCTGTAGATCTCTTTTACCATGTGCCTTCTTGAAGAGGCAAGTGTACAGATTAAGGCAGGTCATGGAGTTGAATGTTCATTTTGGAGACTTATATTTGAATTATATTTTCTGCTGATTTACAGACATGTTCTGTGATTTTTCAGCTTTTTTTTTTTTTTTTAAGGGGGGAAAGTCAAGGTTCATCCTTCCTAAAGGAAGCCTCTGCACAGTGTATTCAGTATGTCTTTCTATGTTGAAATAAAAATGTAAGGATAAGTATAAAAGAAAGAGAAAAGCAGTGAAAAATACTATTTTGAGAATATACAGAACAAAAGAATATTTGGGAAAAAAGTAAATTTATATGTGAATTTATACTAAAACCATTATAGTGCCAAAGAGAATGGAAATCAAGATGAGGTTTGTAAAGCATTTCACTGGTGTAACTGGATTTTTTTTCTTATGTGAGTGACTGAATACTGGATGAACGCATAGAAATTTTTTGATCATGACAAAAAGTAAAGTACAGTGTAAACTCCCATTTTTGATAGTTTAAGACTTACTTGAATTTAAAAATAGTGCAACATATATGATACTAGCACCATGTGGCTTTATTAAGAATTTTAAAACAACATTTTTCATAGCTTTGCATGAGCAGTGCACCTCTATTTTGTACTTTCCCTTTCAATTCACTTTGCATATGAGCCCTCTTTTTTCTAGTTCTCTTCAAAAAAGTATAAATTACACAACCCCTAGAAATGGAATGCAACAAACAGCTCTTGCATGTAAAATCATTCTTCCTAAGCTGAAGAACTATGACATCATTAAAGCTGAGAAAGAATTTTCTCCAGTGCTTTAGAGCAGTAGTGAATAGTATGGGCAGTGTTTAAAAATATACTTACAGAAATCTGCACAGACTTTCCCCATTGTACTCCAAATATGATTTAATATCCAGCAAGATAGACAATATGGACTTGTTAGGAAAAAAAAGGAAAAAACAAATCAAAACATCCACACTCCAGAAAAAAACCCACCAAAGAATCTACCAACCACAAAACTGCACAGGCCTCCTTTAGAGCAGACCATGTCAGTACTGTTGCAACAAATGCTTACACAGTTAAGGGTGTAATTAAAGGTTATGAAATTATCTCAATCTCCTTTAAAAAATGTCATTATGATATGTTTTACTTTTTTTGTTACATGGAAAATAATAAAATTTAAAGTGAAATAACCAAAGCACCATAAATTCTTACAGAAAATCAAATTATTTTTCTCTCATAAAAATAATATCCTAGGAAAACACAACTAAAACCTCTGTATTTTTAAGTCCCTGGTTTAGTGAAAAGATACTGCTATTGTATTAATCTTCAGAATAGGCTTAGGTACTTTGCTGAACAGGAATGGGAGTAAACATATGTTTTAAATTAATCACATGCATAAGTGTTGTCTTGACCCAGAGCAAAGCAGCACTTGGCATTAGTGAAAGCAATTTTCTGCAACAAAAGTTAAATTCAGTCTTTAAATTTTAATGCCTCTGATTGACCTTTTCTTTCGCTATTGTTTTTAGCCTACATTATTCTTCATTGTCTAAAATTCTAAATTCATATCAAGTTAATGGCAAAATTCTTGATGCTTTGAAAATATCTTCTATTTCTTTGAAAGAATGTTATTATTTTAATATTAGTTGAAAGTTTATTATGTTTCCTGAGTTACTGGTATCATAAATCAAACCCAGAAGCCCATTTCTTTTCCCAAGCTACATGTAGAGACACGTAATTCCACTCCCAGACCTCCATATGTGCTTTTGCAAAGTTTTTACCCTAACCACTGAAAAATGCCCATAAAATAAATTGTGATGTTGAATTGATGGGCTGTTTAATCTGTGAGGAAACTGTCTGTTTTACTCTGACATTTCTCAAGGGATTTCAATGTCAAAAAATGCAAGGAGGGTTAGAATTATGGAATTAGACTTGAAAGCTGATTATTAATGTGTAACGCTTATTTTATTTAAGCCTGCATCCCATGGAAGCTGACACATCTTACACCTGAACTTCAAATACTTGCCCCAGTGATAGGAATAACTTATTGCAACCATGGAATATTTGGCATGCTGTCCTAAAAGCTGAAGGTGAAAATCTCTCTTGGAGGAGTCATTGCTTACATTTTCAGCAACTTTTCAGACAGTTACATGTGTCTGCAAGCATTTATTTATGAGATACACATCCTGCTTTATATCAAAACTAGTGACCTCCTCTTAAAAATTCCACCAAATTGCACTGAAATCCAATTTTCTGTCTACCCCAAGTGTTAATACTAGATTGTATATTTAAGCTACAACCCTTATTCATAAATTCCAGACAATGAATGGATACTATGCATATTGTTTAGCATTTTCATCCAGCAGTCATATACTTAGCTGTTTTAATCACTTTCATGTTATGAATGTTAAAAGAGATGGGTTTGTCTTTACCATTGATTTCATTCTGGTTCTCAGGGAAATGATTAACTACATTAGTAGTTAACTACTTACATTAGTTAATTATATTTTTCATTGTGCTGGTACAGTTTTGTGTACAATGATGAAAAGTTCTTCCACATCATCCAGAAGAATTCTCCTACTGGCCACATCTCATTGCTGTGAGTACCAGTGGCATTTTACCAGGGCAAGACCAAAATATGAAGTGTGTTTTACGATGACCTGGTGGCACCATGTCTCCTCCAACATCAGAAAAACTTCCAGTTTCTATTCCCTAGGTAGGAGAGAGTGTGAGCCAAAACCTATAAACCAGGAAGTATGGATAATACAACTTCTTCAAGTATGGTTTCAAAACAATGTTATTCCCACACATGATCACTTCACCTGAGTATGTTTTTTTCTGTAATCAGTTTTAATTTATTACTAATCCCTTGTATGGACACATCCTTTTTTTTCCTTCTCATTGTTTGGAAAAGTAAACAGAAAGCATGAAGACCAGAATAATCGATCAATTTTTAACTCTTGGCTTGTCTCTCCATTTATTTCTAAATCTTTATTGAACCAATTAACCGACAAATAGTTTAGCTGAGATCCCAGAGGAGAAATTTCATGAGTAACTTTATTTGGAATACCCAACTAGAGAATATATAACTTCAGACAATTTTTAAAATATTTCCTTTACATCAGATTTTATGCCATTATGACTCCCAAGTACTTTTTCATTACTTCAGAAAGATTTTCTTTTCCTTCTTGAGTTCACCTCAGTCTTTTTTTATCCACTGTTGACTCAAAATGTTACAGTATTTAGTTTTGAAAAATACATGGTATGTGATGTTTGAAAAGTATGGAGTGGGACTGGGATTTTCACACACAGGGAAATATTTCTTCACTGTTTGACTTTTACCCAACAGCAGAGGGGGAATAGTTACCACTGATGTGCATTTGTTGCTGATACAGCATAAAACAATATTCCTGCACCATCAGTCTCTACCCAAGACAGTTATTTTCTGCTACATCAGCTTTAACAACCAGGCACTAATATACCAGGGTTAGGCCAACAAAGGAGCTTCTGGAGAGGTGAGATTATGAATGAACGCTTTGTTGCTTCATGAGTTTTAGGTCCATTACCTAAAATTTGTATGTTTTTTTCCTTTTTTATTTTATTTTACAATTTTTTCACCACAAGTACACGTGAAACAGATGTCCTCTTTTTGCAGGACTGCATTCTGAGTTGTGTCCCATTTTTTATAGTTCCCTAACTACTGGGAATATTTCTTTTTGACCAGAAGTTGCAACAAAATGACATGTATGATTTAGACAGTTGAGAGTGGAAGACAGGTACATCAGCTTGTCTGATCTGGGGCTTTGAAGTCACAGGGCTTATGACAAATTCAAGATTAACTGTTTTAAATTAAATGCACATAAAGATTCAATTATTTGTCAGTTAGTAACTAAGAGCTCTACAACTTTTAACTCTCCTTATATCTTTTTTCTTTCTGTCCTTTTAAAGTGTTACTATTGTTATTATTATTATTATTATTATTATTATTATTATTATTATTACTATTATTATTATTATTTTTGTCTTTCCAGTTTTCCACGTTCTACTTTTTTGGTGATAGTCTTTTTAGGCTGATTTTTTTTACAAGAGAGCTTAACTGTCATGAAGCCACCTGAAGAGGATATTAATTTAGTTTCTGGGGCAACTGCACTTGCTTGAGAATTTTGTATGTTGTAGCTTTTTTCTGCGTGAGTATTAAGTTAGTCTAATAAATATGTGAAAAGTCCAGTCTAATAAAACCTGATTTTTATGACTAAAAAGTCCCTTGGATATTCTTCATAATGTGTTCTGTAATTGAGAGACAGGCAAGTACTTCTCAGATTCTGGGGGATTTGGTTTCTATGCCTCCCAAAATATTTGCCTCATGTATTAGGAACATGAACCTGAGACTCAGTTTAATGAACAGGTACATTATACTTATCCAATATATTGATATAATCTGCATTTCAGTGGACTTTTGAGTAAACCTTTACTCAGAACTCAAACTACTAAATTATCAAAATATTTGCTAGTCGCACACTTTATGGCTGTGTGGCATATTTTTTTGTCAAGCTTTCATAGCTTTCTATCCATTTGCCCTTTTATTCTCCCAAATCTCTGTGTTTTGTGGCATGCTGTTCTGTTAATATCCAAATTAAAAATATTGTGATCTCACTTGATATTTTAATCAGACATTAATGGGCTTTTCTGTGAAAGCTGAGACAAACGTACCACTGCAAGTGAAAATTTAAATTGTAAATTCTTTCTCAGTCTTTACAGCCTTATACAGACAAATTAAAGCAAGTTGCCAATATTTTTTTAAAATGATATTCTGTTAGATCCACTGAAGAAATCAAATCTGCTCTGAAAACCATAACTAGGGATTCATTCCTAAACATACTTCTATGAGGAAGATATATAAACATCTCAAAGGTATGAAGAGAAGATAACACAGTCTAATATATGTAACAACTACTGGGAAAAAAAATTGTTTAAAGGGGGAAAACACATTCCATGGTGAGATATCTATTTAATGTTTAGATAATTTGGAGAAAAGATAGAGGAATCTTTCCTCCCTACTCCCCACTCCCACAGAAATTAAATAAGTGCAATTTTATTGTACTTATTTCACTGATTTTCACTTTTCAGTTTATTGCTAACTGATTCTTTTTTGGGCAGTGCACACAGAAAGGTGATTTGTAGAAACCCAGAGAATTTTTGCTAGTACATCAGTGAGCAACCGAATCTGTTTTCTTCCTGATGAAGTCAATTCTCTACAAAGGTGTAACAAAGTTAAAGATTGTCTCTAAGGACTGTGTTTCCTTGCCTGTAGGGTTTATGGTGCTCTCTGTAACTCTGTAATTTCTTTTTTTTTTTTTTTTTTTTTTTAAGGATCATCTGTTTCAACTGGAATCACACAAATTTGAGAGAGGACGAGGCAGGTGCCCTTTTGACCCCAGTTCTTCCTTCACCTCCATCTTAATTGGTAATGATCTTTATGTCACAAGCTTCACAGTCCTGTCAATCTGTCATTCTGAGTCTCTTTTTCAGCACACCAAAGTGTTGTCAGCCTTCCATTGCAATCTTCCACATGTCAGACTTAATGCTCATGGTGCTGCCCACATTAATATTACATTCCAGGCAGCATTAACCACAGCAAGGGTGTCTCACTAAAGTGACATGCTGAATGACATGTGCCATACAATTATTGTTGTGTAATTATGGAAATAATAATTTCCTGCTTTCCTTAAAAGCAAAGAAGCATGACTGGCTTCATCATTTACACCACTTTTGTTTTCATCTACTGAGATTTATCTGAGCAACAAACACCCTGTAAAAATGTCAGTTTAAATGTTTTTATATCAAGCTTTAATGATTGTATAAATTACCAGTTTTGAGATTGTTTTTTTCATTTCATTGCTGCTTTCTAACAAAATTATTGCAAACTGGTGATTTGATGTTAGAAGAGTTGATTTTATACTAAAAAGATATGAAAATAGAATTCAGTTTAAGTCCTGCCATGCCAGGAAGCTGTGCTGAGCTAGTGCTCCTCTGTGCCTCACTGGGAAGTGTATCACTATAGGACTGGGATCTTTGAAGCTGTGATATAGCAAACCATATGGGCTTTCCTCAAAAATGTTTTCTTAAAACATTTTGTGAGATGAAGCAAAGACAGTCTTGGCACTATTGCCTAACTGTACATTGACTAAAAATAGCCTGGAACAGCAGGTAAATGGTAAAAGCTAGATGGAGTTAGGGAGTAGCACAGTGATTTCTGGGTTTAGAAAACATAAACAAAAACAGAGTGTTCAAAAGAGATTTAGATTAAAAGAAAAAGCTAGAAAAGGAAGTTAAAGATTAAATAAATTTTCTATTTTTCAGGCATAGAAATAGGATTTTAGGGCCCTTCTGATACTTACATTTGTCTCTACATCCTAAAATCAGACAACTAAATTCTCTGATTAACTTCAATGGTATGGCTCATCCATGGTGGTGATGAATTATTGGTCATGACCGATGGTTGTATTTTTACATGTTAGTTTTATTTGTTTCCTTACATTAACAAATTAATTAAAGGAAGAATATTCAGCAGTAATGACAAATCTTTCACATTGCAGCAATTCATCAAAATTTTCTTCATTTTCATTAAAAAAAGTTAATTAGAGCTCTAATTCTTAAGTTAGTGAGTTAAGAAGTCATAGGAAATCAGAAAAACATACTGTATTTTGCCTAACCCTCCGAAATCCATGAAGCATAGATTGCCATGCTTTTATCCCACCTTTATTTCTAAATTTTTTCTACAGTTTTCTGACAGTTTAATTGACATTTGAGAATGAGACAGACTTCTCATGTCAAATGCACTGAGAAGGAAGAGATGCTCCCTCATTCAGACAAGATCACGATGGACATTTCCCCATGACAGGAGATGCAAACTACACCATGCACCCTCCAGGACTGGTCTTCAGTCCTTCCTCCAATGCTTGGAGGTTTAATTCTTCTTCATGCACTTCAGTTTTCTCAGAAAGTGAAATCTGCTCCTGGTGTGAAGTCAGCCTGGCCTTGGAGGCTGCATCCCAGAGCTGTTTGCACTCTCGAATGAATGTTTGCACTCTCTTGGTTCAGGTTTTATGCAAACCCATTAGAAAAGCACACCCCAGCACCTTCTTCCTCCTAAGGAAAGAATTCAAAGCCTGCTCTCACCTCTTCACCTCACATTAACACAGCATCTATACCAGCATGGCCATTGACTAACTGTGAGGATTAGGCTAACAAGAAAACTTTACATATCTCTCATAAAGTTTTAACAGCTTTTAAAATCTTGATCTTGAAAGATCATTTACACCATAACCAATTAGGACCAAATGTAGCTGGATTAATTAAGGAAGAAAAATAATTCCTTGTTCTGCATCTCTTTATGTGTTTCAACACAAGAGATAAAACACCCACTCCAAGAAAACAACAATTCGTGACTTGGCTTTAAAATGAAATGTCTGTGCTGTTTAAGCATTATTATAGGTTATCTGACCCACTAGTGAAGTAGCTTGTGATGAATTCCTCAATATGTGAACAGTCAATTAATTTATTGCCAGCATCAGGAAACAGAATGGAAGTTGGATGGCAGACAGAATGAATCAAATGTTTATGTTTAGCTCAACAGTATATAAAACTTTTGGATTATTTTTTCCTGATGAACTCCCTCATCTGCTTTCAATAGCCAAAACTATTTTTTGATACCAGATCTTGCACACAGATTAACTTAGACCACACTAGATGAGAAATTAGTTTATGTCCACATATTCTTACCTGCAATACATCAGAAGCAAGTGGTGAAAAACTTAAATTACATCTGAATAGGTTAATATCCAGGAAATCCATTCCAAAAGTATTTTCTGCTTTTACAGTTTTAAAAGTTAGGTATTTGTGTCTTTTCTTTTAGTCTATACAAAAATACATTTTTTCTCAAAACAAAAGACAGAATACTTGAGTGACAGACAGAAAATACAAATATACAGAGGTATTAGTTTACCAGTTAAACAGTAGGGTTTTTTTTGTTTAAAATTTACTGTTTTCATCCTGCCAAAAGTATCACTTTCTAAAATGTGAATTAGTCTTCTGATTTTAGTTGTCGTGTGAGTAATAACTGACCGACAGTCAAATAAATGCATGAAAGCTGCAGTTTATGTTCTACTCATTACATTCTAATGCTTTATTCATAAAATAAATTTTCCATTTTACACAAAAGAGACTACCAATGAATAATAACTTGTGTTTTCATAACCTTCCAGTTTGATGCAGGTACATAAAACATGCCACCTTTAAGGTGGTAGGAGCCTATTTATAGAAATCTTTTGAAGTAATTTAATTTAAACACTTCAATCTGTTTTGCTTTGGGGTTGGCACCTAGGAATCTTGAAGGACTTAGAAGAAAAACTTTGTATTTTACTTTGTTAATATTTTGCTTTGAATAAAAGGCAAAATAAAGGTATTTTTAAATAGTCACCATTGAATTTTGATATATTTGTTAGCTTGAAAACATGCTAGCTAAAAAGTGAAAAAATGCTAGCTAAAAAGTATGTGTATCACTTGAGCTAAAACTGGTCTTTGAGGTCCATGGGAGTTTTTTATTTGCTTAAATAACAAAAGAAGAAATATTTTATCTTTTTAGAACATGATTAATCAGGATGTTAACCTGATTAACAAAAATTTACCAATTTAACGTGAAGCTGAGATTAGACTGGAAGAAGGGACAAGTAGTGAAGGTCTCTGAAGTTACTCAGCTGATTTTCACTGGAAGGTAGAGGTTATTGACAGTCACATTTTTCAGTACTGTCCCACTGTTGTTCTTAGGTGAGTCTGTCTGCTCACACATGATACTTATATGTAGTTTAGTAACAGCTCAGTGTAAAAAATCAGAAATTAAATTCTGTATCTGTAAAATATCTTTCATGTAACAATATCTATGCAGGACTGGAACTTCCATTTTCTCCTCTCAGGATCTCACAGGTACAATCAGTCATAACTTCTTCAGTATACAGTAGAATGCCATACCAGCAAGTTATTTATAACATTTTATGACTATGTCAAACAGAAGGAATAGACTTAATTTTCAAACTTCAGAACATCTGGACTCACAGATGTCAATCCTGATCATTGGCAATATGTAATGAACCATTTACCCTGCACTGATGCATTTTCCAAGATTCATTATAGTTGTGAAAAGATAAAATGTCCTGTTTTGCATTACACATCATCTAAACTAGAAAGAATACCAGCCAGTCTGATATATTTTTCCAGTAGGATTCCCAAAGGGAATATATGACTAATGTAACTCATTAATTAAGTTTGGGAAGATTGTTTAAAACAAATAAAGTTATAAAGACACTGGCAAATTCTACAGTTTAGGCAGCTCTGTGCTGTTTAAAAAATAAAGTTGTCTATTAGTTTTGGGCAACCTTCACTTCTACAGGTGCTATAATTTATACTGACTTTTTACTTCACTTGCCAATATTTTATGCTAAATCTTGACCATGTATTTTCCAGGGCCGTAACAATTCTGTACATGATGAAGGCAAAACTGTGCTCAGTTCTGGCTCAGCAGAGATGTTGGAACTAGCCCCAGCTGCCAAACTATTAACTTTTCAGAATAATCATTCACAATTATGCATATTCAAATGCACAATTCAATTTATATGTCTCTCTTAAAAGAAACAAAATTCACACATTGAGAGAAACCTGCAAACAAAATCTTGCTTTCTGCTATAATCTTTTATAAATGCCAGCAAACGTTATTTGGATGTATCAGTCATGTTTATTTTGATTAAGGTGTAGGAAGCTGTGTTACTGAAGCCTCCACTCAGATTAGCCTTCAACTGGAAATAATTTATTTCCCTCTCTTTGTGCAGTTGAAATGTCTTTTGTGTTATTTTCTAGCATAAGATGCCACCTAGTGACAATAGCTGCCTGCTTCTTAAATTGGGCCTAAAAAGTATCCCAGTCTGCCAGGATATGAAATAAGTTATTGTTAATGCTTAATCAGTTAAGGAGAATAGTGCCCATAAAAAAACTGAAAGATAGAATTATGGATGGCATTTTACCAAGGTAAAATATATCTAATATCACAATTTTGGATGGATCAGAGATAGGCTTGATTTTTGAACATTGAGCTATATACATACTGATTTTTCAAGAATGTGTGTTATTCTGTGTATTACTTCTAAATTTTCTGATGCTTGCTTAATTTGTGAATTCCATCTAAATCCTTTGAAAATGAGACCAAATTTTTGTTCACATAAATTTTTCAAGAACTAATCATCACCACTTCTGGAGGATGGATGAAATCTCAGGTTCTGTCCTTGTGCTGGTAAATGTTTCAATGCTTTGAAAACAAATTATTGCTGGGCCAGAGAAAAATAAGTTTGTTTTTTTTGTGACTACTGAGTATGGAATCCCCTCAGCTAGCAAGTTATTCCCAAACTGTGGCTATTCCAGGTGAAGTGGAACAGTTCCAGCAGGCTGACTGGAAAACCCCTCAGCCTAATAATTAGCGTATACCATATTTATAATGTGATTACTATTGCATGCAATGGAAGCAATATGTAGAGTATTACCAAACTGTTTCATTTTAAGGATTTTTTTTTAATGTCTGGTCTGCAGGTGGTGAACTCTTTACTGGTCTCTACAGCGACTACTGGGGGAGAGATGCTGCTTTGTTTCGCTCCATGAACCGCATGGCCCATCTTCGCACGGAGCCTGACAATGAGCGCCTGCTGAAAGGTGTGGGAGGGAGGAGGAGCTGGAACCAGAGATGTTTCAGATGACTGGACAATTTCTGGTTTGCATGGGGTCAGACAGAGATTGCTATGCAAATATTAGTGTCAGGTTTTAACCTAGTTCAAATTAAAATATATAAAACACAGAGAATGGAAAACTGTCTTTTGTAAAAATACAAAGGAATATTAATTTGTCAATTGGAGGTATACAAATACTTCAACATTAATCTATTCCATGTTTTATAGATAGCCACCAAATTTTTTTTTGCTATTTCTATCACCCAGTTGTCCTTAGTTAGCTCTCTGACTGACACAGCCTTTACCTCTAGTTTTATTCTTTGGTTGCTATTGGCTGGTTTTAAGGCTTGAAAAGATACGGCAATATTTTAATAACTGGACTCAATTCCTTTTTGTTTGTTTTTTTTAAAGAACCAAAATTTGTTGGCTCATACATGATTCCTGATAATGAAGACCACGATGATAACAAAGTATATTTCTTCTTTACTGAAAAAGCTTTAGAAGCTGAGACAAGCACTCATGCCATATATACCAGAGTGGGACGTGTATGTGCGGTAAGATCCTTTCCCTGATTGTGCCAATAAGAAACTAGAACAAATGATGAATTGTCCAGGAAATTATTATCACAGGCATACTTATCAGATTTTACCAGAAGGAGCAGAAAGATCATGAGGAGAGACTTTGCTTCCCTATACTGATCTGTTCAATTATCCATTTCCCAGTCAGGCCATCCTCCTGGTGTTGATTCATCTCCTTTTGGCTCCCTGGTCCCACACACAGGAATAAGACCTCAGGCAGTTGGTGGAGAGATACACTTTTAATATATGATCTCCCAGCTACCAATATTGGTGCTCTCTAAACACTAGTGAATTTTGGGTGCCTTCCTCTTCTAATAACCGACTACTGTAAAGCTGATGAGAGGAGTTCTCCTATTTTCCCACTGAAACTACATCAGCTTGATGAAAGGAAAGAAAGAGAAGGTTATTTCTTAACATCTGGTTTTGTTTCCAAAAAAAAGTTTGGATTCCCCCTCCTAACTGTTGGGGATACAGCTTAAGGGGTAGTTTAGAGGATTTCTAAAACTATTCAGCAAAAAGCAAGATGCAATTATTTTCTGTCACCTCAGTAAGTGGTATTTGTCATGTATGCTCACCAGCATACTGCCCCTTAAACTTTCTTAGGTACTCATGTATAACTTAAAAACATCTGATGTATGAAAAGTACCAAATTGCAGCCTCAGACATTAATGTTCACAAAGCCACTTGGATTTCTGGATTCCAACCTGCATCAAGATCCAGTCCGGAATTCTCTGGTTTATGTTCTGAATATATGCCTAGATAGATTATTTTAATAGTTCCCACTACTCTGCAATATATCCACCTGGAAGTCTTATCTCTAGCTGTGGGTTAAAACAAAATCCCACTGACCTTTGTCTTCTACTTCTCCAAAACTTATCTGGCCATTAACTTCACAGCTGTATGTCATAATTCAGATTTGATTTAGTGAACACAAAAAATAACTAGCTGGTGATTCAAGAGCTGGCTGTTTCCCCCAGCTTTTACATTTTCACCTGAGCTGTAACAGGTTTTGTAACACAGAGGCATCTACTCTGCATATTTCTACTTTTCTGAGAAAAAGAGATCTCTCTTTGTGAGAGGAGTTTTGCAAGCCTATTTCAGAGCCTTCAACAGCCACTTACACAGGTCTTGAATACAAGGCCACAGATTGAGGATGCTACCTGAAGCAAGTAGTACTAAATCTTCCCTTTTCTTGAAAGTCCCAACTGTTGCAAGAGCAAGAAAATGTGAGATGGCCATAGCGAGGCAGGTGTTATTTAAAGTTGTTGAAATTGTTAGAAAACCATGTAAATAATTGCCTCAGGCTTGCCCCAGCTGCACCAGGTCTATCGATAGATTCAGGGCTTCAGTTTCCAGATACTTTGAAATAACCTTGCACTGAGCTCTCAAAGCAAAGCTAAACTTCACTAATGCACTCAGTATATCTAGTTTGCAAAAATGAGCAATAAAAAAAAAAACTTTATGACAGCTGTATAGCTAAAACTACCCAGGAATGTGGTACAGAATTAAAAAATTCTTATGAAACCACAGATCTTAATGAGACCTGGACTTGATCAGTGCAATCCTACTTGAAAACTGACTCCAGAGAAATATTCTAGTAATAGACATGTGGTTTGAAAATGGATGCTTTTGACATTAGAAGATATAATGAGCAGCTAATTCATCAGAGATGTTTGTGCTTCTAGACTTACTCATTCACATTACCATTGGCATTGGTTTCTTTCTACAGAATGACATGGGAGGCCAGAGAATGCTCGTCAATAAATGGACCACTTTCCTCAAAGCCAGACTAGTTTGTTCTGTGCCTGGGAGAAATGGAATTGATACACATTTTGATGAATTAGGTAAATATCCTAGACAGCAACAAACTTGAAACCATGGAAAAAACATATACCTTCATGATAACACATCTTACTGTCAAATACTGCACTTGTATTCATTATCAGGGAATGGTGGTTAATGTTGTTTCCAAAGTATATGAAGTTCTACACATATGGAGTTCACTTACACCAATTACTCCTTTATATACTGCATTGTTTTTAAATATTGTTTTAAAATCTGCATAAAATTAAATGGAATAAATGAGTAAAATAGGATTATGCTTTTAAGAGTCAGTGTACTTTCTTTTGGCAGGCTGAGAAAAGTAAGTTTTTAACATAACATTGCATTTAAATTTTACAGAGGATGTGTTTTTGCTGCAAACTCGTGATAACAAAAATCCAGTGATATTTGGCCTCTTCAACACGACAAGGTAAACAACTAGAAGAAATAATAGGAGTCATAGAGGAATGTTTGAACAGTATATTAAAGAGATAGAAGCTGGATGATACACATCCCTTAGCAAATATATAGTAAACAGTTTAATCTCAGTTCTATTCACAGCAGGCTTCCTTTTTAATGTAAAAAACTTCTCTATAGGACTCAGGGGCTTGAAGTCTCATTCTGTGATTCAGTATATCTGGATTACAAATTAATTAAGTGTTTCTCAGCTTGACAATTTCCTATGTCAAAGTATATGCACATCTGCATGTTTATAAGAACAGCGTCTCAGAGCCACCTGTTTTCCTTTAAGAGCTCCACTGTAATTCAAGGTTAAGTAGATAGCAGTTTTAATTCCTACTAACTTCTTAGTGAAGCTTAAAGCAACAACTGCAATGTTGCTGGTGGCCTCCTTTTCCTTTCCCACTGCAGCATAGCTCAGGTGCAAGCACACAGGACTCCCAGCTTGGAAATCTGACTGTTCATTTAGGATGTAACTGGTAGAAAAGAGCACCCACACTTTTGCCACTTTCTCTGGATTTATTTTTTTTTAATAACAAAAGCAAGATCTGCTCTTCAAGGGTTGCAGACACCTGGCATTTCTTACTGAATCTCGATGCCAATAAAGAAAATTGGGCACCAAACTGAAATTTTTTGGATCACCTTTTGCAGTCTTCAGAAATAATTTCCTTGTAGAGACCACTGATGCTTCTTTAAAAAAAAAACAAACCCTCAACAAAAGGCAACTAAAAATAATTGCTCTTCTGGAACAAAATAAAATAAAATAAAATTGAAAAATAAAATTGAAAAATAAAATAGAAAATTTTATCAGGATTGTTCTACATAAGGTGATCTTTTCTAGCTAATAATACCAACCAACATCCCCACTTAATACAAAAAGACTCATTTTAGGATTATTTATTTTAGTCAGCATTACTTGGTTCCTATCTTTCCAAGCAAACAACAGTAGGAAAAATATTAAAGAATAAAAACTGTTTAAATCACTAATCAAAGACACACAGGACCTGAGTTCAGTCAGTTTTGCTTTCTCTGTGTTTCTAAACAGGTAATTTAGAGTTAGTGTACACCAGCATCAAACTTTGGCATAACAACACAGAGCTTTCTTGGAGAAATGCTATGAATATAAACACATTAAAGACTTTTAAAGAACATTGGATAAATTACTTAAAAGCATATAGAAAATAATTAGTAGTGTTTTCTCCCTGAATGCTGTTGAAATGTGACTTGTTTTTAATTACATAACGCCAGTATTATCTGGACAGAATGTGACATATTGCTGTAATAATGTCTTTAAATTTTACTTCATAGCAATATATTTAGAGGATATGCTGTATGTGTTTACCACATGGCAAGTGTCCGAGCAGCTTTTAATGGACCATATGCTCATAAAGAAGGACCTGAATACCACTGGGCTCTCTATGAAAGAAAAGTACCTTATCCTAGACCTGGTTCAGTAAGTACAGTCTATTTTCCACTGCTTTGTTATGTAAAATATTTTGGAAAGAAAAAGCAGACTGCTGCTAATGTACAGACCTTCCTGACTTCACAGTCCAGGATGTACTTCTTTGAGTATCTACATACTCCAGCTATTCCTGGAAAAGTGTGGAATGGCTCAGCAATAGGTTTAATCAATCACTAGAGCCGTACATTTTCCAAAAGAAAATAGTGGGATTAAGTATATAAGATTTTTCAAAATCCTGTTGGGATACGATTTTATCAACATTTTGTAAAAGCCCAAGGGTCCCAAAATTAGAACTGCAGGCAAAAGGGATAGAAAGAGGCAGATATAGAAGGTGGGTCAAATGCATTCACTTTCATTCAGAATCATTAAGTGCATTACTTGTGAAGGAACCTCTCTTCCTTTCTTTCTTTATCATGCTGAAACTGGGATATTTAACAAGTGTTAAAGCAAGAAAAAAAAAAACAAAAAACAAAGAAAAACATCCTTAGGATGGAAACATCCTTAGAAACAAGAGAATCCACTGTTTCAATGTCAGGTGGTTCCTGTTTCTTTTTTCCACCCCATTTTCCAAATGGCTCAAATTGAAATACTTCTGTAATTTAGACCAATGAGCAGTTTAGAAATGAGACATATTTTAATAAAAGTAACTAATAAGAATAAATGCATTTGAAGATAAGGAGAAAATTCTCCATCATTTAAAGTCCTTTGCTCAAGATTGGCTCTTTCTCAAAGTAATGGCCTGGCACCCTCACAGTTCATTGATTTCCTTTCATACATCACAGAGTGAGATTTTATTACCCTTCAATCAGGTTCCTGATCTTATCAACATTCTTGTTCCGTACCCTTTACAAAGAATATAAAAATACTAAAATAACACTGTAAAAAACCAAACTCAGAAAAATCACTTGTACTTTTTGTTAATTTACTCACAAATTTCCTTATAAACCTTTTTTGTTTGTTCGTTTGTTTTCCAATGGCTATTAACTGAAAGAAAGAAACAAGAGTTATTTTGAAAATGCAATTAAATGGGAATTACTGTAGTAAGCATTCAGCAACTTTAGAGGTGCTGTCATGTACGGAGTTGTTCCTGTCTGGTACTTAGATTTCTGGAGGAAATCACAAACTCATGACTTAAGAGACAAGTAATTATATTCAACAAGGAATTCCCATGTTGTTTTCTCAAGGACATCACAAGTAATCTTCACCTCAAGCCCTTTTCCTGTTTCAGTGTCTGTTTGGGTGTTTCTGCAGTTTCTGTGGCAGGCGCTCACATCCCCTCTCGAGGGGTGAAGGCACCGGTGGCTGCAGCTCCAAGGTGCCTCTTGCACTGCAGGGATGTCAGCATGTCACAGAGCAGGCACAGCCTCCAGGTGGAGGCAGCCTAACTCAGGGAAGCACAACATCCAGGATTTCTTTTTGCCCCGTACCCTTTGGGATTACAGCTACCTACCCACCCATGGCAATTGTCATGTGCTGCAAAGCTGCTTTTGTTTACACTCATGGAGGTCTACATTGACATTGTCATGTCATGGGGCAGATTTCTAACTCTGAGCAAAGACATTTCTAACAGCTAGTTTGGCTAAATCCACCCCCAGTTTTCACACTTGGCCTCTTAATCTCCTCTCAGGCTTGGGGCTCACTCTCTTGATCTTGAAGGTGGAATAAACAGTTGCTGGACTTTCCTTTCTCTGCTGTTTTCCCTTTGTTAACTGAATCAATATTCCCTTTTATACTAAGTGCAATCATTTCCAGAAATAATCATTTGACACAATTCATTTATCACTGAATCTCATGAATGAGAGGTGGAAAGGCCTATTAGCTTGTCTGCTATTCCAGTGACACCTTTCTCCCTGTAGTATGATTTCAAATGCTTACTCTTTCTCATTTAAAATTAATCTTTTTGTCTACTTCTCTTGCGGTTACAGACATAAGTCAAAATTTAGAAGCAGATACTCCAAAAAAGAGATTATCTATTCTTAATATGATTTCACCATCTGGGCCAATGAGCTACCCTTGTAGCAGTGCTACAATCAATACCAAATATTTTTTGTTTGTTTGACATCAATTGAAGTCATTACTATTGAGTCAGGATAGAAAACCAGGTAAATAAATTATCATGTTTTAGGAAAAACTATTGAATTGAAAGGAATTATTGGTATCCTATTTGATATTTTCTATAGAAAATGCATGGGTTTTGCAGTTTTACCAAATAATGGGACTGTACTATGCATAGATTGCAGAATAGCTGTATATTTTGCAAAGATGATACAATCCAAGTTCTTTAAGTGGTATTCATTTTCTTCCAGGCAGTAGAACACCTCACATATGTTATTTGGACTAGCATTAAACACAGGCATGAATTCAGTATTAATGACAGCAGTTATTACACTGATATCTCCTAGCCCTGAAATTAAATGGTGTCTTTTTGGCATGAAGGAGAGAACACAGAGCCAGTGCTTCAGCAAGGCTGACAATGATTTAAAGGAAGGCTGCCCTAAGTTCCACTTGCTTTCAATGCTTCTCTTCCTTGGCCCTGTTTGGGTCACACTAGAGTGTCACCTCCCCAGAAAGGCAAGGCATAGGAACAGAAAAAGGAGCAGAAAAGAGCAATTTCCCAATGTCAGGGAAAAATCAGCTGAGGAAGCAGGTCTGTCCTGGGTGCTAATAGATTTGTGATTTTCTTTATATCTTGCAGAGCACACCAGACGCTGAAATAGATGGCTTTGCCAGCTAACAGAGCATTAATTTATTCCTTTTTAGCTACTCATTTAGGGCACAGTTTAGAGGTCTTTTCAATGTTTGTCCAGCAGCATGAAGAGAAAGTGTGTAGCAGGCTGTAGCCAAGCGTCAGGCTCCGCATTCCAAACAATGTGCAGCATGCTGGTAAAGTAAATCCCACTACATTTCCTATCACAGGAGTGACAGTGACAAGAGGCAAAAAATAACCTACTAATGGGCATCTCTGAGAGTCACTAACCATTGATCTTAGGTATTGAATGAGTAAAGAATAAATCCATGAGGAATGAGAGTAGAGCTTAAAGCTAAATAAACAGAAAGCCACTGTTAAGAGTCACAGGTTCTGACAGACTCTGCAATCCTCTGCCATAATCTCTGCTGGGTTTTTTTAGTTCATTTAGGCTGTGTTGCTTCTGGAAGCGACATCAGCTACATCAAAAGTAGTGTTGAGAGACTTCAGAGACAGCTGCATCTACTGTTTCCTTTCTAGACTACTTGATTCTATTTAATTAAAATGAAAAGCCTGTGAATGGTTATTTTTATTAAATCTCTCCAGGACTAGAACTTTGCAAAGGAAAGCTGGCAATGCCTATTCACTTGATATGCTGTGCAGTGCATGGGAAGCACAGGCTTAGCCTGTCTTCATGCTCCAGCTCCGTCTCTTTATTGCAAACAGCTGGTAAAATTCCATCACTAGGCTGATTAGACAATAACTTTTAAGTCAACACTGAACAAATACATTCCTGTAGCTATACCCAAAAAATGGAAACAAATATTGCCCTTGACAAGTGCAGGAGTTTGTTATTGTCAATTACAGGTGACCACAAGTTTAAAATTACTGTGTCCAGTAAACATAAGGAGTATTTTATTTCATTTTATTGATTGGAAAATCCAATTTAAATAGAGAAAGGCTGCTACTGTGGTTTCGCTTGAAAGGTTTCTTAAAACCACACTGTCTTAGGAATATTTGAAGAAAGTAAATGGTTACTGAGGTATTTCCAGCTTGATCATAAATGGTTTCAATTAGACATCATGAAGCAAATTGGAAATGTAAGATCTGTGTTCAGTTGGGAAACACTCTCTCGTTCACAAAGCATCCTAAAATTAACTTCTCTCTTTAACACATTAAATTATCTCTAATTGCACATTTAACTGAAGGAGTAAGCCTCTTTTAATCAGTCATTGACATAAAGTTTATTTGCTTTGCAAACTGGTAGATTGATCAGTGCAAACATTGGTATTTGAATCTAAACTGTGATATAGAATACTGTCATCAAGAGTCAGGAATTAGAATCAAACATAATACTGTTAGAATGCCTAAAATCTAGAATTACTGTTGCTGATGGCATAATTTTTAAATGTGTTTAGTTTCTTATGGCAATGCATTTTGCAAACAAAAAAATAAGACTGGAGGTTGATTTCAAGCATTAGTGTTCTGCTGACTTTGCATGGCTGTTTCTCTACTGGGATAGAAAAGTCCTTTTTTCTTACTCTGTCCATGGCCATTTTGATTACATCTTCAATATGAATTTGGGGAAGACATAAGCACTGTGACTTTTGTCAGAATCTAAAAGTGTTACTCTTTATTCTGTCTTAGTATCCCAAAGAGGGATGAACTCCTTCTTTCTACATGACAATGCCAAGGCACTGTTCAGCATTTCCTTTGTTGTCGTGATTAATAATCCACACATGCATAAAGTACAGAGTTCACTGTCCTAATTCCCCCTATGGTCTTCTGTGATTCATTTTCTGTAGACTTTATCCCTGAAAACAAGACCCTTTTTCTGATAATTTCTCAGGCTAACATTGAGGATAATCTGCATTCTCTGTTTTGCAGTGTGCCAGCAAGGTGAATGGTGGGATATACACTACCACTAAAGACTATCCTGATGAAGCTGTCCACTTTGCCAGGAGTCATCCACTGATGTATCAGCCCATCAGGCCTGTTCATAAGAAGCCAATACTAGTTAAAACAGATGGAAAGTACAATCTTAAACAAATAGCGGTGGACAGAGTGGAAGCTGAAGATGGACAATATGATGTTCTGTTCATTGGCACAGGTAAATAAAGCAAGAAAGAATTTTTACATTTACAGTTTAGTAAGTGGTTTTGTTTTGCTTTGTTTTTTTTTCTCTCCATGATGAAGCAAATCAATACAACATCTCTTTTTAGCAACTTTTCTTTTCATGCCTCTTCCAGTCTTCACCTTACAGAGGATATTAGTCATTCTAGACATGTGCTTCACTGTGATGCTAACATTATATAGAAACATAATGGTAGGGAAACATTTAAAGACTAGCAAGAGAAACAAATATAGAATTCCATTTTAATTTCTTTTCTTTTCAAAAAAGAACATAAAAATAAAAATTGCAGAACAACCAGCCTTTTTGTTTTGTACACTGTTTTGTATCTGAGCTGAGACTTGGAGACCTGAGAGAAATAAAGATGATATGATTTCCAAAATATTCCAAAAATATCATTTCAAGTTATTGGCTTTATTCCACAGTTTCTTTTCCCCAGTTTTGGAGACAAGAAGTCTGGCTGATACCATTAAAAAAAACCTCCCAGTTTCCAGATTTGGGTTACAACAGAGCTCAAGGAAGGAAGGAGGAAATGCCCAATTTAAAAAAACCAAAACTGTTCGAAGTTTCCTGCTAAGTTTTCTTGTCTTTCTATGCCATTCTTGTCTTTCTTGTCTTTTCTATGCCATTTTATTAAAATATAAAGAGATTGTTTAACAATCATTTTTAAGCATCCTCCTAACAAACACAATAAAGGCAAAATATGACATATACCACACTAAGTCTGAGAAAGCAGAGCAAAAATAAATAACTTAATGGTATTTGAAAAATAGAAAAACTTATAAAACAAGAGGAAAGGCTGGAACTACCATGACTCAAGTCACATCTAATCTGTCTGGAAAAAAACCAAGGATTCTTACATTCACATTTGATCAATTTAACAACAGGAGTGGTATTACAAATCATTTTGACCATTTTGTCTAGGAAAGCAGTTCCAGTGAATTATTTTTTTACTAATGAAATTCCTCTGATAAGTACATTTCAGTGTTGAGAACATTCAAAAAGGCATGTTCACAGAATAGCAAAGTCCTATTCATATTAGTGATGTTTTCTAAGGTTTTAAATGGCCTTGGTATGGTCTTGTTAATGGACTTAACTGAGGTCTGTAAAACATGGTATCATGTGTCACTTGTTTCTGTACAGCAGATTTTACAGTGGGTCCTACATCCTTCATATTTTCTCTTTGCATTTCTAATCGAGACCACGTCAAATATTCTTGTACACAAGTCTTTTGTTCAGCAAAGTTGAATGCAAAGTGGCTTAAGTGTGTGCTTTAGAGCTGTGCTGGTTTGGCCCCCAACAGCTGCCTAGTGTTCTCAAACTGTCTGATCTCAGGTGACATGAAATTACAGCAAAAGAATTTGGGGTTTAGAAAGTCTGAAATGAAACCTGCAATCACTGCTCTGGCAAAGCTCCCATCAAAAAACTCCCTGTTTCTTTGGGCAATATAATGTTAGGAAGGGTTGCTATATTTTTTTTAGTGCCAGTCCAGCACCTGCTGTGTAACATAAGTAAGCAGAATCTTACAGCTGAGCAAGTTTCCTTAGGGTAGCGGTGCAGGTTAGAAAGGTTCATCAAAGGCGAAGTCTGAACATCAGAGCTTTCACATATCTGTCAGCAGGATTTGAAGAGGGACTTACTTATGAATATCAGAGCTCAGAATACAAATTCTTTTCACTGTTCTACTACAAAATGGTTGCCTTTGATGACATATTCTCTTTGAAAAATGGTGTATGACCCTAATTTAATGGTTCCTCTTTTTGTTTCACCCTTTGATCTTTTGCTGAACATTTTCCCCAGTGCTGCCCTGCTTACTATGTCCTCTGTAAATCAAAGGTGACTGAAAGTAACAGAAGAAAGGAAGTGATATTTGCCATTGTTGATGACAGATTTTCTGATTAAGGAGAGCAAGACTTTTCTATATATAGCCAGCAAGGCAAAACTAAAGTGGTGGAAGACCAGATGTTATTTGTGTTTTTTACTTTCCTGCAAGAGTTGCAGAGTCATAGATGCTGATAAATCTAAGTCCAATGTACCTTAGTCTTTTTGAATGTGCATCTTATATTTTGATTCATCTCCCATTGACTAACACCTTCAGCTCAACAGCAGCTCAGTGTTTCCTTAGAGAAGAGTAAGAATTGTGCACAATGAACCCCTGAAGGTTTTTGTGCTTTTGCCTGAGGGAATGGAGCTGCTGTCAGCAATTAAGGATATTGCTAGTTTCCTATCTAGTGTAAACACTAGATCCTATAATTAAAGCTACTTTACACTTGCTTGCCTCAATACACTAGGCTTCCGCATACTCTCATTTATTTTTCTGAAATACAGTTGCCCTCCATGATCCTTTTGCTATTCACAATGGGTTATGACCCAATGTTTGAAAAATACAATTAATTTTGTATCTTACAAGTGTCTGAGTTGGCTCTTATTTTCCAGGGACAAATAGTCATATATTTAATTTTCTAAGAGTAAGAATCCTCCTCAATGACTGCACAATACAACTAACTTTTCATATTTATAAATTTCAATTCATTATCAATTTGAAGAAGTCATTTCAGGTATTTGAAGAACATATACATTTTTCAACCAATTATAACCTATGCTTTTGTTTTGTTTTGTTTTAAATTTGTGTCCAGATAATGGAATTGTGCTGAAAGTCATAACAATTTACAATCAAGAGACAGAATCAATGGAAGAAGTGATTCTTGAAGAGCTGCAAGTATTCAAGGTGAACTGTGCTGTATACAAAGCATATACACAAGTCTTGAATTTTCTGCAGAATATAAAAAAAAAACCCCATTAGAATAGTCAAAAATGTAATATTTGTGTGCAAGAAATTTTCTAATTATCTAGAAATTTCATGACAAGAAACCTTCATTTTTAAATGAAGTTTATCTAATGTCCCAAGTACCAAAGCAGGTTGAAGCAAATCAAGACTACTGCCTTTCTGTTTATGTGCTTGGACATTGTAATGCGACTTTTAATTAGAAATTTACTGCATTTTGTTTAATTTTCCCTCATATCCAATTAAGTAGTTAAAAAAGTATAACTGCAGACATAAAAACGTGCCTACTACAATCTGGGAAACTTTAATGAGATCCAGATAGAAGAAGTCCACTCAGAAAGAGTGAATCAGTTAACCTCTCTACAGTGGGCAAGCATGGGTCCTAGTAAAGCAGAACTCCATTCTCCTAAAGAATAACCTATGACTAAAGCTCAGGGCTTGACATGTGACAAAGCTAACATAATGAAATTCTCTTAGTGAGTATTCTCATCATGTCATGTTAGTCAAATAAAGCAGGAGGCTAACCTGCTTCAAACCATAGGGAAAATGTAGTATCAAGAGTTAGACATTTATATCTGGTACCTGAATTTAGGCAGTGTAACTATTGATTTGTTGCCTGGGAAGGAAATCACAGAATTTGCCCCTCTAGATAAAGCTAGTTTTCAAAAGAGCTATGAGGGGCTATGTATTGCTCCAAGAAATCTGAGTAGAGGGCAGAGAGGACAATGGTAAAAGAAGGAATTCCTGCTATTTTTGTCTTATCGTCAATGAATGTTTTGTTATAAAGAGCACTCCACTTATCACTCTCAAGCAGGACAAAAGACATTCAGTGGTGACAAGAGTTAATGTCATGTTTGACAGGGAAATTGTAGTGTTCCTGTAGCTCTGATAATCCTGAATTAAGTGTTAGCTGCTTGTTTCCAAATAAACTGTTTTAAAGCAATACTTCTGAAAGTCACAATTTCCTCACATCTGTCTCGAAGGAAGTCAAAATTATCTAGAAAAGCTGAATGGAATAAGTAAATACCAATACTATTTTACCTGATTTATTTTCATAGCAAAAAGATATCCTTTTCTAAGCAAAAAAAAAATTTCCTATTTTTCAGATGCCAGTTCCCATTATTTCTATGGAAATCTCTTCAAAAAGAGTAAGTATTTTACAAGTTTGAAATATGACAATTGTGACTGAAATGTAATGAAGCTGTAAACTGCACAGAGCTAGATGCACAGATAGACAGGCAGATGTACATCATCCATAATGAGATTTGGTTGTATACGTGTGATTGTTCTGTATAAAAAACTTACAGTTATATGCTCTGTTTCTTTATAATGTATTTATGTTTTTCAATTCTAGTGTTAAACATCCTTAGTTCACAATACTGTGCATATCAAAACAAGTAAAAACCAATCTGTTTCATAAATTACTGTTGTATTAATCACAGTAGGGATTAGCTTGGTGGATATGGCAATTCACAGAAAAGTTCTTTGTTGATAAATGCAGACAGACTTCAGACCCATGGGGATATCAGTGCAAAAAGAGCTTTGCTGGCTCTCCCACATACTCAGTTGCCCTGTAGGACTGTTTGGATCTGTGTTCTTTTTGAGTTTCTGAAAGTTTCTGCTGATATGAACACCCAATTTATTACTCTTGTGGGCAGATTCTCATCCATATCATATCATCATATCATCTCAGCATGGAGCCATTATAAACATCCAAGGATAGTTATATCTTAATGTTAAACATGTCCAACAGTGAAGTTAGACATCCGGTGCAGTGTAGGTGCAGATAAACACGGTGAAACGCAAGAACCAAAGCTGCATTATTAGGAGGGGTGACTGTGCCCCAAAAGGTTAGTTGAGTCTTGGTGTCTAATCAACTTGCATTTGTCCTGTAGGTAATGCACAAAGTCCAAGTCCTGTGATGGTAATTCAGAGGAGGATTTGGGTCTAAGTATTGTGAATTATTTCCTGCCTCAATCTTTTCCCACAGACTGTGAAAGCAGCTCTGGAAACTAGATTGTCTAGCACTGCACCTAAGTGATTATTGGGAGAAAAACTCAGTGTCTTTTCAGATGTTTGACTTACATTTTACTCTCAATGAATTGTCATGGTTAAAGAGTTGTGTTGGCAGAGTAAAAAGGAGATGCCAGAAAATTTGAAGTAGCATTCTTCCATTATATTAATCTCCCAAGAAGTGTGCTAACTCTACTAATTTAAAGCATATCTGGAAAATCTGGAGACAACTGCAAAAAAGCCACCAGAGCAACCCAGTAGTTGAAGAAAAAAACTTCTCATGAGAAATGAGAGTAGCTTTAGTTTTTCAAGAGATCAAGGAGAAGACTGAGATAGGAGAGGAGAATCATATATATACTTTTCTGTGTGAAGTGACTTCTTACTTTGTGTTTGAAGATTCTTAAAAATTGATGGCAAAGCAATATCAGATTAAGAAACCAAGATCAGCTTATTGAATGTACTTACTCTTAAAATAGGGTACAAGTTTCTGACACTGAGAACAATTGGAAATTGTTGGAATGTTGGAAAAATGTTGGAATACATGTTAGGGACTCAGTTGGCACCAAGTAATTTTGTCTTTAAAGTCATCAGGAATATAACTTAGTTGAGCATACATGAAAAAATTTTGTATCTCGAGCACTTTCACTGATCTCTTTTGAACTTGGAATTACTGACCCTGTGGAGACTCCTTGCTACTTACATTTCCATATCCTTATAACACTGACCAGTCTTCACCTAGTCATGGTGATACAATAAAATACCACATTTCAGGTCTGAGCTTGTTATCTGCAGAGACTGGGAAAGAATGTTCTTTGATGTTCAGTTGACTAGATATCAGATACTTCTTTTCCCTCCTCTGATTTACCAAGACTTAAAGCTTTGCCCCTGCTAAAAGATAAAAGAGAAAATCTCATCTTGTATGTCTCATTGAAAGTGTTGTTAGTGTCTTCTGGGACAATCACACTGCAGCACTTGTAGACAAAGAACTCCCCTCAAACAAGTATCCTAAGTTTTCTCTTCATTCCAGTTGGCAGACTGAGTTCCTGCTACTATCATCTGGTTTATCTCACCAGAAAAATTCTTCAAGCATTGCTGTTACCAGCCTCTCCTAGTTTATTCCCTTAGCATCACTGAAAGTTAAATTTCTATGCTCTAAAGAGATACAGGGAGATATAATAAGGAGCAAGAACAGACTATCTGGATTAAAATTTATATATTGTGATAGACTACGTGAGGCGTCAGTGTTTCCCAGCTTTGAGTAATTTTAAAATACCAGATTTTGACAGCTTGGTTGAAGAGTAGAAATTATGGACTAAGTTTGGCCATTAGGTTGAGCACTACCAAGGAATACTTTTTCTGACTGGCAAAACTGCGGAAGTGAGCTGTGCATAAGTAATTTCTATTGCAGTGCACAATGCATATTTCTGTGTTCAGAAAATTTACATTCATCAGCAACAAGACTTAAAACAAGATTTTTTTAATTTAACAAGAATTAAATTGATTATCTGTCATTTCATTTGAAAAAGACATCTATGTGGGATCAAAAGATTCAAACACTCAGTGCTAATGCTGGAAAAACCCCACCTGAACCCTGCAAACAAATATTAAAAAGTAGATAGTGACCAGGTAATTTGTAAGGAAAGACTACACAGCAACAGGAAAACAATTAAATATCTATCTATCTATCTATCTATGTATTTTTCTATCTCCTGTGCACTGAGGGATTATACAAATCATAACACTACTGTGCATGTAAATATGTGACCATATTATAGCCATATCAAGAGCTAAATTTATATGAAAACTCCCATTTTAAAATTGAGCTTGTCTATAACCTTTGCATATTTGAAATTCTTTGTTTAAAGTCTTTCATGTCAAGTTGGGGTTTTTTTGCAGATCACTTAGTTGATAGACAAGTGTAAAGAGGGAGGCATTGGAAAATATCTTGATAAAGAAAAAGAAATGTAACCCCTTGCCTATCCAAACACAAAGCTGAAACTTCAGAAGCGAGGAAATGCCAAAATAAACTTGTTCATTTTACCTTTCTGTTTCTCTGTCCTCAGTAGGAAAGTTTAATCTGTAATCAGATATTTTCCTGCAGAGTAACTCTGCCTCCCTCAGGTCACAGGCTGGAGGCACAACCGGCAAGCACCAATTAATCTAACAATTTCAATAGCTGTCTTGGGAAGAGATGTTTTAATGGACATTGTGGCAATCCTGTCTGGTGTATTTTTTGCAGCAACAGCTCTACGTGGGATCCGAGTCAGTCATAGCTCAAGTGAAGTTCCACCAGTGCGACATGTACGGCACAGCCTGCGCCGACTGCTGCCTGGCTCGGGATCCCTACTGCGCCTGGGACGGGATCTCCTGCTCCCGGTACTACCCCACAGGAGTGCAGGCAAAGAGGTGGGAGCTGCTTCTGATACACTTCTTGCAAAATAACTACATCAACAGTTTCTACAGCCACACAGAGCACTTCGCATCACCCCTCAGACGTAACCAAACAGTGAGGTGGCAGCTGCTAATTCCTCAGCATAGCTTTAGGGGATGGCAAGGAACCAAACTCACATGGTGGCATAAACTGCACTACCAGGAATATTTTTATGACTAGATCTAAGTCACTTCGTAATTATTTGCATCACACTGTAAACCCTAATTTCCTTAAACATGTTTTCAAGTCTTTGCAACGTCAGAGACCTAGTTTGGTAGTATTACAAAGCAAGTATATCACGCAAAGAAGAATCTTTTTTAATAGCCATATACTTTCACCAGCCAAAATAAAACCAGAGTTTCTGAGAAAGCTAAGGTTTGGTTTAGATTTTCTGCAGTGGGTTGAAAGGCAAGTTACCCCAGAGACAAGCTCTAAGCACAAACCTGATTTGGTGCTTTAATTCTTCCTTGTGGAGACTCTTTCTCTGTATCACCCTTCTATCACCTTTCACTCTTTCATTCAGTCATTTCCCTGGGACCCGTTGTCCTCCCTTCCCTCTCAAACATAGATTCTGCAATTCAGATCTACGCAGATCAAGTATCTAGAATTTGCATATTTTAATCCAGATCTTTTCACAAAAATTAGTCAGCTTTGCCACCTAGACAGAGCAAATTCTTATCTGAATCAGCAAAATTTTGGTATTGCATAATTCAAATAATTACTGTGGGGTTTTTTTTTGTAATTACCGGGTTTAAAAATATATGCTTATTTATATTAGACCCACAAGGACTATAGGAATACATTTAATAAATTCCAGAGAGAGTTCTGAAAACTGGTGGAGATGGTTAAGTCCAAAACAAGTCATAGTATCTCAAATGTATTACTGTTTCTTAAGGAAAATCAGGAATATGGGGCTTTGTATTCATTTATTTTTCATCTGGCGTATTATATCTTTCCATGAACCTGGATACACTCAAATGCAGGCTGACTATTGTCAGGCATACCAGACATTTCCACAAATTTTGTAAAAGATAAATAATACAGTCATGTTACTTTTAGTAACATCACTTTTTGGGTAAGGCACATTTAAAAGTACAAATGGGAAACACAGTCTGTGACTCAGCATAATTAAGAATCTCTTGGATTTACTGCACAAAGGCATAGGTTAAACCAAGGCAGAAACCTACACAGCTTTTACAAGCAGGACTGCATAGGTTTCTCATGCCTTTTGTGAACAGACTGGGAGGGAAGAGGTGGGCTCTGGCTGACTGCTCATGGTGAGATGAGTGTGGTTAAAATTTTCAGGCCCCGGATTAAGAAAGATGAGCAGCTATATAATGGGCCAGGGAGATTAATGTCCTACAGTATAAGTAGAAATTGGATTATCATAATGATAAAGCATATGGGTTACTCATCTAACAAAGTCATTTGGGAAGGAAGCAGGGGTTGGTAAAAATTTTCCAGCAGCCTTCTAGCTTGCTAGCAGTATCACCATTTATGTTGTGCAGGCTACTTTTTGTCAAAGATGAGAGAAACTCACTGAGGCCTGGACTCTGTTGTATGTGTTTCTCTCCGAAGACAATTTCCAGAGCAGCAGCCTTTAAGTTCCCTGAAAACACATTTATCCAGGGTGGAGTGATATGGGCAGCACCCCAGGCACCTTCCTGTGCCTTACCTCCCCAACATTCAGCAGCTCAGCCTCTCTAAGAAGAAAATACTGCTGCTATCTTGCTTCTTCTCTTAAGATAAGCACTGTAGCAGTGGAGAAGGGATTTGCACTCAATTGAATGTTCTTGAAGTCTGCAAAACTTGTTTTCCATATCAGAGTTTGGGGGACAGCCAGCAAGACTAACAGTGTTGAGAGGCAGGAATGGCATTTGCTTTGTTCACTTTAGGTCACAGCTGAAGCTCAGAGCATTTCAAATTTAAGGCCTTACACTAACTGTGTGGTACATGGAGAGGCAGGGAGAGGGACTAGGGACATGTGTATAGAAGTTGGTTCAGGTTGCTTCCTGTCAGGTATCATGTGAGGAGTACTACAGGAAAAGGCAGGTCCTGGCAGACAGCGTGGAGTTTTCTGATACCAGGTGGCACTGAGTAGCTGATAACCCTGACATGGCTTAATTTGACTCCACACAGAATTAATGCCACATCCCAGGACATCCATATCTTAGTCTGGCCTTGTCTCAGGGCTCCAGATTTCTGCTCAAGCTGTACATGGTAATACAAATAATGTGAGTGCAAGGGACATTGGAGAGCACTTGTTTCTCCTCTTCCTGGTATCTGTCCTTCATTGGAGTCATGGAGTTGTGCCTTATATTGCAATATGCTTGAGCTGACCCTAATACCACCTATCTCTGGCCAAATGTGGCCTTCATGCCGTGCATTTAGGTGGGCTTTTGATTTGTAAGAGCTTGGGTAAGTGCTGCTCAGAGCTTTTTTAATTCCAGTCCTACTGGTGAAGAGTTGAATTGGGGCAGGGATGTACAATGTGTCCTCCCCACTTTGATCCAAATACTATCTGCTTTAGATCCTGATGCCTCCAAGGTACAACAAGTGCTTAGAGAATCATTAAGTAGTAATCTGTAAACTAAGGCATGTAACAGATTTAGAGAGAACTGAAGCATAAATACAAAAACACTATTCTTGGCATCTGGTACTAATTTTTAAATTGTGAAAGTCTGTAATTCCTTGTGAATGTATATCTTGGATAACTAATTAAATGTAATTAAATTAATTAAGGAAAAATTATAAAAACTGAGTCCAAAATCACGTATCTTGATGGTGGCAGAACAGCACACCACAATTCTGTGATAATTACAGGTGTGTGGCTCCTGAACACTGCAAATACCTCAGATGGCAGAAAGAATTTCTATTGCATTCAAATTTCATGAAGTGCGCTTGAGAAAGCAGAGGTGCAGGACTTAAATGCTTTAGTTCACTATTAGCTCTGCAATCTGATTCAGGCAGGTTCAATTTTTAGCTAAACAAGCTCTAAATTCTACAAGTGAGATTCTTTGCTGTACCAGCTCACCATCCAGACTGAAAAAGATCTGAAGTAATTTAAAAATGTCTTTGAATTTGGTATGCATAGTATGATTCTTTAGCTAATTTTTAGAAGCTGACAGTCTCTCCCCTGCCTCCTCTCCCTCTCTGGCTTTTTTCTCCATCACCCACTCCACCAGTAAGCACACAGCCTACTGCCACAGTGGTGCCTTTTCTTCCCAAGACTTTTTGATTTTGCCTCAAAAATTCCTGGGAAATAATAAAGAAAAATGAAAATTATGTTAATGGTAATGGTGATGATGACTGTATTGTTTTATTGCAGATCATTTTTACTAGTTTCCTGAAAGCACAGAGTTGAGGGCTGAAATCTAAATTAATGAAGTTATAGATTGCAAAAGATACTTCCCTACATTCAGTACATTTGTTAATCACTGAAAATTGTTCCATAATGTAATTTATCTCAGGGATTGTCTGATACTCTATGATTCACATAATTATGAGTAAAATAATTTCTGAGAACAAATAAAATAATACCAGGCCTATGTCAGTATTTGTGAAATGAGTTTATCTCCCAGCATCTTCCTCTCTTTCAGCACCTGTCTCCATTTTTTCCTTCTATTGGAGAAAATAGCAAGTGAAGCACTGATAGTTGTGTCTTCCCCAGTGTTCACAGTTGCAACAGTAAAATTCCATCAAACAAACATTTCTTTTTCTTTAATGATTCTGACAACTGGAGAAATAACCCTCTCTTACAGAACTAGGATTTTTTTAGCTTTACAATGATCTTAAGGAACTGCTGAGTAAATAGAACATGCCTGCTACCTGTCCTGTTCCTGCTAGATAGGGCTGTTGGACCTGACAGCAGCAGAATGGTCTTGTTTGTCTTGTTTAAAGGCTAATGCATATCCTATAGTGTTTATGTATATTTGTGCAGGAGAATGTCTCTTCTGAGTAATCTACATACACAGACTTGCAAAGCTGGTGACAGCATTTATCAACACTGACACTACACATTGCAATGACAACACCCAGGGCAGAATAAGGCCCAGTTGCAAGCTCAGAATTTCTTTTTCTTTAATAGGATGCAAGTACTAGCATTTCTCCCTAAAAGACTCTCCACGGAAATTCCACACGCCCCTGAAAGAACAATGGAAAACCAATGGTTCTCTGAATATCAGTGGATGTTAAAGCTGTGACCTTGGCCCACCAAGAACACTGAATCAGGAGTTCATGTGGGTGACAGAACTCAGAAAATAATCACTGTCTACAGCCAAATTAAAAATTAAATGTGTAACATCCATGAAAAAAAACCCTTGAGATGGTGTAAATCTAAATAGTTTCTGAAAATTCTATTTGTGACAAATTGAAATTTTGTCTTTTGGGTTCACATAGAACTGGAGAATAACCTTATTTCACTAGTAAATGCAAAGAACAAGAGAACTCTTTGGCTTTGTTTGTTTCTAATAGAATTTATAATGTACACATACCTACTGGGTAAGATTTGATGCACGGCATGTTTCTGCTGTTAATCTGTTATGTGTGGCATTGGCAATATTGTGTAGAATTACTCTTTATGCAAATATAGAAAAGGAATCCTTAGAAAAACTAAATCTGAGGTTGTTGGACATACGAACCTAGCAAGATACAACATTCCAGTAGACTCTTTTATTTCCCAAGTAAACAATCCTAATTTTATTTATCAAGAAACTCAAAGAAAAAAAATGCTATACAAAAGCGTATTTCTTCTGGGAATGCACCATATAATCATGGTTTTAATGGGGTTTTTTTTCTGTAAATGCAAAAAAAATCTCAAACCTTAAAAGTCAGAATTATTTTTCTTTCAAAAGCACTTGTATTATTTCCAGGTCAAAACCAGGGCTCACAGGTTCTGACCACAATTCTGCCACCAGTTCACTTTCTAGGCCTGGGCATTCATGAATGTGTCTGTTTCCCTGTTGAGAAAAATGAGCTCAGTAACTGTCTGCTACAAAGGTGAAATAAAATAAAGTATTTCCTCCACACCTTGAGATTCTCAAGTGAAAAAAAACATAAAACAACAACCACCAAAAAAACCAACCATGAGACTGAAGGAGAAAAGAAGTACCATTCACATACACAGGAAAGTGTTCTAAATTTAAAAAGGAAAATTTCCTTCCTTTCTGGAGAGAGGGAGAGAACCCAAAGACAGGCTAAAGGTCCCTATGTCTGAATGTTACCTGTTGGTTCAAAGGATCTTGTTTAAGTATTTATAATATCAGTATAGTTATATATAAAATGGACACAAAATTCTCTTCTCCACACAAGCGTGTTTTTTTTTTCAGACACAACTCCCAGTAGGCTGAGTAGAGACAAAATACTGATTTATAAATGAGTACTTCTCACAACAATGGTAAATTGTTAACAATCAAGGTTTAACTCCTTAAGTGTTTAATGAATGCTAGTTTAGCATAAACCAAACAACATGTAAGCTAAACGTGTTCTCTCAAATAATTCCACTTTTTCCCCTCCAGACGTTTCCGCAGACAAGATGTTCGGCACGGAAATGCAGCGCAGCAGTGCTTTGGCCAGCAGTTCATTGGTAATCTATTCACACATGTACAGATTGCTTGTAATGGTCTGGAACAGCCAGCACAGAGTTTGCCAAGAGCATGAGCCAGCCCATGATCTCACCTGCTGGCTTTCACTGGCGTGCTCCTATAATGTTGTAAGAGCCATGGGGCTGAGCCCTGCCATCCAGGTCTAACGGTGACTGTCTCAGTGGCAGATCAGGTGCATCCCTGCACCTGATGTGAAAATGTTCACGTGGTCCTGCAGCACTGACATTCAGACTAAAGGTGTGGAGAATGCATCCCAATGGCTTCCAACAGAAAAAAAAGCAGAAAGATGACTCAGGGATAAGAAACTGCATCCTGAAATGTGTATGAAGTAGTCTGGACACTTAGAATTTAAGCACTAACATGAGTAGGGACATGACAGAAAAAAAATGTGTATTTATAATCAAGTTTTCTCTTATAAAAAAAGATAGCGTACTGTGTCTAATGTTGTTATCCAAACCTTGGAAAGTGAGGATTTCAAACATGGGTATTGGGAACAGCAAAACAGAAAGAAAACAGTTGCCTGGACATCCTCAGTACTTTGCAGGATAATATACAATACATTTATAGAAGAAAAAAGTTAAAGATTCTTCTAGAATGATATCCAGAGAAACACTCTATATTATATTATATTATATTATATTATATTATATTATATTATATTATATTATATTATATTATATTATATTATATTATATTATATTATATTATATTATATAATATTATATTATATTATATTATATTATACTATATTATACTATATTATATTATATTATATTATATATTATATTATATTATATTATATTATATTATATTATATTATATTATTATATTTAAATATCGTATATAGAAATATTATATATATATATATATATTAGATATATAAATATTTTAATATTTTTTCCTTTTTTATCAGAGAAAGCTTCATTAAAATTGAATTCCTTTGGAAGATATTGTATGTTCTGGAAAAGTATATTCCAATATTAAGTGCTAATTCTTCCACAAGTTTGAAATACAGCAGAGAAATCACAATTATATAAAACAGTGCATTTTTTTAGGATATAAAGCTATTTGTGCTTAGGAGTTTTTCTTACTATTATGAAATAAGATTATTTCATTTATGAGGCAATTGGTTTCATCCAGTGTAACAACTGGTTTATCTTCCTCCAGATGTTTTGTTGGATTAAAAACCAGAGTTAAATTTTGATTTAATTCCTTCACCTTGTTTTTATTAGCACCCTTGGACCCAAAATGTACATTCAATTTACACATGTATAGCATGGATATATATAATATTGGTTAGAGTATTTATAGTATCATTCTGCAAGCAGTTATGTGCTGTTATTATCCCTAAAAAATTGAATTTTTTATTATATTTAAACATGTTTTGAATCCTCCTCTTTCACTGAGAGAAAATGAAATTAACTATTCATAAGAACCAGGCACAAGCAATCACAAGTGTGAAAGGCTGAGATCTGTTTCTCTATAATCTTAGGTGAGTCACAGCACAATTTGGTCAGATGCTATGAAAGCCTGGGATGATGGGAAAATTCATTTATCAGGTCAGATCTTCATTAGACATTACTTTTCAGTCACTGTCTGGCTGGATCTGAATTAAGCTTCACTCTTTAAAGTAAATATACCCTGAACATGGAGTGTAACAAGTACGTGCAGGAACACATTTTTGAAACATTTATTTCCCTTCCAGGTGAAGTTCTGGAGAAGACTGAGGAGCGACTTGTTTATGGAATAGAGTACAACAGCACCCTTCTGGAGTGCACCCCTCGGACCTTACAAGCAAAAGTCATCTGGTTTGTCCAGCGAGCACATGAAACTAAGAAGGAAGAGGTAACTATTCTTTTAGAATAACTTTTTGCAATAAAAGAACCTGTTGTTAGAAACATTATATCTTAGTTGAATTTTTGCTGCCAGTTGCTGAAATTGAACTGGGTGTCAGGGAAAATCACCATGTTCATCTGGTGTCTTGAATTAATAGACCTGAGAATTTCACCTGGTGTTTGCATTCAACATCTTGAATGCAGATGTGAGACATGTAGTGAAGCTAATTTAAGATCTCAAAACAAAGGAAAATCCATCATTTCTCTTGGTATGTTTTTGCAGGGGTGAAAAGTGTATTATTTCCAGTGTCTAGCTTAACTTCTATTCATTCTTGCTGCCTCACCCTTTTATTACAGAATTTTTTGCAAATGACTATTAGTGGATTCTCTGCCTCTTTTACATGTATTTTACCATTATGAAAGTGCTTCATAAATGCTATTGTATTTATTCCTCAATATCTCTCTGATACACATCACTGTAGCTATCACTAGAGTGTAGATATGTCACTACAGGGACTGGTAAAATCGTCCCCTTCTTTCCTATAAGCCCCCTTTAAGTACTGAAAGGTCAACATAAGGTCTTTCAGGAGCCCCCTCTCCTCTTGGCTGAGCAACCCCAGCTCTCTCTTTCTTCATAGAAGTGCCCCATTCCTCTCTTCATTTGTGTGACCCTCCTCCAGTCCCACTCTCACAGGTCCATGTCTCTGCCATGTGCTGAGGGTCCCAGAGCTGTTTGCAGCACTCCAGGTGGAGCTTATTAGAGCAGAGTGAAGGGAATCACATCCCTTCACCTATTGGCCACATTTCTTGTTATACAGCACAGGATACAGATGGTTTTCTACAAGTGCACATGGCCAGATCTCATCTAGTTCCTCGTCCCTCAGTGCCCCCAAGTCCTCTTCAGGGATGCTTTTGATCCTTTCATCATTCAGTACTTCTGCTTAAATTCATCACCTTACTGTTAAATGAGAAGCTGAGGATACCATTTCCCTGGCCACTCCTGCTGCTGGATTAGACAGCTCAGTGCTCCCTGCTTGCCAGCATCTGTGAATGTCTCGTAGTCAATAGTGTTGCCTTCAGGAGCTGTAGGAGGAACTCAAACACCAGACTCAGAACTGAGGCTTTAAGATCACAGTGGTCCTGCAGTTAGATATGCAAATACTTTTATGAATGTCTCCTCAAAAGCATACCAGTCTATAAGAGAATTCACAGGGATCCTTATCACAGGTCAGCTGGCAAATGCCCTTTTGTCTTCCACCCAGTAGATTATTTGCATGTTTCTAACTTATTTCCCTCTGCAATTTAAAACAGGAATCTGTCTGCTCCACTATGTTCTTCCATGCTTCCCAGATTCTTTAGATTGTTCTCCATTTACAACTCATTCTCTTCTTTACTTCAAGTAAATATTTATGTTATTACAAAAACACCGTGAATTAAAAATCTGTAGATCTCTAATATTCCTCTCAAAATTTAATATCACAATCATGAAAGTACATTTCAGAAATAATTGCATTGGTTTAATGTAATAGCAAAGGCCTGTGCTCTATAACTGCATTTTATGGGTTTTTTTTCAGGTGAAGACCGATGATAGAATAATAAAAATGGACCTTGGCCTTTTATTCCTGAAGCTGCATCGACTGGATGCAGGGACTTATTTTTGTCAGACAGTAGAACACAGCATTGTTCACACTGTCAGAAAAATCACCCTGGAAATCGTCGAGGAGGAACGTGTAGACGAAATGTTCAATAAAGACTATGAGGAGGAGATCCCTCACAAAATGCCATGCCCAATGCAGAGCAGTATACCTCAGGCTTCAAAGCCATGGTATAAGGAATTTCTTCAACTGATAGGTTACAGCAACTTCCAGAGGGTGGAAGAATACTGTGAAAAAGTGTGGTGTACAGATAAGAAGAGAAAAAAGCTGAAAATGTCTCCATCCAAGTGGAAATATGCCAGCCCTCAGGAGAAGAAGGCAAGGATCAGGCCAGAGCATTACCGGTTGCCCAGGAACATAGCTGACTCTTGATGGACAAAATCCATCCACTGTTTCTGAGCAAAATTTTATTTGGACTTAAGAGGGAGAAATCATTCCTGGTTTGAGTAAATTTCACAGGTTTATATATGTAAAATATTGGGACTGAAAACAAAAATGCTATGGTAAGTTATATTGTACACTCACGATGACTGTTTAGAAGCATTTTAAACAACATCTTCCCAGCTATCTGGTTCAAAGTAAGTAAATCCAGTCAGAGTTCTGCATTAGGGAGGATGTGACAATCTTCAGATTCTGAGTGCTTGAATCAGTTTTCTGTGCGGATCGTGCTTGCGCTGTATATTATTGCACATGATGGCATATTTAACAAATCCAAATAGCTAAACATTCACAAGTGGATGAAAAGTATAACACATTTCTTTGTTTCACAAATTTCTCATGCTTCTGGAATCAGCACGTCTTAAGATCTTATTCTTTTTGGATGTGACCTGTCTGAGGTTCATCGCTGAGAGCAATGAGTTGTGTTAATACAGTGTACTGCTACTTCTAAAGATAATGAAGGGAAATCCTACTTATTTACCACCTTTTTTTCAGTATCAGCCATTTATGAAGCGCAGTGTGCTCCCACAGCTAAATATTATTGCCTAGTAACTTCATGTAAGCCACATGCATGCTGAGAACACAGGCAGAATGAAATTCATCAGTTTATCTATCGAAGTTGAAAAAATGGTTTAGACGGAAAACGAGTCCATCTTGCATCTCTGTGTGTTGCCTTAGTGGTGACACGAATTAAGGGATCGCCCTCTTGTGGCAAAAGAAAGCAAAACTCGATACTTAAATTACTTTTCTGAAGAAATGTGTATAAGCAAAGAAGTATTACCTAGATGCCCAGCTGATTTGCTTTCAGCAGACGCTTTCAGACACTCCATGTGCTAAAGCCACAGATGTAGGAGGCAGTGTTGGAAGTAATTTATACTGGGAAGGCAGCATTTTAAATAAACTGTTTTTGGGGTAAGTGCATTCATAAAAAGTTAGGATGCAGATTAAAACAAAATCAGCATTATGCAGCTGTGTTTCTATAGTTTCAGGATCTAGTCCACATAAACCTTTTTCTGATGTGTGATCTCTATTCGAAAGGGCTGCTTCACTCCTCTTGGAAGTGATAATTTGTGAATAATACCAGGAAAGGAGATCAAAAGAACTAAGTCGCTTACAATCTAGGTATTTCTAGACTGACTTAAAAAACATTCTATATATATACATATATATTTATATATATATATCTCTTTAAGAAAACTTGCTTTAAGAAACCAGATCCAGAAAATGCAGAAAACGTAGCATTTCAATACAAGTTAAATGTAAACACAAATGAGTCACAAATGAGTTAACTTCTAAAATAAGAACATGATGACAATAGGAAATAGCCAAGCTGATCCAAATTTCTAAGCCATGAAGAAAATATACAAAGGATTCATCACCTACGAAGAGTTTCATGTTGAGCTTCAACTTCTAATCTAATCTAATGGGAAGAGAGGGAATTAACAGCCTGGGTAACAGGGATTTGTGGTTTGCTGTGTTACCAAACAGGCTGTTTGTGAGAGGAACTCACAGCTGCTGGCAGGACCAGGGGGCTTTGCTGTGCTCCTCTGGGAGCAGAGACTGACCTGGTGTTTGGAAGGAGCACATGGCACACTGCCAGCAACCAGAGTGCAAGGAAAACAGGGTTTCACCTGGTGTGGGTTTAGCAGCAGATGAATCTTCATCAGCCTGTTAAGGGAATCAATGTGTCTGAGGGTTTGCACTTCGTTTAGCTGCAGTATGTCCCTAAGAGACGGGACTGGACACTGCAGATCCTTGCACGAATCCATGCAGTTGCTAGCTTTGGTCTGAGAGAGGAGATTGGATAAACTCATGTTTCTGGGACAGTTTAATGGAACTTAGTTGCATTTAGGATCTTGTTTACAGCTGTATGGAAACCACCAGCACTGAGAGTTGTGGCAGAGAACACACGCAAAACAAGCATCCCTGATCTAAACTTAATCCCCTACACAAACCTCATCGACACCCTTGGTGAAAAGCTTTTAAAACACTACTAAAATCCTTTTCTGATGAATTATGGAGTCCCCTTCTTTTAAAGAACCACAGGAGTTATTTTTTACATTTGATTAATTTGCAAGTATCTAGTGCTAAATGTATCATTCATGAAGTATTAGAAAGGAATTACAACATCTCAGCCTCATGGAACAAATGCAACTTTGTGTCTCATTCTCTGAGATTTCATGTAGAAATCATGTTATATGGAAATCAGGATTCTTGATTTAATATGAGACTATATTTTTAGCGACCAATCCCTTTAGTGTTTACATGTGGAGAATTGTATTACCTCTTTACTTGCCTTTTAAAACTTAAATTTTTAGCTTACACCTTGCTCCTTTCATGTTTGCAATGCCTATGAGAATTCAGAACTACAAGGTCTTGTTCAAAGAGTGCTCTGACCTCTATGGAAGAAGAGAAAGAGTGACAATATATTTTGGAAGGATTTGCACAAATGTGCATTTACCACAATGTTATTTAAAATGCTTCTTTGTATATTTGGGGGCCATTGTCTGCTTCTTATCATTATGAGTTTGATGTATTTTGTATGTGCATGAAGTGGTCAAATTATAAATATAATTAAGAACCATATTTGCCTGAAATAATCTGTATTATTTCTTATAATTTATTTTCCCTGGACAGCATGATTATCTGCAGCTCACTAGTCACACATTGTTAATTACAGGTGTCCTTCATCGTGTATTTTATGAACAGAGACCACAGATAAGGACAGAAAGATGTATGTATAGAGTTGCCAAATGGGAAATGTGGTGCAGGGTAATGAGTAGATTCAGTCTATCTGATGCATGAATGTATTTTGAGATTGGAACATGGTCATTTAAGCTCAGAAGATGCTAACTGATGGAAACTCACTGAGAAGCCACAATTTGGACAAAGCTTTGGACTCTACCCTGTTTCATGATGAAGGAAAATCCAGAGCACTTGGATTAAGCCTTCCTTTGCTTTGCTCTTATTCTTTTGTTGTCAGTGAGATTACTGTCACCTTGTACAAACTACTGTGCTCTCAGATTCTCTTGGGACATCAGGGCAGGAGAGTGTTAACCTGATGTCCAATTCCTGGCTTGTATATCTCAAAATAGGATTTTAGGATTTACACTGCTGTTCTGTAGCATGAAACAGATCTCCTTCTGTAAGCAATCGAGAAAAAGAATCGCCCTGAGGGGAAATTATTCAGGTACCTGAATAGCAGAAGTAACAGTGATATTTGAAGAAGTACTTGAATCAAGATAATTTACATATAGTTATAAGAGTTTCTCTTGTTCGTCTATCTCCTCTTAAATTTCGAGGGTATGCTGGTTTTGCCTGATGTAGAGTTAATTCTCTTCACTGTGTCTACTGTGAGGAAATGTTCTGGAGTTGTGCTGAACACAGGGTTGATATACAGAGAGGGTTTTTTTATTGCTGAGTAGGGTTTACACAGAGCCAAGGCCTTTGTTTTTCATACTGCCACACTGATGAGGGACCTGGGGCTGCATGAGAGGTTGGGTGGAGATGCAGCTGGGACAGGTGACCCAAACAAATATTCCAAAGCATATGACATCATGGTCAGTTTATAAAGTGAGCAGAAGAAGGAGGCTGGGAGGAAATTTGAAGTAATTATGTTTGTCTTCCCAAACTGTTACATGTGATGAGGCCCTGCTCTCCTGGAGATGGCTGAACACCAACCTGCCATGGGAAGCAGTGAATTAATTTCTTGCTTTACTTTGCTTGTGTGCATGGCTTTTGCTTTCCCTATTAAACTTCCTTTATCTCAACTCACAAGTTTTCTCTCTTTAACCATTCCAGTTCTCTCCCTGATCCTGCTGGTTGGGGAATGAGTGAGTTTCTACACTGGGGCTTGGTTGCTGGCTGGGTCTTAACCCTGACAGGAGGGGAAAAAAAAATCAATTTTCTCCTAAATGTCAGTCAGTCAGTTTCCTTCTTTTTTAAAAAAAAGAACCAGTAATCTCCTTATTCTACCTTGGAGCACTGAGGCTGGAGTTATTTATGCAACTTTATATCTCTGAGTCCAGAAGGCACAAATGCCTCTGAAAGCTGCACTGTCCAGATAAGAGGCACTGAAAGTGAGCTTTTTTTACAGCTGTAACCAAGCAGGATGCCTGCAATTCCTATCAGCCCTGGAATCCTGTTCACCTAACCAAATTACTGTTTTTAATGGAGAATTCATGTCCAGCTGACATGAGTATTTATTGTAAATGAAGCCATGATTGGCAAGTTTTCCCTTTGGGTGATATTTTTTTTTTAATGCTTGCAATGAGGGATTTTTTATTATTAATTTAATTTTTTCAGGCAGTAAGTTATCTTTCCAGCACTATAAACAGAAAGATGGCAGAGCTAGCAATGTCAAGTAAATCTCTTGTCACTATGAGTTAATCAGCTTTCTACAGTATTGCACATATTGAAGAACACATTTACCAAACATCAACCTAATCCATTACTGAAACTGCATTACACAAAAGAGCTTTGCTGCTTTGAGATACAGCTCTCATGTAATGTTGAATCAGGAAATGATTCATTAAGTGTTTGTCCACATGTGCTCATAATTGCTGGAATGAGAGTAGCAGGACAGAGCACAGTTGGACAAACTTGAAGCATGGAAGCCTTATCTGCCTAATTTCTAGGTTTCTTGAGGTTCTTATGCCTATCTGAGAAGAGCACATGTAGTTGCAGGAGGAGAAGCCTGGATCATTGAATGGTTTGGTGCAGCACAAGTCCTGTTTCACACCTGTGGGCTAAGGAGCATTTGTGAACTTGTTTCAGTAGATTTCCCCAACGGCAGCACACAGAAAACTCCATTGAAGCAAAACATCTCTTTACCTGCAATGTCATTTAATTCAGCAGCAGAATTTCATGTCTTTAAAAGTGTTTTTGTACATCTTTGGAAAGCTATGTTTTAAGAAGGATTACATTACTAGTCTAGGATTACATTTAATATGGCTGCATTTGTTGCTTCTAAATTATGAACTCTCAGAATATCTCTTGTCAATTTGAGTTTCAGCATTTCCAACATGCATGCAGGTAGCTCATGATGATTTTTTCTCACTCTGAAGAATCACATTTGCCAGTCTCAACAAGGACTTCAAGAATGTCTGTGAAGGCACATAATAATGTCAATGGCCATCACTAGCATCATAATCCACAACAGCTGTAATTCACTGTCTTCTCCCTTTCCCAGAAATAAAAGATGGAATTTACAAGGCAGTGGGCATGATTAATGCACCATGAGCATTTTCTGCGTTTTAATTTGCTGGGTGTATTAAAAAGTGTTATTAATCAGAACTTGAAGAATGCACTGTGGACTTTATTGTAATCAAAGTAATGGAAATATTCTACCTGTAGCTTTAACTCAAGCATACAGATCATTAGTATTTAATTTACTGCATTTCCTTTGTCTTAAATGTTTTACTTGATAAAATATTACTCTTTAATCATTAAAAAAAATAACATTTGATAGTGCTTTTTACATTTGAAATTGGATTAATTTCACAATAGCCACCAGAGGGATGAAAATAAGTTTTTGCATCCTTTAATCTCTTATTTACAGGATCAGAAAAGGTCTGTGGCCAGAGCTCCCCATGTCACAATGCAGTGTTATGCTGCATCAGTGAAGAGTAGGGCCAGGTGAGCAGGCAAGTTAAATTATCAGGGGGACCCCAAAAGTGCTTCAAAAGCAGGGAGTGAGGGAATCTTTGTCCAAATTGATATTTTTTTTTCACAGACGGCTTTAGTTTCTGGTACTATAGTCTAACACAACCTCCTCAGTCATTCCTGTTATAGAGTGGAAGCTTCTGGAAGAGGGTCAGAGTGAAAAATCAGAGGTTAGTAAGTCTGTCAAGGAATATAAATTCTTTCTACAGTGGTGTCCATTCATGGTCTTGTCAGACAGAGTCCAGAATACAGCCCATATTACTATTTGAAGCACAAGACCAGCAGTTGTTCAGGCTTCTCTCATTTTATTTTTTATTTTCTTTTTTTGGTGGGGGGATAAAAGGAAAGGGTATTAGAATTTGATTGAGTGTTTGGGGGGTTGTGTTTTTAATTTTTTTTTCCATTCTAATTGTTGATGAAAAAGAAATATAAACTTTTTAAACAGCAGTCTATCCTTTTGAGATGTGTTCATTACGATGAGAGGATTCATCAAATTAACTCCATCATGATGTTTTCAGGTAATCAGAAAAAATATTTCAAGCTGACTTTTGTCTCAAAATAAATGCTCCAAAATATTAGAGCTATCAATATATGAAAATACGGTAACTGCTTCTCAGCAATTTTGCCTTAGAGAACTAATAAACAAATTCACTGGGGAGTGTGACAATGACAGCATTTAACAAGAAAATATAACCTGCAATATCTGTTTTGTTCAGAGGGATATTTTTTTTAAAATGTACTCTAATCTCTTACAGGTCATATTTTATTAGAGACTAATTTTAAGAAATTATTATTATTGTTATTTAAATTATTGTTATCTAAATATTGTTCTTATTTAGATTTGCTTAGAATCTGGGGAATTAAGTTTTAACAAAATTTTACACCATATTTCTGTAAAAAAGAGATATTCATGAACATGAAATATAACTTTCAAATAATATATGCCTTTTTATATTCTGCTTTTTAATCATCTCGGAAAAGATCAGAGATGGGATTTTTTTTATCATCTGAAAACAATGGTATTCTTTTTTTAATGTGCTCTGACCATTTTTGTGTTTGTACATGAAAAAAAATCCATTTAAACTCCAGTATATAAAATTATGTCTCCCCCAGACTAGAACATTACCCTGTCTGTTCTGTGCTCTGGCTTTTTCACTGTTTTCCACATGTTTGTGGTATTGTTTTCTGAATTCCATTAAATATTGCACTTGTCACAGGGAATTGTGAGCTGGCAGATGAATATGTAGCTGTGAGTTATTTATATTGGTGTGAAGTTAGTGTCTACAATGATATAAGAACAGCTCACCTACAAAAGCTTTTATAAAAGACCTTGAGTTTTGATTTTTTTTATCATAGTTCCTGTGCCTGGGTAGATTATGAGATGCAGAGAAATTTTTAATGGCCAGGAGAATATGCTCCAGAAAAGCAGAAATATATTTTCGTTGCTTAAAAAAAAAAAAAATTCCATCCCATACATCCTTTTCAAAGCACTTAAAAGGCACAAATTGGGAAGCCATAGAGGAAAAGGAGTTGCAAGAGTAGCCTTTCTGGGTTCTCCTGACTTTGGTCTGTGTCTTTGGTGGTGAATGTAGGGTCAGCATGAAATGAAGCCCCCTCCATGCTCTTCCACAGCTGCCAGTGGAGCTAAAGCTGCTGAGAGGATTGCCACATGCACAGCTTGTGCCAGGGAGCACATCCCCAAACAGATGATTCTTGTTGCTTTTTAGTGTGTTCCTGTGCAGATCTGGTCTGATCCAGCCATTAGACAGCACATGGACTGAGAAGTCTTGTGGGGGACATTGCAAAAGCCACGTGGCAGCAGCAAAGGGTGCTGTGGGAGGACTGGTATGTGGGGAAGCCTTTTTCATTCACATTTCACTGCATTTGATACTGTTCAATGCAGGGGAAGGAGGCAGAAAAAAGAAATAATTGTTAGCAACTTCTGTAGTTTGAATTTTCCCTCTTGGAAAGCTGGATTCACAGAATTAAAATTAAATGAATGGCATCTTTGGTCAGCAGATGCTCCACTGAGCTTTCAGTTGCAAAGCAACTGCAGAGAAGGGCCATCAACACTGCAATTACACAAAGGCTGCAGGAAAAGAGAATATATCAATCTATTAGCTTGGTAGGAGCTGAATGTGAGCATGAGCTACACTTTCAAAGGCTGCAGAATAATCATATTAGTCCTAATTCTATTCAGGCTACAGAGGAAGTGGGTTTGCTTCCCTTTCACTAGACATAAGGCTATAAAAGACTTAAAAGGAAGGAGAGATGAAAAAGAGACTGATCTCTTTCTTGTCTCATATTCAGTCCATCTCCTACATAAGAATTGGTGGGTTTAAGCCACATTAAAGCAATGTATCAAATGAAGTAATTAGTCTATTTTTGTGGCTATAAACAAAAGTCATGCTGTGGGAAATCTCTTCCTACCTGAAACTGAAGCTTCCTGTCATCAGCATAACAAAGGCTGTTCCCTCACACAAGGTCTAGGCAGGCAAAGAGACCAAGGTCTGAATAAGTAAGGGCATAGTCAAGGCAGTGATTTATGCAGCACAGATGCTGTGTCTTTCTTTAATGCATACAAGATTTTTACCTGAAATAAGTAAAACCACTCTGATGAATTTGAAATCAGTAGCTACTTTGCAATAGAATGAAAGTTTCTTAGTTTCTTTGGAGACAAACTATTTTGTATCTCTCAGCAAGAGCTGGTTATTATGAAAGTCTAAAATGTTAATGACTCAAAAAAAACCTCCACGGGGTGCTTTGCTGAGGCCAGGTGTGTAATGGCAAGACTCTGGTCTGCATAAAACAAATGGGGTGAACAATCACTACCAGAGATTACAAACTGGGCTTTGAGGCCAATAAGAGACAGATCCTGAAAGGTGGGATGATACTTTTTATCATGGCCCTCCCCTACACAACTCGTTCAGTTGTAAACCCAAACACACACACCATCCTCTCCTGGGGAAGTTCCTGAAGGAACTAGATAGATGGTTGCATCCAAAGAGTTGTACTCAATGGCTCAGTGTCCAAATGGAGATAAGTAAAAAATTACCTCCCTCAGGGGACTGAAACTGGTACCTTTCAATATCTTTATTAATGACAGACAGTGAGACTGAATGCACCCTCAGCATGTGAGGGATGCTGAACTGAGTGATACAGTTAATTTGCTAGAGGGCAGGGATGCCATCCAGAGGGATCTGGAGTTGGCCCATGAGAAACTCATGTAGTTCAGCCAGTCCAAGGCCCTGCACTGGGGTCAGGGCAAACCCCAGTATCAGGAAAGTCTGGGGCATGACTGCATTGAGAGAAGTATTTAGGGATACCAGGAGAAGAAAAATTAAATGAGACATGGCCATGTTGACTTGCAGCTCAGAAAGTCAACCCTGTCCTGGGCTACCTCACATGAAGAATGGCCAGAAGGTTGAGGAAGGTGATTATCCCTTTCTACTCTTCTCTTGTGTAGTAGAACCTGGAGTACTGCATCCAGCCCTGGGATCCCCAGCACAGGAAAGACCTGTTGGAGCAGATTGAGGAGAGGGGCACAAAAAAGGTCAGAGCAATAGAGCACCCCTTCTATGCAGAGAGACTGCGAGAGCTGGAGTTCAGCCTGGAGAAGAGAAGGCTCTGGGAAGACAATATTTTGGTCAATATGCAAAGGGGGCTTATAAGAACAATGGGGAAAGACCTTTTTACTAGGGTGTGTAGCAACATGACAAGAGCTAATGATTTTAAACTGAAAGGGAGTAGATTTATATTGAATAACACAAGGGTTTTTTTGGGTTTTTTTTTGGTTTTTTTTTTTGTGAGATGCTGGAACCATTTGCCCAGGGAAGTTCTGGTTTCCCCATCAACGGATGTACTCAAGGTCAGTTTAGACAGGGCCTTGAGCAACCTGATCTAGTGAAAACTGTCCCTGCCCCTGGTAGAGTTAATATTATTAAAAGAGAAATATCAGCAGTGGATTAGATTTACACAGCAATGTGTCTGGTCATGGACAAACACAAACTGTGAACCAGTTTGGGGAAAACTCATTGGGCATTCTGAAAGCTACCTCATATGCCTAATATACCTTTATTAAGGTTTTCTGCATGCTAATAGGTTGCATGCATACATCATTTAGTATTTAGATAGATTGCAGGGTTAAAATAAAATAAACAACCCTAAACATTTAAATATCCATAGAAATACACAGGAAAGAGATCTGGACATTCAGATAATTTGTTTACTGTATATTTTTTCCAAATTCTCATTCCTGAAGCACAGCTCAATTCCTTTGCACATAGCTGAGATAATGGCTAAGATGCAATTTTGCTGCTCAGCAAATAGGTAACATATGTCCTACTTCCTGAAAAGAACAAATAATGGCACTTTTGTTACCTGACATTGCAAACCAGGACAGCTGTAGCACATCACACACTTGCACCAACTACAAATGTCAGAAAGAGGGGGCAAACAAACAACACAATTTATCAAATATTTCCTATTGCAGAAAGGATCTATGATCATTTTACATATTCTTTTGCATCAGAAACATTTTTTTTAGATAAAACTCACACATATGTTTGAGAGCTATTTAATTTCCAGAATTATTTACATTATTTCCTTATGTTTCCCTCCATGTATGGGTTAGGGACATATCTGAGGCTTTGTAGTCATGTGCAATGTACATACAAAATACACCTCTTAGAAATAGTGCTGTAGAATATATATGTTTGCAAGTTAAGCCTAAGAAGTTATAACTTCTCTAAATTTAAAGTATCTAACACTTGCATGACCTGGCCTGGCTGCTCTCACTGCTGCATTGAGTGAGCACCATAAATACCTTCATTAATAGATGGAAAAGCTCCAACACCTGGGTAAAGTAAGTCCAGAAAGTGAGAATTCAGAAAACCTTCTGCCATATGGCCCCTTTAGACTCTGTTGGTACAGCTAAAACATAAAAAAGCCTGAATAAGAATCAGAGTTAACAGCTTTCAAATAATTTTCCTTAAAAATACTGAAAACCCATATTTATATCTGTCAGGAGCAGTTGAAATTTATGAACAATTAAATACAAAGGAATGTGTCTCCAGCTTGGACTATAAATAGAGGAAAACATAGAACTGAAATGTTCAGGAATAGAACATATAAATTTATATATTTAAAATGCAAACTACCCCAACAGAAAATAAAAAAAAAAATGGGACTCTTTATCTTCCTCTTCTCATCTCCTCTTACCAAAATGAAAGATCCTCTGCTCTGGTTCTTACACAGCTTGCTCCAAAACCTTTTACCTCTGACAAGTGGCCTGCAGACATCTCGACAGTGAAATAATTTATTATCTTACAGTTATTTACAGTCTGTTCTTTGGGTGTGAAAAATGGTACTTGCAGCTGAAAAACTCCAGGAACAGCTGGAATCCACAGGTGTTTTCGTGTTAAGTAGTGTTTACTCTCTACTCTCACAACCAACAAATGTGTACATGGAGTTGTGTTTTGCAGTGCATAAATGTGAAGCACAAATCGTGGGAAGGAACACAAGCTGGCATCCATATGAAGATGGAGAACTGTGAAATAAAGGTGTCAAAGAGAAAGCCATAGCTGTGTTCCTGCTGCCTCTATCAGATCTGTGCTTGGGAGGCTCAAGATTAACAGAACACAGGATAGAGAGCTGTTGTATAAGTTAAAAAAACCTGTATACAGGGGGATTCTGATTCTAGAATCCCTCAAAATTCAAAAGGTGTAGTGAAGCAGCATTTAAAGAGTGCAGTAGAGGGCCTGGAGATTGGCAGCTCTTGCAGATACCAGAGAGGTTCTTGATGGCAGATGTAGACTTTTGTCTGGATCAAAATTTCTTGGACAGTGTTCTTTGAAATATTTCTAATTCTAATCACAGGCAGGCAGGCAGAAAGACAGAGTCCCCTCACATAAAGAGAAATTGTTTAAATTTAACAAAAATCAAGCAAAAGTTCTTCAAGAAATATGGAATCTGAAGGAAAATACGTTCTGTTGTATAGTACTTAATCTTTTAAAGAAGCTTTACGACAAGGCATCAATAAAGATAAAAATAAAGAAAAAAGGATAAAGAAAAAAAGAGTTTGAGATAATTAATTCCTTGCAAGGATTGTTATAAAGAGAAGGCTGTAACAACAGTAAAAAATATTGAGACAAACAGGGAAATAAATGCTAAAAGTATAAAATTTGGTTAAACCGGGAAATTAAAATAAGCAGCTGGATTTAGACTATCTGTACTGGTGCTTTTACATAACTTGTAAATTTCATATAAATTTCATATAATGTTACTGTGTAATTATATTTTTACAAAATCATGGATGATGAAAATACACAGTTTTGAATAACACATTTATGATGAATAATATATTTTTATAAGAAAAATATGTATTTCATATTCCAGTTGGAAATCTGATAGAAAAAAAATAATCATTATGCTGTCTGTTATTGTAGTCCAATAATATCAGAATGAGAGAGTACTGCATTTGTGAAAAGGGGAGGGGTTATGTCAGAAAATAATAGTCAAGTAAGCCTTTGATGTCACATTGTGTCACATAGTCTTCATAGGCAGTAATTCCTGCTTGAATCAGGAAAAATGTAATAGAGTTATTCAAGGACCAGATTGTAAAAGGAGAAATATGCTCTTAAAATGATGAAAAATATTATAATAATTGTGAAGTAAAAGAAGAATTATGTAAATCTCCAGTGAAACTTCCTTAGTCAAAGTGAACATGGGGAACATGGTGTATAAGCTACTCTTTAAAATTGCTATTGGAGTAGTTACAAAAGTATTCACAAAAGAACAAATGACTTTTATGTCAGTAGCATCCTGGGTCAGAATAGAAGACTGAAATGGCAATAACATATCAGCAGTTGCATTTTTGAGTAATGGGGGCTGTACAGCAGTGAAATCTGATACCCCTTGGAGGATACTCCTTCTTTAAAGGTGCAATCCGTACATACAGGATGAAGAAAGTTAGAATGAGATATAATGAACTGCTGACAGGATAAAATACTTCCAAGAAAAAAAATTGATTAAAAATGTCTTAATAGATACTTAAATTAAAAATATACAACTAATCAGAAAGTGAGAAACAACATGTGTTAGGAATACACACACACAAAAAAAAACAAACCCAAGAAAACGAAACCTCAAGTCAGCTGTAATGGCTAAATGGTAAAGAAAATATTATGAACAAAAAGTCAACTTTCCAAAAAGGGAGGCTTTGCAACAGAAAAACACAGAAGACGATAAAATGTGAAGTTAGATATAAAACTGCAATGAGGGAAGCTAGAAGAGAATGAAAAAAAAAAAAAAAAAAAGGAAGAAAATTATTTTAAGGAGGCACTTGCTAGAGGCATGAAAACTAATAATGAAAATTTTCAAATACATCAGAAGAAATTATCTGCTAGAGAATTTACAAGGCTGATAGATGATACCATAAAAAATAAAGCGTTCAAGCAGGGTAAGAAAAATAGTTAAACCAAATTAATTTTATGTACTGTTCACTAAACACAAGAAAGTTTCCTAATCAAGATTCCTCAGAGGATGAGATGAACAACTGTTCCAAATGGGAGGGGAGGGGAGAGGAGGGGAGGGAAGGGGAGGAGAGGAGGGGAGGGAGGGGGAGGGGGGGGGAGAGGGGGGGGGGGAAGGGGAGGGGAGGGGAGGGGAGGGGAGGGGGGGGGAGGGGAGGGGAGGGGAGGGGAGGGGAGGGGAGGGGAGGGAGGGAGGGGAGGGGAGGGGAGGGGAGGGGAGGGGAGGGGAGGGGAGGGGAGGGGGGGGGGGAGGGGAGAGGAGGGGAGGAGGAGAGAGGAGGAGGGGAGGGGAGAGGAGGGGGGAGGAGGGGGGGGGAGGGGGGAGGAGGGGAGAGGAGGGGAGAGGAGAGGAGAGGAGAGGAGAGGAGAGGAGAGGAGAGGAGAGGAGAGGAGAGGAGAGGAGAGGAGAGGAGAGGAGAGGAGAGGAGAGGAGAGGAGAGGAGAGGAGAGGAGAGGAGAGGAGAGGAGAGGAGAGGAGAGGAGAGGAGAGGAGAGGAGAGGAGAGAGGAGAGGAGAGGAGAGGAGAGGAGAGGAGAGGAGAGGAGAGGAGAGGAGAGGAGAGGAGAGGAGAGGAGAGGAGAGGAGAGGAGAGAGGAGAGGAGAGGAGAGAGGAGAGGAGAGGAGAGGAGAGGAGAGGAGAGGGAGAGGAGAGGAGAGGAGAGGAGATTGCAATACAGACATTATATGTAAGTAACCATTTGAGAAAGATTATTCAAAAAAATATATCTACTGAGACATATTATTTTAAACATATAAATAAATGTATAAACATAGTTTTATATACTGTTATAGAAAATATTTGAATATATATTTGTCAAGAGGGGTCCTAATAAATTTCTACAGTGTCTGAAAAAGGCATTCATTCTTGTGGATAACTCCAAAATATGTATTATTCTTATCTACCATTAAACAAAAAGCAAACCAGTGAATGGAACTGTCAGTAGTTTTAATTAATCTGTGCAAAACATACGTTAGGTTGTATCTTCTGTATGAAGGAGATTGTGCTTAATGGTGATTTAATTTTCTTTTTAATTATAAAAAACCCAACACCTTGTAAATTGAAAATCATAAATTGGATGTAGAATATTGGGTTAGTCATACTCCATCCCATTATTTTTTTCAAAATATCATACAAGCTACTGAAGGAAGATCCAACATTATCTATGTCCTGGCAGTCTTTAAAAAAATTATTTTAGATCTGCTATCGAACACCAAAAGCTAGCAAGGACCCTGGAAGCCTGGTAATGAACTGGTGAAAAGCAGCAGAGTGGTGTTGCTGCCTTTGCTCAGAATTAAGATGGAAGGCAGGATATCTATTCCAAACCTGGCTGGGGGCTACAGGTGTGCAGTGATCCACAGTGTGCAGCTGCTGAGGCACAGCTGTGTAGAGTCATCATTCATGAGTGGGAATGCTGAGATCCATTTGTGAGGTTGTCAGTTGATATGAAGACCACAGATTCCCTGAATGAAGAAAAACTCCCACTCCATGCGTAAGTCCATGCAGATGAGGAACTGTGGCATGCATGTTCTGCAGAACATCTGACTGCCCTCTGATCATATCTCAAAGAGCCTGTGGGTCATAAAAAAATGCTGCCTTTACCATGCCTCTTCCTCCTTTGTCTCTTTACCATTTAAAGGTATGAATATTTGAATCTCAGGCCTGGAAGTTGTCCAAATTCAAGTATCCAAATGAAGGTACCCTTGTGGGAAGGCAAAAAAGTTAAATCTGTCTGTTACAGAGAGAAAAAAATAAAAACTGAAAGAAAATGTAGCCTGTGTGAGGCACAGAGGTACACATTCTGGTGTATAGTGCTCTGTTCAGGGCTCTGGTCCTAGCAGATCTTTGGGTCAGAGAAAAGAGAATTCCTTTTCAAATCCTCCAGCAATGCTGCAATAAAGCATAAATATTCATTGCCATCTCTCTCTGCAATTAGAAGGGAATCCATCTTAGTCCAAGTTCCTGAAAATGCCAAGCTCTGTGTCAGACAGACAGAGTCTATTCCCTCCATACAGACTGCAGGGAGGCATACTTAATCCTGGAATTGGAAATCATTGCACCACTGATCATAGTGACAAACTTATTTCTCAGTTCACTTATTTCTGTGCCTGGATGAGCTTTACTGGGCCAGGCAATTTTTGCCAAACAAGTATTTGAAGGTTCTCAATCCAGGTCAAGGTAGACAAAAATAAAAATAATGATGAAAAAAGGCAAGAAGCTGTGCTGACATTCCTCGTTATACTAATGAGCAGATTGGTCCCTTTTGCTATGAGATAGTCTTTTCCCTGGGAGAGTGACAGAGGAGGAGAGTAGTCTGACATCCAGTAAAATAGTGGAAGCTATTCTGTGCTTTATAGATGCCTTAAATGACCCTTGAACTAGGTGTACTTGCCCCTCATCCACTCCCCAGTGGCTGGGACATTTTCTTATAATCATAAAAAATGAATTGATGGGGATTTCTTGATCACTGTAACAATCCATCTACCTTTGGGGGCAGGTCTTTGTGAAATGAATCATTTAGCATTAATTATACACCCAGATACCAGACTAACAAAAAAATGAAAAATTTTGCTCTTGGACATGTGTTCAAATAATACCAGAATAGTATTGTAATAAGGAGGTGTTTTTTTACTTACTAAGTAAGTACATAACCTTACTACAAGCAAAATATTGAATGACTAACTTATTGTTCATTTGATGTTGTAAATAAGGGAAGAATCCTGTTGGAAGAGGTATAATTTCTTTTTTCTTCACATTGTAAATAGAGTTTATACATGAAAGGATCAAATTAAACCTACAAATTTAACTAATTCTGATGTTTCTTTTATTTGGAATTATTTGTTGAATTTTGCAATCTTTAATTAATATTTTAATGTTTTTGTATAATACATGATCTAGTGCAACTGTCTGTCTCTGCCTTTCAGAACAGATTTTAAACCACTGATTTTTCAGATTGATGTGACTGTGTTTTTTTTCACTGTGAATAGCATTCAATTGCTAATAATAATAGTAGTAAAATAATAACAGCAAAAATATAAATGCTAACACTAAAGCTATGAAAATAATTCAAATGGTCTGTGAAGAATCTAGATGAACCTTAAATAACCATCTGACCAGATGAGCCAGAGATTTATTTTCCATAATTTTCTTCTATAGTCAGAAGAGAAGACAAGTCCTCTCTTTGATCTTGGCAAGCAGATTCTCATCCTCAAAATCAAGTTCAGGATGGGACAAATAGTTTTAACAAAATCAATTAAACAAGTTCTGACTTTTATATACAAATGCTAAATTTCATGTTAAAAAATAGCACAAATGAATATATAGAATATATGAGTGCCTGTTATTGGAGAAAATTTAATATTTGAGTATGTCCACTGCTCATCCTAATCTTCCTTCTGATTTTTTTGTGGGGAGAAACTGGATTAGATTTGGAAGAGAAATTCAGTGTTCACCTCCTAAGTGAGTGTTGATTTAGAAAAGCTTCAAAGTATTCATTTTGCCACTTCATTGCAAGACTTCTGATATGGCATTAATACTTAAAAGATACAGAAGAAAACTCAAAGTCACTCTTACTGAAAGAAAGTTTTCATGAAAAGCTTAAATATATATATATATATATAACATTTTTAGCTGTTCCTGATAATTTGGAGACATTTTCCATAAAGCATCACTTTATCTCAAACATGCTTCATGACCTCTGAGCTAAGAAGCCAGCATGGGACAGTATTTTAAATTTGTATGCGGTTATTTGCCACCTTAATTAAATTGTATTGAACTGTGGGATCTCAGTCCTTATTGCAGGTCCCTGTTATCTCCAATACAGATGGTTCAGAATTTAATTTTAAAAGATTTTTCCTTTTTTTTTTTCTTTTTCTTATTTTTGTTCTTGCAGTTTGAGCAGCATGTGGAAAGGAGCAGACTGAAGGCAGCAGCAAGGGATGAGGACGTGCCACCTCTGTCTGCAGGGCTGTGTCCTCACCAAGCAAGACCTCAGTGCAGGCAGTGACACGGACTGGGGACGACAGCTGTGCTCAGCCCGGGGTCCAGGTGACCAGAGAAGTCCATGGCAATGAAACAAGACCAAGATTTGCCTGGGAAGTCAGCTCTGAGTCAGCTCAGAGTCAAGCTCAGGAAATCCAAGGCATGTTTGAAGTGTAACTTAGGCAAGGACCAGGACAAGTTCTGAACTTAAAAGCAGCTCCTAAGGAAAGGGCCAGTAGACTTCTTTTTTTGAACAAGCCAGCAAGATTACACAGCTGCTCCATATCAGAGCTGACCTCCAACATCACCAACCAAACTTCTGGAAAGGCAGTGTCTGCACTCAGGTCCCTGACACAGACCTTGTTCTACAGGTCACCAGCTTTAATGTGACAGCATGGCACAATCTGTTATGTCCACGACAGCCACACGCCACATTAAAAGTCCTGTCAAGTAGCTGTGCACGCCATGTGAGCACAGAACAGCCCTGCAGCTGGGCAGGGTGAGAAGCAGATTTTTAATTCTTTTTTTTCATCCCTTGGCTGTAACCATTTTTCTCACTCCAGCTGTGTTCGGGTGGTGAGTCATCCTCAGTGCTAAAGGTGTAAGAAGCACTCACAGAAACATAAGGAACAGACATTACACAGCTGAATTGTCAAAACTTCCGTGAGTGTCTCAGATTTTCGTGAAGCAAGAATCACAAGTCTCATATTTAATGCATGAAGGGAAATAACTTAAAATTCCTTTTATGCAAAAGCCTTAGAATAAAAGTGTCACTGAATACTGAACACTCGTGCTCTACAGTGAGGACCTATATAAAAAAGTTCCCCTTTCCATACAACACATGGAGTTTGTAGGACTGTGAGGTAGGACTAAGAGGAAAATACAGGCTCCTCTCTGTGTTGGCAAAGATCCCCTGGAGAGCCAAAATCTGTATGTGCTGCACTTGGCAGTGGGCAGCAGTATCCTGACTGCACACGCTTCAGAGACTCACTGAAAGTGAACAGATCTAGATGAAGTCATTTTGATACTTCTGAGATAAGAAGAGATAATAAAATTCATATTTTGGAAAAGAGCAAATTTAAGCCATCACATCATTCCTGGTAGTTATTATTTGATATGTGTGACTACCTTTTCCTGTTCTGTGGCATCTGAAAAGTTTAAGGGCAGTATTTGTTTGAATAGTTATGTGTTGCTGATATCATGGCACAAACAGGAATTACACCAAAAGAGATGCCCAAAATGCCTAGCACAGTCTAATATTGCTGGAATATTTATGGACAATCTTCTGTTTCAGCATTGTAGAGGCCCATATGTAATGTTTGACAGAATAAAATAATCACTCCTTTGTCTAAGTTTTAAAAGATCCAAGCAATTAAACAGTGCTGTTTCCATTTCCTCAAAAGGGGCCCTTTTCAATCCAGTCTTGAAAATCAAGAAGTGCAATTTTCTGTAAGAGGAATCCACTTCTATCACTGGAACATCAATATTTACAGCACTGTATTTTACGCACTAGTGACAACCTCTAAGTGGTAGTATTGAAAATCTGAAGGGCTATGATCTTTCTAGCTTTATCAATAGTTAAAAAAGTTGATAACATAGTTGCAAAAATGCTAAAAAGTAGCTTGAAACCTGTGATGCACAATTTGTCACAGGTGATAGCCCTATGGGAAGGGCTTGGTCATGCATATTGATTTTGTTGAAAACTTTTATCCTTCTCTGATTACTTTCTTCCATCATGAGAATCTGAGAAACTTTTCAAAAATAACCTCTTTTCATGCTCTTTGACACTGCTAAAACTTGAACATCTTAAAGATTTTTAAATAGTTTTAACTTTATTATGATAGCATATTTTTGTGTTTGAGTTTTTGGGACAGTGAGATGTGTGTAAGTGTGAATTGCTGTATCTTTGGTTATAGAACAGGAGGACATTTTTATTTGATGATATATTCCAGGCTACTTTTTTCTTACATACATCTAGTTTGTAAATTCTTCTAATACTGGGAAAATATTTAGATGATTCAGCATTCCTGTAGCCTGCTGATTAGGGTAATAAATGCAGTCCTTCATTTTGGGGCCGGGGAGTAAGACAAAGGGAAGTGATTTTTCTTGTGCAAACCTGGATTATTTGTGCTTTCAGTTTTTTGAGTGTGAGGTCAAGTATAACATCAAAATAATCACAACTGCTTGGATATGTCCTAGGAGCTGGTCTGGTCTGAGGACACACACAGGGCAGAAATTAACATTCCTTTTATGGGGTGAGAGGAGGCTAGAGGAGCTTCAGCTCAGTAATTGCTAAGCATTTCTTTCAGACTAGCACTGAGAACCCCATCCTCTGCTGCAGCAGTGTGCTCCAGTTTCAGGAGACAAAGCCACAGCATTCTAACACTGCAAATTGGAGTGTGGGGCAAGGAGCTATAAGCCACACCTTGTTTCTGTGTTATTAAACTGTATTAATCATCAGGTCATCTGGGTGTTTGCTTTCTTTTGCAGGGTTTGTGAGCTACCCAGGTTATTTTACTCCTCTGATTTAATATTGATTTCCTCCATTCTGTTGTCTGTACTAGCCATTTAATCATTAACTCTATGTGAGAAGTATGAACAATTATAAATACAACAAAAATAATGAGAATTCTATCATGCAAATCCTGTGAAAAATAAACAGATGATAGTTTTAATAATCTTCAGAAAACAAGGCACTGTGAAATCTAGAGCAAAGGAGTAGTGGTGTTAAAAAGTGAGAATCCTTCCAAAAATTTCAATCACTTTTCTATAAAAATCAAAAAAAATTTAAAAAAAATCACTTTTCTATACTAAAAACCCACAAATTTTAAAATTTAAGTTATATAGCAGTTTATAGAAAGCCCCCACCTATTTTACTGGGTTAAAGACATCACAGATCAAATAAAACACCAGACTTCCATGCTTCTGCATAAAGGTATAGGAGAGTGTGTCCTAATTCCCTGTTTTGAAAGAGCCCTCAGGCATGTCAAGTAACTTCTGCTTCTATACCTTTTCATTCCTGCTCTGCACTCAAGCTGCATAGCTGGAAACCTGCAACTACAGACTGCAGGCTGGAGCTACAAAGCCAAATCACTGTGAAAACCTAGATTTACCTACTGGGTGACCAAAATATAAGCAAGCCCCTTTGTAGATATAGCTCTGCTGCTATTTCAGTGATGGCAAAGGATAAAACAAATCTAATTGTTGATACTAGCTGTGATTTTGCTGATAGCCAAGCAAACGAAATCTCAATGGTTAAAGCTGTTGCCCATTATCAGCTGAAATTCTGGGTCTGATTCAGTTCTTGCTCCTGATTCCTCCTGTGTGTGGGGCAAAATAGGTGGGTTTGTGCAGTTGTCAGAGAGCCTAAAGATATCCTATTCCATAAATGAGAGAGTGAAAAGCATGTCAAAAAGGCCAGAAAGGTAGCACAGCTGTGAAGAGATAAGTTGCTAAGCTGCTATAAGTCACGCTTAGTCACATAGTCACAGCCTAAGAGCAAATTGTTGGTGTGTCACCTCTTCACAACACTGCCACTGTTGGCCTTAAGAGCAGTATGAAGTGTAATGTATGATTTCTTGTTTCTGATTCTGCTCAGCACATTGTCAGAGGACATTTCAAGCTATTTTTGGCCTCCATCTACCCATCCCATTTTCAAGACAATGGGAAGACAATGTGCTGTGTCTCATTCCCATTGTTATAATTAATTAATATTGTGCCATCCTCTGGTCTCATTAATAACTTTCTTAGAGAAACAGTATAATAGGAAAATACACCAGTCAGTAAAGCCTTCAGTGACAACTCAGCATTATGATAAAACATGCTGCAGTACAAGAAGAAACTTGTATATGCTTATTGTGAGGAAATGGAAGATGGAAAGAAGAGAATGGAGAACAAATTAACCCCTTCTGATAATTGAAGGTCATAAACCTCTGGAAGCTTCTCTGCCTCTGTTAGTCATAAAACGTGACAGTAGAGGACACAATCTCTGTTGCTCCCCAGGGGATATTTTTCCCCTTTGTAGCAAAACAACCCATTAGGTAAACAGAGCTTTGTTGCCCATAGCAACAGAAAATTGCATTCCAGCAGGATAACAATGTTTTTCAGCTTTGCTTATTTCTTTCAAATTTAAAAGTAAAGATTAGCAGGAAAACAGAAGTACAATTAAAATTGGGCCTTGCTTAATAAAGATTGGAGAATTAAAACAAGGAAGAACAAGATTCATCAACCAAATGAAAAACATAGTAAAATTGTATTTACCTGCTGTATTTACCTGCTGCTTACTTTACTTACAGCAGTTACAGTCTGGCATTCAGTTATTCCCACACTGCTAGACAGCTTGACACAAAGAAGCTGACATTGTTCATATTATAGAATTACAGCATGTCCTGAGTTGTAAGGCACCCACAGGGATCATTAAGTCCAGCTTCTGGCCCTGCACAGGAGAGCCCCAAGATTCACACCCTGTGCCTGAGAGCATTGTCCAAACACTTCTTGGACTCTGTCAGGCATGGTGCTGTGACCACTTCTCTAAGAAGCCTGTTCTGGTGCCCAACCCTCTCTGTGTGAAGAATCTTTTCCTAAATTCCAACCTAAACCTCCCCTGACACAACTTCAGGCCATTCCCTCGGCTGCTGTCACTGGTCAACAGAGAGAAGAAGTCAGCTTCCTTCTCAAGGAAGCTGCAGCCTGACGAGAGTTCTCCTTTCAGTCTCCTCTTCTGCAGGCTGAACAAACCAAGTCACCACAACCACTCTTCCTATGGTTTCACCCTTACACCCTTCACCATCCTCACAGCTTTCCTTGCACAGGCTCAAACAGCTTCATGTATTATATTGTGGTGCCCAGAACTGCCCCCAGCACTCGAGGTGAGACCACCCCAGTGCAGAGTGGGACAATCCCCTCCCTTGTCTGGCTGGCCATGCTGTGCTTGATGGCCCTTCTGGCTGCCAGGGCACTGCTGGCTCACGTTCAACCTGACATCAACCAGGAGCTCCAGTGCCCTTTCCATGGCACTGCTTTCTTTGCTGGGACTGCAAGGATATAAAAGCCCTGGTTCTTTTTTTAGGGGTCCCTCCTTGGAGGCACCAGCTTAAGCTGTTTCTGTGTTACAATACTGTTAATAAACTTCTTTATTGAGCAAATCATCTGATACTCTGTTCTGGGGACCTGGGGTTGAACCAGCAAGGAAATTGGTCTGACTGTGTGAGTGGGGTATATGGGGAGCCAAGCAGGGACCAGTGGGGTCACCAGAGCCACCACTGTGAAGCAGCTTCAGTCCCAAGAGTGACAGTCTCTGTCCTTAGGAGTGTGATTTCCAGAGGGGCTCATGAATAGTAAAACTGGGAAGTTTCCTTAATGAAACAGTTTGCATTAGAAAAGTTTAGTATTTGAAACCCATCTTCCAAGTTGATTGGTAGCACACATCTTGATTTTAGGAAAGGTGGATATAGGATTTGGGTACCCTGCAGATTTAATGAGGTGCAAGAATAAAAAGGGATGAGGCCGTAAGTTTTCTAACTGTGCTTTTACTTTAGAAAAGGCTTTGGAAAGCTTTCCTTTTGTCCTTATATCTTACTGGCTCCTTTTCTTTCTAACAGTCCTTGGCTTTTAAATTTTTTTTCAAGGAAAACTATGGATAGCATTGGTTAAAATATGACTACAAAGAAAATACAACATTGAAGCAGAATAATGGCAGATTTTATCTAAAGCAGTGAATTGGGGATACCTCGTAACCATCTAGTTTTCTTCAGTTTTCATTACAACTGAGTTACGAGGGTGGGGAATAAGCTTTGTAATTTTTAAAAAAGCTACAGACCAGGCTACATGGATGGTAGGTAGCGACACAAATTGAGATGTATTAATGTTGCTATGGGGAGAGAGTCTCTAATAATTCATGAGTCATGAGGGAATTAGAATCCATTTCTCATACTCAGTTTAGCAGTAAGAACAGTCTTGAGAGCTTTTTTGTCTGTTTCTAAAAATAAATGGAAATAAATTCCAGCAAATGACTAATACAATACCTCTTGATTTGTTTTGTTTGTGAGAAACTCAGAGACCCTCTAATATGTGTTCCAGAGACCACCACCTGCCATTTTAAAGTGTAAGATCATAGAATCAAGTTATTTTAGACTGTAACTTAATATGTTTTTGAAAATTAAGATTTGGATCAAATAACAGAAACAATCTGAAAATGTGGGATTCAAAGATGTTTTTCAGAAAGCATGAAGCAAATGTAGGTAATAAATATTTCAATGTTTCAGTATTTTAAACAATTAATTATTTTAAGGATAAATCCATGTTTTCTCATTACTTTATAATACTCGAATGCCTAATTTAATTTTCCTTGATTGCATATTATAATGTAACTTCAAGAATCACATTTCTAAAATAAATGCTATTGCCTTTTAATTCAAAATGTCCTTTCTGTGACTATTCTGAATAGCTAAAAAAATCAATGTTTCATTGCAGTATTTGTCAATGTGGAACCATGTCAATGTGATTGGTGCAGGAGAAATGGAGAGTGAAATTATCTGGGAATTGATGAGACTCTTTTTGGATAAGAAATGCAAAAATCACACTTAGTGGAAAAATAAAACCCCCTGAACGTACTGTTGGCTCTAAAGTGACTCCAGGGTGACTTTGGTCATGACCCCACATGCACTGTTGTGGTGGTTTGACCCTGGCTTGATGCCATGTGCCCACCAAAGTCATTCTGTCACAGCAGGACAAAAAATTGTGTGTGTTGGGGTAAGGGCAGGGAGACATTACTCACCAGTTATGGTCACAGGCAAAACAGACTTGACTTCGGGAGACTAATTGAACTTATTATTTATCAAACTGAAACAGGAGAATAAGAAAATAAAAATAAAAAAAGATCTTAAAAAAACCCTTACACTTACCTGATCCTTCTCCCCAGGCTTAACTTCATTCCCAGTTGCTCTACTTTGTCCTCCCCAGCAGTGCAGGGGGAATGGGGGTCGTGGTCAGTTCATCACTTCTTGTCTCTGCCTCTCCTTCCTCCACAGGGAAGGTCTGCCCACACTCTTTCCGTGTTCCAACATGGGGTCCCTCCCACAGGGGACAGTCCTCCACAAACTTCTCCAACATTACTCTTTCCCATGGGCTGCAGTTCTTCACAAACTGCTCCAGGCTGAGTTCTCTGGTGGGTCACAAGTCCTGCCAGCAAACCTGCTGCAGTGTGGGGCTCCTCTCTGTGCAGGTTCACAGGTCCAGCTGGGATCCTGAGCCAGCTTGGCTTGTCCACAGGGTCACTGCTTCCTTTGGGCATCCTGCTCCAACACGAGGTTCTCCACAGCCTGCTCCACCACCACCACCACCATAATAGGTGTGGACTATCCCCTTGGTCAGTTTGTCTCAGCTGTCCTGGCTGTGTCCCCTCCCAAGGTCTTGCCCACCCCAAGGGCACTGGTGAAGGGGGAATGTTCAGGGGCAGTGCTGATGCTGTGCCCACCCTCCTCAGCAGAATCTCAACACTTTTGTGTGTTACCCACACTTTTCTGGCTACCCATGCAAAGCACAGCAGTGGGAGAGATGCTGTGGAGGAAACTAACTCCATCCCAGCCTCACCCAATACTATCAAATGCTATGATCCAGCTATCAAAAGCATCTGAAAAGCTTTTGTATCACATAAATATTAAAGAAAGCTGTTCTGAAATATAAAGGATCTGCAATCCTATGTTTCTGATAACTTCCTGGGTTTTTAATGCCATCTAATTAATGCAGTCTCTTTCATACATTTTCTTTTCTCTCCCAAATTTTTCCTGACTCATCACCATGTTTTTCCTCTCAGTACTCCATTTATAGATCTTGCCAAACCACAGAAATACCTTTTTCATATATTCACATGTGCATATTTTTTGGACACTAAACCTCTGGTTATACATAGGATCTGATTTCTTCAAACCTGCTTTTGAGCTCTTTCATATTAAGCATCACCTACAGAATATTTTTATAGTCAAACCACTCCTCACATAAAACGCAGGGTAATTGCTCTTCTCTATACATAACAGACTTATCCCAGGGAAGTAAGGAAACAGCTCTTTTCAATTAGTGGCCATTATCACAGTCACAGGCAATTTACCTGCCAAGAGTTAGAATCACGACTGGCACACAGAAATATCTGATTGCTGGCCTTGCATCTACTTCTGATCCAGACTGTTAAAAAATATCAGCTAAATAGAAACTGATAGACTGATTTTGTCCCAACATTCTCCATGCCCACAATATTCCATATATTCAGTGATACTTTTATTTCCAAGTTATGCAGTGCAATCCAGCTATATTCTTTCTTGATTTTCTTAAGTAGAGTATTTCACTTGGTTGTCTTATTTGTGAAAGGCTGTATTCAAGTATGACTAGAATTCAGAACATATCTCTAAATGATTTTCTGTGTGATTTTGTTCACAGGCAAGAACTTTTCTCAATTCAGGTAGTAGTGCCAGAAGAAAATTAATACAGATAAACACTCATGATTTCTCTGAACTTGGCAGAGGTAGGAACTGGTTTGGAGCCACTATGAATAAATTATAAACAAAGATTTTAGCCAGGGATCAGGAAATAGTTGACTGATTTCAATGTGATTCTTTAAAACCAGTAATCCTTCCTCTCCACTGAAGACAATGGGTCAGCAAACAAACAAACAAACAAACCCGAACCATGTGATATAGGAATTATGGGTGATTTTATGGGTTGTTCTGCACTCTGGAAAATGGAAGAAAACATAAAGGTGGAAGTGTATGGGAGTAGCAGAAAGAGATTGTGCAAAAGAACCAGGATCTGTTCCCAAATTATTAAACGGTGACAACTGTAAATAACAACCATTAATATTTAGCTTACAATCTTTCTGAGATGGATTTTTCTTTCTTGGTTCTCTGTAATAATATTTTTTTTTTGCCACAGTTATCAATGTTATCTTTACCTAAGGAGTTGAAAACTGGTGTGATTAATAAAGAAACAGCACAGCTAAGAGTCAAGAATGACCAGGCTTGCAAAACAAAGGTGAGCTGCAGAGCTGGATGTGATTGATTGTAATGTCTGGGAAATGCAAAGGACCTATAATTTAGTATGTAGAGGCAGTCACATCTGAAATCAGGTGAGGCGTGAGTGTACACATTAACCCTGGTGGTGGACTAGAACACTGTATTTCAAGCACAATTTTGTGTCACTTGTATGACTGAGAGCAAACATAAGCTTTGCTGGGTCTACTTAGATGCATTTTTACCCAATTTAGAGTTTTCATATTTTACTCACTCCAGAGTTAACTGGATTTTTTGGTATAAAGTACAGATGGTCTTAAATTTTAAAATGAAAAACAGCACTGGAGAAATGGACATAGGTTAGCCTTGATCACCATATAATTATAGGACTGACAATTAAATAATTATACAATGACTGAATATCATATTGTGATGATTTATATTTTTAACTATTGAGCCCAATATGCCCATGGAACCCAGTCACTTGAAAACAAATCTCATGAAACCGGTGGTTCTTCTTGCAATAATTTCAGCTAACCTTGAAGCACCCCCAAGGGTATTACTGCGACTATTTCCTTTTACATTGGCAAAGTTATAGTTGAGACTTCCAGACACAGGTTAGGTACTGGGATCCAGTGTATGCTGTTTAGTGTAACTCCATGGTCAGAGGTTTATAGCAGATTTTCCTTCAAGCAGCAGTACAACCAGTCAGTGACATGCTCAGATAAACTTGTTGCAAGCACATACTATATAATTTTGTAAATTATCTACCTTTCTTCTGATAGTAGGGGGTCAGTCCCACATTTCTAACTGCTAAATAATGAATATTAATTTCACTGTATGCTTATTTCAATTTGAAGAAGAAGCCCTTATTTAATCCTTCAGGTATTGCAACTGCACAAAGCTATTCAGTATTTCTTGTTTAGGCAAGATGCAAAAAAGCAATACCAAACACAAGAGCCAAAAAATAAACCACAAAGAAAACATTATGAACTATTGTCCATTTAAAATAGCTGTGTTTCCAGGTTCTCCTGTGAATTTTTAATTAACTTTTATTTCTTTCACTAGAGCTAGTTGTGAGATTTTCTTTTCCCTTAATGACGTTTTTATCTGCCTTTTGTATATTTGCACACAAATTTGATTAAGAAGAAAAATGCTTTTATGCCTTTAACATACTTAATAAGTGACATTGTTTAGCCTGAAGAAAAGGAGGGCCAGAGGGATCTTGTTGCACTCTACAACTACCTGAAAGAGGTTGTAGCCAAGTGGGGGTCAGCCTTGCTCCCAAGCAGTAAAATAAGAGGAAATGGCCTCAGGTTTCATCAGACTGGGGTTTAGACTGTACATTAGAACAAATTTCTTCACCAAATAGGTTGTCAAGCATTGGATCAGGCTGACCAAGGTTACCATCTGTGGAAGTATTTAAAAGATGTGTAGTAGATGTGGCACTTGGGGACATGGTTTAGTGGTGGACTTGGCAATGCTGAGTTAATGGTTGGACTCGATGATCTTAGACGTTGGTTCCAACCTAAACAATTCTGTGACTCAATGACTGTCAGAAAGGCAAGGCATATAAAATCAGTTTGATGTGGCAATCCTGTTGTATATAACTACCTGATCAGTGGATGCCAAACTCAGGTGGAAATGTTGGATTTTGCAACCAGACAAATCTTTGGCTGTCCTAACTCTAAAAGTAAGCATTAAGTTTATAATGCATATGGGTAGGTTGAGGACACTTATGATTGTCACCTCTGGTTGGAACTGCTGTTAATGTTAATTTATAACTCTCCGTGTGCACCTATTACGTATTTTCCTGTTGTCAGTCCCTGTCTGGCTACACAGGCAGCCTACAGAGGTCTGAGCTCTGCAACATCTGGTGTCTGAAAAGAGAGGGAGCCTGATGAGCTGAGCAGAGGATAGCTCTGAAACCTCATTGTACACAGGGCTGGGCAAAACTTGTATTTGCATGCAGTGCTCTTCTGTTGCCTTATAAATTCAAAGCGTTTGTGAGTGATAGTATTTAAAAATCACCTTAAAAAGAAATGGTTAGGTTTGGTAAAATTAATTGAAAATCCAAGATGTGCTACAAAAATATAGCAAAACGCAGAAACAGAATTATTACCAAGCTATGATTTTAGAATTATTGGAGGTGGTAGTCAGGATTTTTTTTCAGTTATTTCAATGGAGCAAGGCACTGTCCTACATTGCTAATAAGGTGTTCATATAGTACTAGGAAACAATATCTGGGATGTGAATACAAGTTAAATAAAGAGATATAATGTAAAAGAAAATTTTCCAAGTTCTCCCATCTCATTAGTACTAATTCTAAGCAAGTTCCTCTAATACAGGTTAATTTTCTTAATAGACTAACCCTCCCTTACATTCTACCTGATTGTTTATTTCCTATTGAGTGTACCTCTGATAGGTACAGCGTCTAGGTTACACCTTGTGTGCTGTTTTGTTTTGTTAAAAAAGCTGTACTGCTAACAACCAAGTCCATGAAGTTTATGTCCAGCAGTTAAAATGCCCTGGCTGTGAATGTCATTCGTCTAATGCAAGACTGTCAGAGGAAAATATGTGGGCTATTTCAACACTCTCAGGCTTTATAACTACAATAACAAACACTTTGCTTCAAAAAAAGAGACACATTCACATGTCCCCATATTTCATTTACAGTGGCTAAGTATTTCCCAATTTACATATTAATGCAGCTTAGCCCAAAAAGTTTACAAGAACACCTGGGAAAAATTCCACTAGATGGATGGTCACTGCAACATTGGAAACACAATTCAGCTGAGTATTTTCCTCATTGTTCTAAATTTTAAAATGACAGTGTTAATGTTAAATACAGGACAGAGTTGTGAATGCAGTCCAGCATCCAGGATCACCTGCAAGAATATAGTTATGCTTTGACTTTCTTTGAGTTTTGGGCCAAATGTATATTGCCAAGTGGTCCTGTTTGCACACTGGGCTATTGTCACACCCAATTATCTGAAAACAATGACTTAGGGAAATTTTAAAATGAATGAATTTTTCACTTTGAGGTTTTCATGTTATTCTGAACTTGAACTCAAGCCACTCTTTCAGGAAATGTTTGGTTTTTTCACTCTTGATGTTTGGGAATAAATAAAGATATTGAAAATTTTTCATTTTATGAGGAACTTATATACTTGTTCAGCCGATTTTTAAAACACAATGTTAGTCTCAGTGAGAGTAGCAAAAGCAGGATATACAGATACTTTTTCTATTTACAGCTTGTTTAATAATTTCTTCTGCATTTCCAAAGTCTAATGTCACTTAAGGGTTGCAGGAAGAGGAGTCTCTTTTGAAAGGCAAACAAAACAAGCCACAGTGCATGATGTTGACAGGAACTTCTTGCCCAAGAAGCTAATGCAAGCCTTTTCTCACAGGCTTGGTACCACCTGGCAGAAACAACCAGTTCACTGCAATATGCCAAATTGAAAACTAATCATCCAAGCCTGTCCTTTTCCTGTTTTTTTAAAGATGTCACAAACATCTACATAATGTATTTCTGGCAAAAATGAATAGCCAGGTCACTCAGTCTCACTCAAATACACAGCACAGTCTCCTGGGGCATATTCTTCAGCAATACCTAATTCAGAAGGATGGGTTTGCTGTTTTTTTTTCTCAGTCCTTCCCTTTTCCACACTGCAAAAAACAGGTGTGTCCCATGGTTTGAATCAGACTTATTTAGCTTTAATTAGCTGCTGAACTTCCACCCATGGAATCCAAACAGATAAATGACTTTTCTTAGCTCTGGTAAGCTCCCCTTTTCTATGTCAGAGTTGAAACATCCCCTTCAGGAAGATGTCCAGCAGCATTATTTCCACACACCCACCTCCAGTTATCCCCAGCATGTTTTGCTCCCCTGTAGCTCTGCCCTCATGTCACATTATTGTGATTCATTACATACTTAGGCAAGTAAGTGCTACACAGAGTGACTCAGCAGCACTAGGGAGATTATTCCCTTTTTTGCATGTCTGCTAGATGGGTGTCTGTGGAATAACAGCAGAGGAGAAGATACATTATTTGTGTCACTAGGGCAATGGGAACTGGAACTCCAATTTATAGTAAAGTGTTTCTGCATGCATTTGCATCCATTTTTTATTCTTTAACATGAAAAAGCTGCTCTATGTTGAGATTGTCAGTGTGTGTGTATGTGTCAGTCTGAGGTGTAAACACTGCCCAGACCACGGGGTTATTTCAAGGGGTTTCCATTTCCATCATGGAAACCACATTCCCTAGAAATGCTAAAGTCAGGCCCTTGACATCATCTTTATGATCTTCTGTCCATGAGACTAGAAAAAGTCTGACAGGGAGAGAGAGAAAAATGGGCTTCTAATCTGTTTGTCTGCTACAAATTTTCCATGTGGCTTTGGGCTTTTATGTCTTCTTTCATAATTTTTTTCATTAGCTTTTCAGGACAGCACTTCCCCTTTCTATACAGGATAGTCTAAACAGGGTCCTGCCCTCAGCTTCAGCCTTTAAGTTCTGTCATAGAACAAAGACCTGTAATAAATATATTTACTGGCCTCTCCATTAAGATGCCTTTTGTGAAATTTATTTGATGGAATTGTTTCACAATTACCTCAGAATGAAACCCCAGGGCTTTTAGATATGGAAACCAGCTGACATACAAGTGTGTTCATATGAATTTATTTTAAAAGTAAAGGCACTTTGACTGCCTTCACACATTTCCCTATACTTTTCTTACTAATTAATGCTTTTGGTGCAGATAACAGCTGCAATTAAAAGTTGTTTTAGTATCTAAAACCAAAACACTAATCTAGGATTGAAATAAGAACTCCTGAAAGAAATAAAAAAAACAGAATCAGATATAAAGTGATATTTGTTTGGCTTTGTGAAGGAGGGAAAAGTAGGGGCTTTGTTCCAGAAGAAAAAAATATATGAAACTAGAATAAGAATCTCTCTCTAATTTAGGTGTAGTGAAGGCACTGGTTCATAATTCATCACTCTACTAATGCATTCTGGCAGAGGATTATTTCACATGCATGGCAGGATGTGTCAGACCCTTTGATTTAGGGTCTTCTCCAACAGACTCCATTTTCAAAGAAGTGCAAGAGGGTTCTGCTTCTTCCCCCATAAGCACTACTAAATTCACATTGAGAAATCTGACTTAAATTATACTTACAGTTCCTGACACATAAAAGCAATCTGATTCAGAAAAAAACATGTAAATTCATGCTTGTATCCTCCTGAATGGAGGTGGCTTGTATCCTCCTATGGTGGAGTTGGGGATGACAAAATGTCACCACCTTCCAAGTAGTGACTTAGGACTCAACTTTATTAGAGACTTCTGTATCATGTGATGGCCTGGGACAGATGAAAACTTGCATGGAAAACTCTCTCTGTGTCATGAAAAAAAATAACATAAGATAGCAAAAGCAACTAAATGTTAAGTTCCATTAGCCTGCACCTTCCAATTGATGTAGCTGCCTACGTACTTGAACAGTACCTTAAATATGTTAATTTAACCTTGTGTTCTCTTACCTGAGATCATCAACAGCTTCATAGTCCATTTTTAAAAAGTTTTTTATTATTCTCATGTTTCTAACAATGTGATGTTTTCTGAGACTTAATCAGGCCTATAACAATAATAAAGATAAAAATACATGTGGGAAAGGTGATATAATTATAGGCCACTCCAGGGACTCATGACAGCAGTTTTTCATTTTGTTTTTGAGTGTTTCAAAGACTGCAGTGTCTGTAGTGAAAGAAAGTGGTTCATGTAGAGCCTCCAGCAATATTCTAAGTGACTGACTACACCCAAGGAGTATCAGGTGCAGATCAAACAAATCATATCCGCAAGATATAAATTAAGTTTTTTGAACCCCAAAGGTACATTTGAGAAAATTTGGCAAACTCGCTCCTTAATATTCTTGGTGAGAAATCACAGTGTGGATCTTTATATATTTTAGCATTCTACATCCTATTATCATATTGGAAGGTTAATTTAGTAACAGTTTTTTATAAAAGAAAATTCCCTGTAAGTCTATCTAACAAAATAAACCAAAAAACATTTGTGTTGACAATGAATGTAATTTACTTTTACTGTGTCTTCTGAATTGCATTATTCATATCAACTCTGAAGGATTTTCCTTGTTTTCACTGTATTTATGGCTTGAGATGTGCATGCAGCTGTTCTACTCCCCATAGATCCATCACCTGACCAATAATCAAACTCCATGTGCCAAAGATGTCTCAATACACAAAGAATAGTCATTCTAGGCTTTCTGAGAGTTCAGTTTTCATAATTAAGCCACATTAAGAAAATTGGAAAAGAGGAAATAGACTTAGCAAATTGTGCCTCTTTGTAGTTTATCTAATTTTTGTTAAACTGTTAGTGATTAGATTAGTTAAAAAATGCTGTCCATGAGAAGACCCTCAGTCACCCCTTGACTAAAGGCAGCTAAATTAGACAGCACATTTCCTTAAGCTCCTGCACAGTAGGTGGCGAACTCTTTTCTCTCCAGCAGTTTCATTGAAGATGGAAGATGAAAAAGTTCCTAATCCAAAACCCAAAGCTGTTTCTTAAATAAAAGCACGAGAATAGTTTCCCCTCTTTGCCCTGATGCAGAAAATTAACTTGTTTGCTTCAATTTTGAAGTACTTTAAGACTGCTCTTAAAGCATACTATGTTAAAGCCATAAAGCCATAAAGGCTCTAGTTTTGTACTTGAAAGTTTATGATTTAGTCTGTGAATCTATGTAAGGCAGCATTATTTAATAATCTTCTCTAATCTGGAAATCTGTCTGTATGAAACATGACATAAGTAAAGAGAAGCTATTCCTTGCATTTTGATTGCATTTTCAGACCTGAGTCAAATTAGTCCATAAAGGTTCTGGAAACTCTTATTTATAGGGTATATGTCTCTTGTGTTCTGTTCAGGAGCTTTGGATATGATGGCCCAATTTGTCAGGATCACATAGTTTTAATCCTTTTAATCTTCAAATTCCAGTCTTTTTACATCTATCTTTAAGCTATCCCAGATTTTTCATTTCCTGTTTTCACTTTTCTTTGACAAGCATCTGGAAATTTTTGCAAGCCAAGTGCGCATTCTGTATCTATATCATTAGAAACTGAGATTATCCATCTTGCTCTAGTTTTTAATTCCCACTCCCACTTTTCTCTTTTCACATTTTGTAACCAATTACAATAATCATAATTACCATAGCCTGTCCTGCATAGCGTCAATTTACATTTTGTCTAAAAGCAACCATCCAAAAGATGTAAATGTCCTGAAAGCAGATCTAAGCTCATTCTTCCATTGCAAAATATTTAAAATTAATCAGGAAACATGACTTACAACTTGTACTGTAGGGCTGAATCAAACTCAGAAAAGTTTTGTGTTGAGGCTGGCCATCTGTTCTAAGTCACTGGAAAAAAAAGAAAAAGCCAGATGACTTAAGAACAACATTTTCAGCCTGAATTGACTTCCTTGGGCTCTTGCATCTCCAAGACTCTAAGTTAAGGCACCCAGACTTAGAGTGTATATTTTGCACCATTTCTCTCTTCCTTATTTTTTGTCCCGAAAAGTGAATATGTTTGTTGCTACTCAGTAGCCAAAATTATTAACCCCAGTTATATTCAGTTTGGTAAACATAGACTGGAAGGTAATCACAGGAATGATTTAATGACTTTTTGGGTGAACTACACCCTGGGGAAGAAGAGGGGTATTTGATGACGACAAAAATTGCTGCAACCAGTTGAGACTCCTCGCTTTCAGTGACTGCAATTAGGACATGATGGATATGAAAGGGAAAAAATTGTTGTGCCGAGTCTGAAGACATTTAAAAAAAAGTAGTAGTAAGAATTAAGAGACATAAATTGTGAAAAGTGAGAGGACAGGTAAAATACAGGTTATATTAATTTCAACTCCCTCACAACTGTTTAAAACAGGATGTCAGTGTCCCAAGGAACTGTTTCTTATCCTGAAACAAATAAGGAAGCTCTGATTAGATTAACTATGCCAGCTCATGAATATTGACATAGAGGTCTGCTGAGGAGACTTCCTCAGATATGATTCCTGTAGGGATATGGGTGCATATCCATCTTACTTTTTCTTTCAATTTCTGTTATCTAAAATTGCACTTCCTTATGCTCACACTTGTTAGATCCAATACCTTAATGTTAAACTAATAACTTTTTTGGAATAATGTTTCAGTAGATTTTTCATAACAATGACTGGTGTCCTGATTCCTCTGGTGGCCACAAGTAGATGTCATGGAAAGAGTGTTATCTGGGTTAATTTCTTCAAGGCATTGTCTTTTGGGGTTTTTTAAATTTATTTACAATACACACAGTCTGAGCTTATTCTGAAGAAAGTCCAGGCTGTGGAGTTTATTAGACTACTCTTAATGGATAAGCTACTGAGTTACCTTTACTTGCCAAATAATTGTCTCACTAATTTTATTAGATACTGAGGGTATAGGACTTGATCATGAACAATAAAAAAGAGCTTACTAATAAATTCTTAGAAATGGAGATGAAAAGTATGTTGGCTAGTACAAATAATCTTTCAATGCTAGTTTTACGTGACTCAAAATAATTCTTGTCCTCACTGTGTTTACATTCTGATTCTGCTAACAGGTAAGTTGTGCAATTATCCTACTTTATTGTGTGTTACTGGGTGTGTGAAATGTGTACTTTATACCCACAACCAGTTGCAGCCCATTTGGCAACAAAATGGGCAAAAGAAAGATATGCCTCTTGGCTGGTGTCCAATTGGCACAGCTTGAAAATGGGAACATTATTTATGAGCAGCTACTTGTAAAAATTCCGGTTTCAGGATGAGAATTATTGCAATGGTCTGGCTGGAGTTCTGCAAGTGCTAATTTGGGTACATATGGACAGATTATTTGTTTTAAGTTCATTTGAGCAGTGGACTGATGTCAGTAAAAGGGGCTTTTCAGAGCTCAGCAGCCTTGGAGCACATTTATGTGAGCTGCAAATACCAGTGACCAAATGCCATCTCTGTAGAGCTTTCCTTTGCTGAGGGGGGCTCACCTCAGCAGTGGAGCTCTGCCAGAGAGGCTTCAACAGATGTTTAGATGTTTCAAACAGCTGGGAGTTTTACTGTCTTCTCTCTCTTCTCTCCCTACCTCCCTTACAACTTGTGAGGAAAATACTTGTGTGGAGACTGTAAAGAGATGGCTAACGAGAGAGAGACTGTCAGGGTGTGTGTCAGGGCCAGCACAGCCTCTACTCTTTGCCCACACCGAGTTTCAGGTCCTGCAGTGCCAGAACCACGGGAGTGCGTGGCCCTGTGTCCCTGAGCCTGCAGCTTGACCCCCACCCAGCAGCTGATGTCCCAGACAAGCTGCATCCCCAGGGAGGAGCCTGGTGCCAGAGGCTGTGCCTGACCCCCACATGCCCTGCCCTACCCAGGCTGAGGCATCAGACCCTGTCTGCTGGGCCCTGCTGACCTGGGAGCCCCTGAAATCCCTGGCCCCAGCCCAGAGAGCTGCCATCTCCCCAGCATCCCACCAGATCAGCTGGAAATCTTGACTTTGTCTTTGAAGCTTCAAGAGTAGTGATCTTAGTACTCAGATGGAATTAAAATGCACTTTTTTATTCAGGAAGGTAAAAGACAACTCAGTGAAAGGTACAAATATGCACTTCTTAATAGCTTCCTTACTATAAATACAGTGGAAGTAGAAATTGGAAGAAATAAGATCCATGCAGCTCATTTATTCCAGTTTTGATATCTTATCCTTTATTCAGGATGAGTATACTGATTGGGAAATCAATACATATGAACATATCCATCTTCCAGCCCGATGAATAGGGTCTAAGACAATACATACAGCGCTGAGCGGACTAATGTACCAGATTATCTGAGTCAGCCACAGAAAATCTGAGCTATCTTTAGACTCTTACACATATTAGGAGAATTTGGTTTAGTCCCAAGGTGAATGGACCTCATATTCTCGTTCACTTATAAGCAAGTACATCTTCTCCCTTGCTGCTGATTAGAAACTCCTCTCAAAGAGCTTAAAAACTGAGGAGTATCTTCAGTTTGCAGTCAGCAATTTTGTGTATTTCCATCACATGTACTATTGATTTTCAATCTTGGACATTCATTATTAACACTTAACATCCACACTCATTAGTTTTTGCACATCCACGTTATTAGACCCAGGGACCTCCCACTGAGGGCTAGAGATAATACAGTGGAAATGTGCCTATTGAGCAAGAGAGAAACATTTTCTCAACTTGAAGACTGCTTTTCATAGTAAATTACTAATCAGATATTTTATCTTGATGAGTAAATAAAATGCTGATCATGAAAATTGTCAAAAAAGTCAATTGTCAGGAATTGTCAAAAATGCTGTGTAACCCAGGAAATATGATTTTTGCTATAACCAGAAAAAGAGTTGAAATTATGGGGTATTGCAGGGTGTCAGAACATGTCTGTCTTCGTTTCAGCTGAGTTTTGTATTCACTAGGTGGCAAAGTAACTATTGCTTCATATTTGTATGAGCTGAAGCTTTGTGAACACCAAGAATGGCAAAGGTCTGGCAAACCTGGAGAGGCACTGCCTTGCAAGAAGAAATCCTTGATATCAGCTGGGGCTGGGGGAGAAAACTTTCTGACTTCAAGGGAATAAGTGATGAAGAGGAAAACTACAATAAGAAAATATTTAAATATGAGTCTAAGTGGACCCCAAGAGGAATAAGGAAGAAATTCTTACCCACTGTGAACATCACACTGACAAAGGGAGAGGACATGAGTTTCAGAGTAAAAATTTGGAAGCATTTCTTGTGGAAAGGTGGTCAAACACTGGGTCAAAGTTCCTGAAGAGGTGGGCAATGCCTCAAGCCTGCCTGTGTTCAAGAGGAAATGCCCTTAATCATATGCTTTAGCTTTTGGTCAGCCCTGAAATAGTCAGGCAGCTGGACTGGATGACCATTGCACATCCCTTCCAATGCAAATATTCTTTCTATTCAACTCAGTTTGATTCCTACTTCAATTCATCATAAATAACAAACAAAGGCTGACAGCTCAGCCAGCTATCACCCAGATTCCTGCTTGAAGGACACTACAACTGTCAGCCTTACGACAAGAGGGGCATTGGATCACAACGTGAGAGAAAAAGGACTTTAGGATATAGGAATATGTGTTCTGTGTAATGATTTTAAGTGTATTGTTAATATGAATTTCTGTTTCAACTAGATAATTTGGAGGATTAGACTGTTAAAAATTAGTTTAAATTATATCAGTTATTAGTTAAGTTATTGTTAGAACATTATTATTCTTCTTACATTCTTGCTATTCTTATTCATTATTATTCTTCATGCTTCAATTCTATGTATGCAGTGTATCTCTCTTGTCAGTAATATTTTATCTAACACAAGCCATACATTGAAATCCAATCTCATAACCAAGCTGAGATATGGCTGTAGAACATAGCTGTATTTGTTTATATGATGTTGAATTTCAGCTCCCATAAATAGATTTTGAAATGGTGATGCTTTTAACTAGCATATTGCTGCTAGGCTGGCTGATTACTCATTCACTTTTCTTGTCCCTGACATATGCAGAGAACACCTGCAGCTACATATAAAGTGCACTTGATAAATACAATATCATGAGGAATGAGGAAGTGATATGGTAGCACTTGTCCTTTTATTTATTCTCAGGACAGCACATAGGGTGGGATGACTGAGTGGGTCAGGACATTTACCCATCTGTCTTTATTTTGCAGGTCTTATGTTGTAACACAGGAATTATATTTCTCTTCTATATTTACTTTAGCTAGGTGTTCTTTTGTCCTTTTTTAAGTCCAACTCTTAGAAGCTCTAGGCATTCATTTTATTCTTCAAGATGAAGATCTTTTTTTAGAATCCATTATTGTCATGGAGACAGTCATACAACATTGCAAGTGATATCACTCAGACCAGAGGAGGTATAGCATCTTGCAAGATCAAGCCTTCAAAAATCATGCTAGGTCTTTAAGATCTCTTTCAACCCAAGACATTCTATAATTCGATTTAAAAAAAATATTGGTCTTTCAAAGAACATAAGATGCTAAAGTCTCCAGCCACCCTTCAATGAAAATTCCAATATTTACAAGTTAAATACTCTGAATTTAACCTGCTTTTCTCTACTAAATTTCTAAAGGTATTCACAGTTTTTCTTCTATATGTGGTTAAAAATCACATTTTTTTTGTAAGCATGACGAGCTCGACATTTGTTCCATCTTGTTCAAGAGCTCCAAACTGGATGCTTCTCTGTCTACTAAGCAGATCAATACATTAATTGTCCTCAAATTTCATCTTATGTCATGATTGTATTAAGCTCTATACAAAACCACTTTCAAATAATTATTCAAATAATTATCATATAGATGATGTTTACTGTCCATCTCTTAATTCAAAAGCTCCAGGTTAAAGGGAGAAAAACAGATTCCCTCTACTCTCAGCAACTCCTGCCCTACCAGCAGCCAGTTCTAAGGAAAAGCTTTTGACCTGTGTGGTGAATTCATAGAATTATAGAATATGCTGAGTTGGAAGGGATCCTATCAGAATCATGGAGTCCAACACCTGACCCTTTGCAGGACACTGCAATCACACCAAATGTTTCTTGAACTCTGTCAGGCTAGGTGCTGTGACCACTGCCCTGGAGAGCCTGTTCCAGCGCCCAACAATCCTTCAGGTGTAAAACACTTTCCTAATATCCAACATAATATCCCCTGACTCAGCTTTAGGCCACTTCCTCTAGTCCTGTCACTGGGCATCAGAGTGAAGAAATCAGTGTCTGCCCCTCCTCTTCCCCTCATGAGGAAGGTGGAGACCACAATTAGGTCTGACCTCAGTCTCCTCCAGGCTGAGAAAACCAAGTGACCTCAGCCAATCCTCATAAGGACTCCTCCCCAGACCCTTCACCGTCCTAATGGACTCCTTTGTACACTCTCTAATCTCTTTTTTATATTATGGCTCAAAACTGCCCCCAGCACCCACACAAGTGAAGCTGCCCCAGTGCAGAGGAGAGCAGGACAATCCCCTCCCTTGCCCAGCTGCCGATGCTGTGCCTGATGCCCTCAGGACAGGGCTGGCCCTCCTGCCTCCAGGGCACTGCTGGCTCATGTTCAGCTTGCCACTGACCAGGATCCCCAGGTCCTTTTCTTCAGCTGCTCTCCAGCCTCTTTTCTCTTGTCTGAACACACATCCCACCCCAGCTGCAGAATCTGGTTTTTGCCCTTGTTAAATCTCATATGGTTGGTGATTGCCCATCTCTCTAAATTGTCAGGGTGTCACTGCAGGCCCTCCCTGCTCTGACAGCATTTTGTAATTTAGTGTTGCCAGCAAACTTACTTAGTATTCCTTAGAGGTTGGGTTTATGTACCCAAAATGTAATACCTCTGCATCAGGGAAAGAACACATCTGCTTTTTCGTGGAGACTCTTAGACCAGGAACACACAGCTGAGAAAATTCTAGTCTCTTCTAATTCTTCCAAGAATTAATTAAAATATGTATACAAACAGTTATGAAAAAATAATTTTTTAGTACTTAAAGCCCTGTGCAAGTGACTTTATTATTATAGGTTCTAGGTTTTATGTTTTAAACCCCTTAAACTTGAAATAAAAATTATTACTCCACATTTTGAAAAGTGGTGGTTTTGACTCCTGAGAGTCAGAGTAGCTATAGCTAATTTTAGTCCAGCACAGGAATCCCCCTCTAATCCTCAGTTACCTGCCACATCACCACAAAGGGACTCTTTGCTCCACCGTTCCCAGATTTCCCTGTTTTAGGCTTCACGTTACTTTCTAAGGAAATTATAGTGAATTCTATTTTGTGGTACTTAATTCCCTCCAGGCACTGATTAAGGAACATTAGGTATTTAACTCAGAGATATAAATCAAAGTCAGCTTCAAAGTTTTGGTTTAGATTTGTTCAATGCTTCTTTAAACTGCCTTTTTAGTTGGCAAGGTTCATGAAGGTGACATTCTCAGCAGCTCTATTCTTGTGAAGGAGCACTGGAAGCTGTAAAAATTAAGCATATGAATATAGGATGCAGTCTTTTTTTTCAAATTCCTTTGTTTTTTGGGGGGGTGGGGGAAACAGGTCCTTTCGAACTGACACTATATTTAAAACAAAGCAAACAAAAAACCCCCACCCAAGAATGCAGAAATTCAGCTTGTCAGCTAATCTTAAAGATTTTACTCAAGGCTTGTTGACTAAATTCTGGTGTCTAGGACCTGATTAATAATCCTCTGAATGACTTAACCTTGTTTAATGATGGTCTACTATTTCAGTTAAAAAAAAACTAAAAAAAACCCTAAAAAAACCCAAAACCCTGAAGTGTCCAAAACCAGAAGGAATAGAAAAGCACTGGTAAAAATTGTAATTTACAATTCAGTACCAAAATTCATTACAATTCCAGGTGGCCTCAAGGCTCTTAGAAGGTAATTTGTTCTTAACTGGAAGAAATATTCCTCCAGGTACAGCTGTATTACTTTTGTTTCATTTTGGTTGGTTTTTTTTGGTTTTTTTTGCTTTCTTGGGTTTTGTTTTGTTGGGTTTGTTCTTTTTGTTGTTGTTGTTGTTTTGCTTTGTTTTGTTTTCATTCAGTTTGGGTTTTATTGTTGTTGCTTTGGAGAAAACTGCATGAGGCACAGGCCTGGTGGAAGGCATTAATATTTTCCTTCAGGGGAAACGCAGGCATTCACAAGGGAAAAATGGAAGAATGTTGCCTGTATGAAGAGAAAGTTAAGATTATATCTATATCTATCTATCTATCTATCTATCTATCTATCTATCTATCTATATATATATATCTTGGATAAAGCTACATCTGCTAATTTTAAATTAGACCCTGGCTTCCCTCAAGCCCATTGCACACTTAATTTGATTTACTTGGGGACAAGTTTTCTATTTAAATTTTCTTCACCTAAATTTATGTAGTCAGAGTATGTTAAACAACTAATGAGTAGGATATTTAAGGAGTGATGGAGCACTTTTTGAAAGAAAAATATCTCTCAAAATTATCCTTATTTTCTCTAAGCAAACAGTAAATTCTTAATACCATGTCATTTATACTTATCATTTATACTTATGTGTCCAAAAATCATAAATTTTTACCTCTAGATTATTATTGATCTCTTAGTACTGAACACTACTTTAAACATTTGTAAACCTGAATTTTCTATTTGACTTTTTTTCTTTTCTTTTTTTTTTTTTTTTATTTCACCACTGCTTCCTTGAATGCCCAGAATACAGATTGGTAGTGTGAGCATAGTACATAAACCCAGCTTGAAGGATAACTAATTTTCAAAGACAATACATAACTCTGGATGTCCCTAAGGTCTCCACACTTTTTACTGAATGTGGAGTGTTTTAAAGAGGGCAAGAAGGCATGGAAGAAAAAAAGTGAAGGAAATGTACCAACAAGTTTGTTATCACAAAGCAACATAGACAAGTAGAGCCTCAATAACATCAATACTCCTCTAATAGTGCTTCAGTTAATGGATCTCATGAAAGAATCACTGCATTCTGTCTCCAGGTGTCTGCTGGACTTTACCTTTCCTCTTATTCCTCTACCTTTTAGTATTCAAAAGTGTTTGTATCCAAGTGAAATGTGTCTCAAATGCACCTAATTTCACTAAGTACTGAAGACTGAAGTGCATGGAAATTGTACTAATTATTATTATTATTATAATATAGTATTTTCTGATTCTGCTCTTTAGCAGCAACTATTTAAGGGACAAAATAATTTTTGTTTCCCAGGAAAATGTTGGTTACTGTATTTTATAAATTAGTTTTCATCTTGGTTGGAATGTAGAATATAGATTTATTTCTAAGGAGTGAAACATTATCATAATAATAGCAGACTAAATATTACTTTAATCACCAAGCTAATTAAACAATAATATTAAAAACAAAGGACAGGTACTCAAGCTAGCTTATTAGACAAAGTTATTAGTTAAGACAGAGTTTTTAACATCTAAGGAACATCTTGATAACCACCCTGCTGTTATAACACCTGCTCTGCTCCTTATTCCAGATAAGGGATGCATTTGAAAGAAGGGAAGGTCTCAGAAGAAGGACCTGGAACAGGTCTTCCTCCTGCCTCTAAATTCAAGTGTCAGAGGAATCTGAGTAGTTCCCCGAACGCTTCCGCAGGCTGAAGGTTAGGGAATGTCACTTTTAGTGCTTTGATTGGAGTGGAAGGAGGAGCTCACTAGATGGTGCTAGGCACAGACACAGCCTCCGGCCTGGGGCCACTGTCCTAAGGGATGCACGGGTGCATCCCTGCCCCGGAGCTGGCTCTGAAATGCTGGGAAAAAGGGATTTGTGAAAGCGGCTCGTGTGAAAAAGAATCGGTGGTGTGCATTTGTCAGATCATCGCTGCATTTTAAAGAAGCTTTTCTGTCTGATAATAAATAACTTGCGGTTGCATTAGTATTCCCCCTTTCATCGTACTTTAACACTGTCTTTTGATGCTCCGTTTTTCTTCATTTACCTATTAATTACTTCATTATTGCTTATTTTCAGTTTCTCTTTGAGTGACAAACCTATCATCTTGTCAAGAGGTTGCTTTCCTCGGTTTTGGTTCCTGTGTCTAGTTTTGACCCTGGCAGCTTTCCTGGGAGGCACGTCTCCTGTTTCTCACTTGCAGCCCATCAACACCTGCAGCTGAGCCACCCGCAAGCCAGATTTATGCTGAGCTGCATCCTGCCCTGACCAGAGACGGTGAAGTGTTCCACACCCATGCTGCCGTGGCCCATCAGAGGGTCCCTGGCCTTTCTGGGCCATCCATGGTCCCCGAGGTGTGTGTCTGTCCCTGCAGCTGCCACTTTTCTGATTGCCCCTGAGCCTGTTCCTGTGTTTGGGAGACACCTGGAACCACCCTGCAGGCACACCATCCCTAATTGTGGCTGCTGGCTGCTGCAGCCTGCAGCACCAGAGTCCCATCCACCCCCCAGCGCTCCCGCAGCACCTCAGCCCCACCCCAGCAAATCTTCTCCGGCTGAATTTTGAATGCACACAGCGTACATTTAAACAGCATGTATACAAGCAGCTCCTTAAAGAAATGCTGTGGTGTTAGTCAGCCCCAGCACCTCACATTAATCTGATGAGACCGTGTAAATCATAGAGAAAATTCTGGGTTTTACTTTACAAAGCACACAATGCCATATGTGTTTTTAAGTAGAATTTTTTTTCTGCCTCTTAACTGATGAAAACAGTACTACAGATATTTCTGATGGATAACAGGTAAATGTTGTAATGTTAGTAGTTATTACTCTTTACTTCAACAGGTCTTTAACTCAATGGTTTGTAGGACAAGACAGAAAGCAGCTCCATGTTGAAGGTCACCTGGTGGGGACAGGCAGGTGAGCACAGACTGGCACACAGAATCAGATTTGTAACTTTTAACTTCATGGTTCTTTCCAAGCATGACTCCCATGACGATGTTCTCCTAAGTCTGAATAAATAAAAATAGAATGGGAAGCCTGATTTAAAAACAGGCCCCTGATCTGCATAGAAATTTCCTTTAGTGGCAGACTTACAAGGCCTCAGGAAATATTATCCAGATGCATGACTTCTTCTAGCGGATGACAAAGCCTTTGATGTCACTTATTACTTGGAACTAATTCTGAGATTATAAGTATGCATTTAAATATGCAAGATGCATTCTACCCCACGCAGCTAAAAAAAGAAATAAATGCCACCATACTCCTAGGGTTTTTTCAGATCTTGTATCCAAGTCTTCCTTCTAATTTGCATATTTATTTCTTAGTAGTTGCACTGGTATAATGCATCAGTCTCTCAACAGGGTGTGTGGGTTAATTCCTGCTAAAGTGACACTAAAGTTACAAACTACCTATTCCTTTACTCTCATTGTCTGTAATTTCTCCTATTTTATAAAAATATACCACAGGGGTAAAAATATTTTTTTTTTTTTTAAAAAAAAGATGACACAGACAATACAGTTCATTTTTTATTAAATTGAAACAGAAGGTAGATTTAGGCAAGTAGAATATGTGCACTACATAGGAAAATCTTGCTAATTTCAGCATATTAGTTTTCTTAATGACTTAACTAACAAAAATGATAAGTATATAAAGAAAGTCTTGGCACACACACACATACACATAAAAAACCCCAAAAAACCAAAAACCACCACCTACATATTGAAATGTTTTAACTCAGCTAAGCAAACCTGACTGCCATGGGAAATGTCCCATTTTTGGGGCTGGTAGAACTGTCCGTACCTTTCAGCATTAAAGAAATTGGCTTTGAGCAAAATTATTTTGAGAAAAGATGGTTATAAGAAATTGTTCTGAGTCTGTGCTCAGAAATCTACAGTAGATTGGTCAGACTGAGATTTGGTTAGTCAAATGATTTCTTCAGTGGTGTTAGAAAAACAAATCATGTCAGAAATTCTGTCATAAAGGGGATGTAAAATCTGAGATACTGATTGGAATGAAAGGCTGCTAATGCTGTAGGGCACATCTCACCCTGGATGTAATTGCTCTCATTTCTTACTAAACAGTCGTTAACTAACCTGAGGCAGCATTGGATTGGAGTTGATTCTGGTAAGAAATGAAGTTTCCTTACAAGGTCTGATTGTCAGAAATAGTCAGAAATAGTAAGAAATAGACTTTTATCAGATTTTTCCAATTATTCAATCTGAGTTTAAATAAAAAATATGTAAATTGAGACTTAACATATAAATAAATCTCTAAGTTAGGTGATTAAAATCATTGAATCAGAGCAAGGAGACTTTTGATATGTGACACTGTTGTTGGTATTAACTAATAGAAATAAATTCTCAGCAGTACTAATTAGGATACTGTTTTAGATCAATTTTTAGTTTTTAAAAATAATGATTAGATACAAAAACTGAATACTATGACCATAACATTATTGATTATCATGATAGTTGGTATTTCATGTTTGACTTTTATATCAATGAAGCCATTTTGGATTTCTAGCTGCTGCATGGCCACACCACATGGGTATTTTTGCCTACTGATATACCAGAATAATGTAATTTCTTGTATTGCATAAATAAAGAAGCAACAATCTGATATCAGGATGAGTTTTTAGAGTTTAGCTTGGGGCAGAAGGAAGTGGATTATCGGTTAACACAACCTAGAAGAGATCTTTACATTCAACAGTTTAAAAAAATTGTAAATTCTGATGATGTATGTGGGTTTTTTAATGAAGTTTCCTCAATTTGGGAGCTGTAGGGTTCAGTTTGGAGAAACCTTTGAAGTTAAACTGAAGCAGCCAACTCTACATAAAGTTTTTATTTTAAATATAAGAGAGGTGAAAAAATCCATTCCCAAAAAAGTGGAGTAAATAGCTTCATCTAGAAAGATATCAGGAAATAATAAATATTATCTGTAGAATGTAGGAATGCTCAATAACAAAGTCCTGTCAGCCCTTTAGAGATGAAGAAAGTTTCTTAAGAACACATTAATTTTGAATTTTCAAAGGAAAAGGGAAAAATAAAATACTTAGGTGCATAAATAAATATATAAATAGAACTGTAACTTTTATATAGGAAGGCATTAAAGAGAATATGAAATACTTGGGTCAGCTGTCCCCAGAATGAATTTATTCAGTGTTCAAAGATATATATGATAGGATAACAGGAATGACAATAAAGTACCAGTTTTTTGAGGCACATTTGAAACAGGAAAGAGGCAACACACGTGCTACAGCAGGAATGTGTGAAAATTATGAAGCTGATTTTTTTTTTTTTAAGAGTGGTCAGAAATTGGAACGGTCCCTCTATAAAGATTTCCTAATTTTCATCCATGAAGGTACACTAAACTCTACAGGACAAAGCCCTCAGCAATCTCTGATTTTCAACTTAGCTGTGCTTTAACTTGGACCTGGCAGAGATTTTTTTAGACAGCTACTTCAGGAGATGAGATGAATCACGTTCCTGAGAACATTTGTGCCCTCCCTTTAATATAGAGAGGGATTAAACAACTAACCCATCGGAAGATAATTATGCTGTGGGTTACTGAGTTTGGTCTGATGAATCCTTATCTTAGCCCCCTGACAATAAAAGTTTGACTATAATTATTATTTCTATTGTTGTTATTTTTTATTATCATAATCATCATAATCATCATAATCACTGTCATCATTACTATTATTGTTTTTACTGAATTTATATTTAAGGCAAAGGATTTCTTAAAATACAGATGCTCAGAATTGTCATCTCAATGATATATTAATGAATTTACCAGCCTAGAAAAACTAAAATGAGGTATCATTCTCAAATTGTTTTGTTGTTTAGCAAAATCAAATATCTCATGTTATGCTCAAGTCACAATATTATACCACTCATCCTAGTTGCACATTTTTATATGCTTGGTTATGGGTTTTTTGATGCAACTTGGAAGGAGAATTTGGAGGTGATTCAGCTTCTGTGAATTTTCAGTGTAATTTCTAAGCTCACTGCTCAAATTTCAGTAAATTTCTTTTTGCTGTAGTATATGTTTGAAGTACTGTCTAGGTAAAATCAATAGTAGGGGACTTATGAAGACAATTAGCAACACTGTGAATTTTCTATTAAATATACTAAAATAAATGTTAATTTTATCTTTATTTTATATTTTATTTATATCTGTATATTTTACAATATTTTATTATTAAGCTCTCTTTGACAGAACCATTTACAAATAATGCTATTCCATAATTTTTAATTGTATTGAAATAGAAATATATTCATTTTCTACTTTTGACATAACCTTGAGAATCCTCTTTCAGAAATTACTCTTTTCAGGGAATGAAGGATTCTCTTAAGAATATTTTTAGTCATGATTATTAACTCAAGGCATATTTGCATGGATGCAAAGTTTTATAGAAACAATACAGTACTCAAGACCTATGAAAGATAATGTTTATAGCTAGTAGTTAATATAGTTAATAAGTATATAATATAGTTCATAAACCTTTGGAGTCTTCTTTCAGGTCATATAAAAATTGTTTTCCAGTTCAAATTAAGCACCAGAAGAGTATGGAAATATGTTTTGTTAATTTCAAAATGAAGCTATGTGAAGGAAATAAATATTTCCCAGTAATGCTACTGCAATTCTAGGTAGTTAAGCATTGCTTTAGGTTGAGAGAAGCAGTCTGGAACTACGGGACTTTGTTCTCTGAGACTGCCCTACCTAAATCTCCATTTTCTTCTGTTTGCTTCAGAAAAGTGTTCTTGTCATAGTAAGATAGAAATAAAACACAGCAAAATTAAGACTTCTTTCTGTAAAGAAATAGGAAAAAACTTTTATTAATTTCATAAAAGCCTTTCTTTAGCCACCAAGCAGGAGGCATTTCCTATTCAGCTCACGTTGAAAGTGACTTGAGTGGCTGCTTAACATAAAGGTCAAAGCTATTTCAAAGGGCATTTGAGAATTTCTATTTTTCATTTAAACATTTATCTTTTAAATATAAGAACAATTAAGCAATTCAAGATCACTATCACATATTATTGTTATCATTAGGTAAAACCATTTGTCCTCTAAACATTTGTTGCACATTAAATTGAGGCTTCTGCATTCAGTTTAGAAATCAAAAATTTCGTAGGTTTGGGAGGCACAAATAAACCAAACTAGATGATCATAATGATCCTTCCATTTCTTAAATATATTTATCTGCTTCTAATGAATAGAATAATATAAGAATAGTTAAACAAAAATAAATAAAATCATTTAACAGAAATAGTTTGTCATAAAAATGCTGACGGGTGCCTTCTGTAAGTGAAAAATCAGACTTGGGGTTGAGTGTAGTTAGGCACTTCTGTAAATTCTCTCTGCCATCAAAATTACTTTGGGTCATTTATGCTTTGACAATAAAAATATTAAAACAGTAAAAGACCACCTAGTATTTTCTTCTACCTGTAAGGTGATATATATATATATATATATATATATATATATATATATATATATATATATATATATATAGTTTTACTTTTTATCTTTTTGTATTTTAATGGATTTAGGTGCTGACAGCATTAATATTTGAATTGTAGGTGCCTCAAACCTTCTTGGAAGCATGTTTCAGATCTAACAGACTGCAATTCTTTTATTTATACAACTGAACATATTTTGTTCAGTTTTTATCATATATGAGAAAAAAACTTCTTTGACAAATATTTGAACAAAAATGTGACTGTATACAATCTTCAGTGGAATATATAGATAGCCTAGGTCTATGTACAGTGTTATATTTCTTAGATTTACCTGTTTATTTTGGGGAAAATCTAGGCTTTCTCAGACAGTGCTCCTATTAACTATGTAGCTTCACTCTCAAAGGAGGAGAAAATAAAAAGTTGAAATGAAATTTCACAGGAGCCAGAGAAACTCTGGTGCTTCTTTATGAAAACATTATCATATGGCTTCTGGTGAAGGTAATCATGATGTTAAGTTTGGTGTTAGACATTTCACTGAGTACTCTTTGCAGACTCCAAGAAAAAGATAAGTGACAGTGGAGAAAATGATGTTCTGGATAAAAGACGTGTGTTAAGACACCAAACATTCTCATCTACTGTTTTGATTCTTTGAACACAGACATCATGGTTTGTTTTTTATTTTAGAGGAAATTTCACGGTTTTCCTGTTTAGAGGCATGTTTTCTAGGGTAGTAAAACAAGCATAAGCATTTGGGCTGTGTGTTAATATTTGTCACAAACCTTCAGTATTATGAGAGGATCTGACAGCAAACAAGAGCACTGTAAATTAATCCGAGGTGTAGTCTCTACTTCTTTTCTCTACTTCTGAACCTAAAGCAAACAGATGGCTGAAGATTTCTCTGAAAGATTAAGTGGTTTCATATGAACATCTCTCAGGATGTAATTTACATGCTACTTGAAGCCTGACTTTTTTTATGTTGATTGTTTTTTTCTTCCCAAAAATATTGAAGCATAAAGGAACAAAAGCCATACGACATAACAATAACATTTACAGCACAAGCTAGCTGTTCTTACTGTGACATTAAGTTTATTTAATTATTATTCAAGCACTCATTATAGTTCCTTTTAGTATATTTTTTTCATCAATTCAAAGAAATAATATAATATTATGATTCCTTAATTTTTAATGCACCTAAATATGTTTATATGGGTTATAAAAGCCTCAGGGATAGCAGCAGGCTTTTGATAGATTATGTTCTTTATGGCTACTTTCCAGCTGATCAGAGTTGCTGATGCCAGCAATAATGTAAGTTCTTGAATACCATGACCCTGTATTTTTCTCTGTAGCTACAGATACAGGAGGTAACAGAAGTTGCATAGTCTCTCCTGCAGCATTACCAGAGAGCAGTCTTCCCTCCTAAAACACAAAGGAAAGACAGAGAGACGTAAGGCTGGTTTTTTTTTTTGTGGAAAAGGAATTTGGATATACTCCTATTCCCTTTCCAGAAGATATATTTGATTAATAAGTTGCTATTTTTCTTTGATTTTTTTAATTTTTACACTTTTGATAGTGAATGAATGATTTAATGCCTTTGAAGTTGTTTCTGAGATGGGATGTCCAATAAGAACTCAGAATCATAGAACTGGTCTGTACTTTACTCACTAATGCTGTTCACTCAGTAAGAATCATGACCTGCCATACTGTGACATCTTTTGCTTTCCTTCCCTAAAACATTTATCCTCCCCTGTAGAAATTACAGCTAAACACAAGTATTTACTTAGGATATTCCTGCGTGGCTGGGCTTAGCACAGAAAAACCATCATGAGATGAAATTTCACAGTGAGGGTATTCAACAAACTTCTATTGGCATTCTTCTTCTTTTATTTCTAAAGTCCGTGTTTCTTCCACTTTGGAATACAAAAAACATCAGGGATAATCCATCTGCATTGGAAAGTGGAAAGTACTCTAGAGGTTGTTCTGATTTATGTGGCAGTAAAATGTTTGACATCGAGATTGTTGACATGTGCAACCTGTGATCCACTATAACCTTAAACCTTGCTTTGCTGTCTGCCTGGTCATTCTTCACCCTGTGTTTCATTAACTGGATGGGCTTGCTCAAATAAGTAAACTGCATTATTTACCTACAGAATTCCATAACTATCAAGCTATTTTTTTTAACTTTTCAATTTAATAAAGTTAGACTTCAATATTTTCCTGCAGTATATTCATAGTCTCCCCCAGACCAAAGTAATCTAAATTATAATAAGAAAACAATAAAAACTAACAAGTTTTTTTCCATAATCTCAAGACAGGTTCCCATGCAGCATAGCTTGATACGTTTTTCATTATCTGCCAATGAATTACATATATCTGCAGCCATGGCTACCTACCTAGTTTTAGATTCAACTGTAGCACTTTTATTTGTGTTTTTCTTCCTACTTTATGAGTTTTAATGGACTCAAAATAGAACATCTACTTCTCTCCCCACACTGCAAGGCCTACTAGTGTTATAGAAGACAATTACACTGGTCTGAAATGTGCCAGATTCTAATTGTTCTTCATATTCAATTATTTCCCAGGTCATAAAAATATTTTTATTATCACTCTAGTGTTTTTCTGATTAGCAAAAAGAAGATTCAAGAACTAGAATAATAAGAAAGCAGACAAAAAATAGTGTGACTTGCAGAAGATTTACTGAATAAACTTGTCTGTAGAGAAGTTCAGAGGTGCTCAAGAACTCCAATTGTTCAGCCATCTCAATTTTCTAAGCAGACAGGTTGAAGCTGTGGTTTTTGCACATGGAAAAGATTTTCCTCAGAGAGTGGTTAGTAACAAAAATAAAGGTTTGATTCTATACAGTACACTGAAGTACACCAGTACTCAATGAAGTAAACAGAGAAAAGCATAAAAAAATGGTGTGTATGCTGTCATTCATTATCAAGCACCACCAAATTCCCTTTTGTCTTATATATCTGCAAGTATGGTCCTATTGAAAATAACTGTAAAATAAGGAAAGTCTGTATTTTCTAAAAATTATTTATTGGTGATCTGCTGGATTTACAGTTTGAATGGATTTTTTATTTTCTGTAAAAAACTTACATTTTTAATAAGTATATATTCTTCTTCACAGGTGCAGATGATGGTACTTGTATTGTTTTGGAGAAGGGGTGTGATATCTTGTGGAGATGCAGGAGCTGTAGACAAAATGTTGCTTTGTCATTAATTGTGATAATCATGTCTTTCCAAATGCTAACAATGCTTTTAGCTTGTGAAAATTCAGCTGGGAATTTAACTTTCCTGTTGAACCAGGTTAGCTTTTAGTAATGAGATTTCTCTTCCTGTTCTTTGGCTATGCTAAGCCGAAACAGTGCATTCAACTTTGATTCTAAGCCATTGTTGTCAAAACAATGTAGTTTGGAAATTAACGATTAGGTGAAAATATCTTACTACGGTAATTCTTTCAGGCTTCTCTTGGCTGCCTCAACTTCATCCTATCTGAAAAATGATGTATCATCACCTTGGCAAAGATTTAAGATGCTCTGTTCCCAAAAATGAATGTAGCATTTGCATTCATTCTGCCTCTTGCTCTTGGTTTGTTTTTTTCTAATTTTAAATATTTTTATTTATTTCTGATAGCTCCATTCCTTCTTCTCCACCATAAGCAGTAATGAATGTATTCATATCTTCTTTTCCTTAAGCAAAAAAGTGTGTATTAACATTATCAGTGCATAAATGGTTCAAAGGTGCTGAAATTCATGCCAGATGCTTCAGTGACTCAGTACCAAATGGAAAAATGTCTGAAAGGTTAACAAGATATTAATTTTTCTGCTGGAAATTTTTTTTTACAAAGGCCTTTTTCTGTTAAGAGACATCATTGATCACCATTCTCAAAATGCAGAATCAACAAGCTGAGCAGTCAGCTTACAAAACAGAGCCATTTTCTTCTACTGCTTGTATTAGACTATGATTGTATAACAGTCAATTTTTTTAGAGAAATTTAAATAAGATACCTTTCAGAGAAAGCTGCTTAGGAAAATGATGTTAATATGTTGTTTGTTGGGTTTGTATTTCAGTTTTAAAGGCAAGTATTGGTTTGGATTCTAATTTTTTTTTTTTATTCCTTACAACTTTAAAAACAAAATCAGTTGTCATTTGGAAAGGGAAAAGGATAAAATAATAAGTCAGAAGACATTTAGGCATCATTCAGTCAGATCAGGGGTTTGGCCAGTGCCTCAGCCTCATACCTGTGCTTCTTTTGAACCACTTTCTACAAGACTGTGTCTCATTTCAACCAAATTAATTCAGCAAATAGAGAATAACTGTGAATTATAAACTTAATAACCGTTATTTTCCCTGTTTCACCTGGTTTACCCTCTGACACATGAAACATGCTCATATTTCAAAAGAACTCATGTCCTGAGACACAACATTGAATATCACATTGAAGATTATTTTTATTATCCAACATACTGATAGTTTAAGTTGTTTCATTGTCCCTTCGTACCCTTGGATAGTTGAGGCTGACTTCTACTTAATCACTAGTGGAAAGCTACATGCTGCATGATTTCAATGCATTTTCATTTTTAGTATTTTTTGACATGAGAAACTGATCACTAAAGCAAAAAATATAGTGAGTTGAGATTTTCTTTTCAATAATTGATGAAATTAAGCACCATATGACATTGACATTTTCTCTTTGACATGTGGATACCCACAGAAGTTACTGTACATTCTACATTAAAAAAGAACTTATAATTTATAATTTTTAATCAATTTATTCTATAGATAGTATTTTCAGTTCCCATGCTAAAAGGAGGAAGCAAAGAGGGTAGAATCCCATTTTTAAGAAGTTCCACTTAGCTGTCAGGCATTACCACAATGATGCATTGTTTGGAATATAAACATTTTGAGGAACTGTGGATCAAACAAACATTTTCCAAGTATTGACAATTTTTTTGGTAAAATTTAATGAAAATGTAATCCTCTGAATTAACAGCTTGATATAAAAGTCATTAAAATAGATGGAAACATATCCATTCATTTAACAAGTCTTTAGAGCAAGCATTTAAATAGCTTTTAATGCTTTTCACTCCAGCCTGATGAGTATTATCTTCATTATACAGATGATGTTGTGAAGTCATGGAAAAGTTAAATGTTGATTCCAAGGCCACAAAAATTAGACACTTGGAAACCGAAAAACTTAAATATTAATAGTTCTCTGTCTGTAATTCATATTTAAGTCAGTTTTTATCTAAATAAATGAATTTTTAAGGGTATTTTTTTAAAAAAGGCAAAATATTTCCTGATCTTTATATCATAAAAATTACCATCTGAAGACTTTTTATTTACAACAAAGAATCTATGTGGTTCTAGAGAGATTGTAGTAAAAAATTATTAGATAATATTATGCATCAAAGTGAATAGAAAGCATGTGTAGGAAATATTTGTATATTTATAATAAATAATATGTTTAGAGTGGTCCTTGCTAATAACCTAAATAATATTTTCTTAGTTTTTTCTTAGTTCTTTCTGAGATACTGGTGGTGGTAATAGGAACATATTTGGTGGTATTTTGACTGGATTGCTTAGGTTAATTGTTAAACCAGAAAGTCATGCAAATACCATTATATCTACAGAAAAATTAGCATCCAAAGTTAACCATACAAAGTTCTGTGAGAAGAGAGGAGAAGGGCAGTATGGAAGCCAAACACCATAACACAGTGACAAAAAAAGAATTGTGCAAAACTGATGAAAAACATCACAGGAAGATTAGAAATCATGAACCAGTGACTATTTAGCAAGGGGTCATCTAGGCAACCAGTTGTAATGAACTTAGATGAAAATTACACATGAATTTACACAGGAATTAAATGCACAAATTATTTATTTGCTTCTTAAAATGTACCAAATATGCTCATGTAAGTTATCAGTGCAGTATTAGCTATTATTGCAATGTTATTAAATCTTGGACAAGATGATACTGGAGTTTTGGAAGAAAAAAATCCCTTCTCCCACATGCTGCAGCACAGCTTCCATTGTGGGGCTTTCATTCAATCTTATGTGAACATGAACACTCCTGGGGCACTTCCTTAAAGCAAGGGAGGAGGAAGGCTTCTTCCCACTCCTCATCATGGCTCAGGCAAAGCCTCCATGGGCAGAGACGTTGTGGGTGTCAAAGGATGGAAGAGGGTCAGGCCTTATCGTATGGAGTTCACCTCAGGGGGCCAGAATACTAATCCTGGCAATCACACAATTAAAGAATCACTGGATGGTTTGGGTTGGGAGTGACTTTAAGATCGTCTAATTCCAACTCCCTTTCATGAGCTGTGACACTTTCCACTAAACCTGATTGCTCCAAGCATCATCCAACCTGACTGAACACTTTTGGGGACGAGGCATTCATAACTTTGGCCAGAAAAGTTTTATTGTTTTCTTTTCCAGGAAAAACATCATGCAGTTTACATCAACTGCTTAAATACACTTAAAGCCTTGACCTAGCAAACATTTGGAAAGACATCACTCAAGGCTGAAGGTATGTCCCATGTGAACATGGAATATAGAAGGATTGAAATATGATCTTTAGAATAGACCATGAAGATGAGCCAAAGATCAAATTACAAATGCTTTAAGAGAAACTGTAGAAACATTGCAAAGGAAGGGAGGAGGCTGAAAAAAGTGGCAGAAATAATTATTCACTTTCAGGGAAATTGGAAGGAGTTTGAGACACATGCTTGGTTTTATTTTGCACCATTTGAAGCTTTCATCTCAATCTAAACGTGGAAAATGCTGAGGTGCATTGCCAAAACTACAGTCAAGGTAATATCTGTGGAATTTAGAAGTCAGTTTATAAGTATGCTTGTAAGTCAAGAGAAATTTATTTTAAAATGAATGGTACTCACATTGCATATCTATGTAGCTATACATTAGTAATTTCTCACATTACCCTCCTGACTTTCAGTATCTGTAGGGAAAATCCAGCTTCTCTGTAAATTATATTGGTTCTAAAATACCAAAATATAATCTGTTTAATTTTTCACTCCATTTAGGTGCCCAAGAAAATATATTTGACTTTTCCAAAAAAACACATACTGCAGAGCTGAGCTTTCAAAAGCAGATCCAGAAAGTCCCAAGAATCTCAGATAGAAGCATAAATCAATAGATTTAGTATAATTTAACTAAACTAATGCCACCAATTTATGTTCAGAATCCCTTTGTCAGTGCCTTGACAAGAAACAGCCAAAAGCTCATTGCCAAAGAACTGTCTGAAGAGGAATGAGATGGCAAAAATTCTCCACTCAGTTTATTCATGTCCTTCACCATCTTCATACAATACGTGTTCACATCACAAAAAAAATAAAAGAACATATATTCCTGGATTAAATGATACAGAAAAAAAAAATTCACAATTGATTTACAATGAACTTTAAATCTAAATGTCAGGTTATATTTTGAAGGCATTCCATTCTAAGAAAAAAACACCTTCAAAGTCTGTCTTTGTAGAGCAGAAACACTGGGTTTAAAATCTGATGTCTGATTCAAAAGCTGAAGTTCTTAAATGTATCTGATTAAATCCTGGTTTATTTTTACTTCTAGTAATTGTTCACATTTTCTCTTCAATTTCTATAACAGAAAGAATGGATCCTGGGTCCAGAGAGTAGAAAAGGACTTGGTTTTTAAATACCATTATTTAGAAGGGAGAAAAAGGAATTGGGGTGCTTGTAAATTTTTAACACACATCCCAAGTCAGTATTTGCAAGAAAAACTGAATTTGTATTGTCATATTATTATGCATTTGGGATTTGTTGTGATTGTTGGAGAGGGTTTTTCTGGTATGTGTGTGGGATGTTTCTATGGGGTTTTTGTGTTTTGGTGGTGGGGCGAGGTTTTTTGTTTGTCTGGGTTTTTTGGGTTTTTTTTGTGGTTTTGTTTTAATTTTTTTCCCTCAGCATCTTGTTTAGTTCTACCTTTTCTACCCATCTCGGTATTTTTTAACCTTATTTCCATTCTCTGTCATCACTTATTTTTATTGCTTCTGTCAGCACAAGGGAAGTTTACATTTCTGCACTAAAAATTATTAGCAGAACATTAACAGCTGATACTTCTTTGAGAGGGATAAGATCTGTCCCTGAGGGCTGAGACATCTTTTGATCACCTGCATCTTAACTCTAGAAGCAGTAGTTTTGTTGAACATTGCTCTTTGGAGTCCTGTACAAACACATGCTCACCATGAGCAAAGCTTAGACTGTGGCCCCAGAACTTTCCTTGTTACAGTCACTTATCACAGCAGTTCACAAGCCCTGCTTTGAAGAGATAGGGTGCTGGGAGAAGGACTGACCCATGGCGTTGCTTCCTGAGCTTCCTTGCTACACAAATGGCAAAATAAGGAAAGTGTTATTAAACTGATTGGATTACTTTTCTTATTTTCTATTTAAGCTGCTATCCCAGAAGACTGGCTGGCTGGCTCTCATTTAAAACTGACATTTGATTTTCTGTTGAAGTGAATCCAGACACTCTCTGATAAATGCTCAGATAATTAATAAAATACAAAATTTTTATATCAATTTTGCAGAGACATTCCTGGGCTACTTAAGGTCCTGATCATTTTTGGCATGCTGCATACTTATCTGTTCTTCTTTCTCTTGTCCTGCATATATAGTTCTTCACTATATCTAGTAACTCACCCATTATATTCCTTGGAGTTACAGGAATTCTTCTACTATGAATGTTGTATTAATCTTGGACCTGATTTGAAAATGTTCTCCATCACAATCCTTACAAGGCTTGTGCACAGAGACTTTTTGCAGTGGCTGTATTCAGCATGGAGGAAGGCAATCTCTTTGCCTCACTATTGCATCTGTTGCTCTCTTTAGCAATTTAATTCTGGATATCATGAGTGAGGAGACTCCTATGCAGAGATCACACTACACTGTGTTGGCCAGGTCATCTGTCAGTTTGAAAAATGGGCTTCTGTTAATATTTTCCCAAGAGAAGTAAAGCACTATGGTTTAACTTGATCAGAGATATACAAAGGAGCAACATAAACAATTTAATATAAAAAGCCACAGTGCCAACAAACAAGCACAGATGTGAGGAGGAAAATAATTTTCCCCATAAAAAATCCCCACCAAAACACACACACACACAAGACTGTACCTGATAATCTTTATGATGTAAATACATAGATATTCTTTGATTACTATACATTGGCAGGACTGGGCATAGTAGTCTTCCTAATGGAAGTTTGAAATTCAAAAGGTATGAAGAAACATGATGAATTTTTTTGAATTTCAGAGCTTCTAGGCTCTGAGCTTTATTTTTTTTTTATCATTTTGTATAAGAAAACTCACTGAAGTTGAGAATAGAGCACAAAATATATGTTCCTTTCCTCTTCAGTCTGGCCAGGATTTCTCTCTCTGTTTATGAATAAAATAAAAAGTTACAGTCTTTATCAATTTATTTTCCTATTTATATTTCTGATGCCTTATGGTGAAAATTCCCTGTAGGTATAATGTGATGGCCAGCGCATTCTGCCCTGAAACCACTCTAAATAGCCTGGAAACAGCAAGGGAGCCTGGGGAGAGGAATATCATGCATGACGAGTCCAGCAGCTGGTCATAGCTGCACTGGGCAGAAGCAGGACTGCTCAAGGAGATCTATCTCATGCCATCCATTCTGACAAAGAATGTGTCTCAGGTATCAAAAAGTTTGGGAATCATTGCCTGTACTACCTGGATTCATTAGTAAGTTCTATTAACATGCATTAAAACATATAGCTATGATATTTTTTTGTAGGCAGTCAAGTATCTCTTCTCTTTTAAAATAAAGTTCAGTGTGTTATTTTTTTGTTGCTCTTGTGGGAATGTCTGAGCATGCTAATCTTTCAGATACCATGTAAAAAACTTGATGTCTTTATAAAAAGTCTTCCTGACCTCTTCTTATCCAGAACTGGAAGATTTGGGTCAACAAATCTTGACATCTGCATACAGGTTCTAGTCCTTAGGGATCTGAAGACTTTTGAAAAATTGAGTTCCCAGTCTTTGTCTCCTCCAGTGGGAAAGTACCAGGAAGAAAACATTTCTGATTAAATTGGAAAGAAAAGACAACAATTGAGCCATAGACTGTCAGTAAGAAAAATACCCAGTCAGGCCTTTGTCACCCCACAACATGCTTGAGATTCTGCAGTTTCAAATTATCTTAGTTTATTTACAAAATTGAACAAAGGATTCCCTGGTATGAACACATACATCTTCCTGTAATACACCCTTGCAGAAAAGCAGGAGTATTTGGTGCAAGTAAAGGGATATTTCTTCAAAATAATATCATTTAAAATAGTTTGAACAAAATTTCAAAGTGCATCACTCTAAAAAAGTGTTAAGTGAGTGCAAAAGGTTGATTGTGCATGACTATATGAATGAAGCAAAGTAAGAATTGAAAAACTGCTACTAAAAGACATTAGAACGCCCAAAAGCTGTAATACCTCAATCTAAATCAAAAAACCTTTTCTGCAAAAAACTTCTTAATCCTAATTAATTGGTCTTAACTTATATAAGATAATATTAAGTTTGCATCTAACTTTTTATTAATTTATTTTTTGTCCTGATTCCTGAATCAGTTGCCAAACAATCTTTTATTGTCCATGCAACTGCTCTTGTTCCAATAGTTCCAAAGTTCAGTAAACTTTTAAGAACACAGGTTTACACACTGAACCATCAGCTAAAACATTAAATATACCATATCATAAATAATCATTCACTCTCTTTAAGAGTATTTTTAATGGAACAGCTATCACAATTGTCCATAGCTGGGAGAACAAATCAGATGAAGATTGTTAGCAATACCAGGATTTTTACTTTGTGCTTTTATGCTCTGATGTCTGTTTTGTCATGTAGATTAAAAGTACTGAAAACAAAACCTGAAATCAAGACACTTATGAGCGTAGTAGGAAGAAGAGCTGAAAACTGTAAAGCTCATTTATTTCCTTAGTTATGCAAGCCTCATTTTCTGTGCAGCTCTTACATTCTACTGATGGGCAATTTAGAAAATTCTTAGATCATTTGTCATCACTAATTGGGAGCATTTAATTTATTTGGGCAGATAAGAAATGTGAATGTGGGAACTGCATACTTTTAAGACAGTCAAGAGACCTTTCAGACAAAGAAAAGAGAGACAAAAGAGACCTAAATTTCCCCAAGCCAGCCTGATACTGGTGTGTCAATTAATCTCTTTGTTTTAATTTGTTTTAAATCAGGAATAATTATATTTCTGTAATCTGGAAGGATTCCGAGATTCTAAATTTAGTGGAGATCATAAAGCCTTTGAGAGGCTTCACTGGTAGATGTTCTAAATTAGCACTATGTACTTACAAATATCCTCTAATTTTCTTAAAAGTTGATAATTCCTGGCAGTATTAACTCAATATTTTCAAGGGAGAAATGACTAATTAAATTTTCTAATATTGTAGAAGCACACTTAAATTAATAATTCCTACTTAGCACAAATTATTTAATGCTAAAATTTTGCAATGTTGTGTATTGATACATTTTTCATATTATGAATATCTAATTTAAGGTTAAAAAGGATTATGAATGAAATAACATAAGGCATAATATGGAAAATAGGGAAAATTGACACTACTGCTCATGGAATTATAGGAACCAGGTGACAGATAGTATTTTTTCTTTTCCTTCTCATCACAACTCCCAGATGTTGCTTCCAGGAAAAAAAAATAAAAGAAAAAACAAAATTACAAAAAAATGCCAAACCAGAACAAAAATATAAAGCCCCAAACAAACAAAAGAACAACTAAACCAAACTTAAAGAAAAAAAGCCAAACAAAAAAAAATCCAACAAAAACGACCAAAAAAGCACTGTAGTTATAGCCCTACCATGAACAGTAAAGCAACTTCACCGTTCTGAAAACCTCCTGCAGCAATGATTGAACAGTTCCTGCCACATGTGGTTTACTGCAAGCACACTTTTCCTCCTTATTTAGACTCTACAAATCAGCTTTGTTTTGTAGTCTTTTCATCTTCTCACAGTGTCTCATTTCTTTTGCTTTTTTTCAGCTGACTGGTAGCTGCTCCTAAATAAAATCCCTCACAGCTATCCAGTAATGGATAATTGGTACATAAAGGAACTACAGATGGGGTTTTTTATGCCTTTCTTAGCTTCCTATGTCTTCTGACTTTTCCCTTCCTTTGTACCTTGAAAATTAACATAATTAGTTGTGGTTTCTAGGTGAGTTCACCAGAGATCGCAAATTTGATAAAATGAAAGATGGACTGACTGCTTTCTCAGTAATGCAAATGCTACAAAAAGACCAAGACTAGCTGGAAAACCATTTATTCTAGGAGGATATTCTGAGCAAAGAATAAATCAGGCTTGTAAATGGAGGGATTTAGGAAAGATGAACAGAAGTGCCTGCATTTTGTGGTGTGGCAGCACCTCCTCAGATGAGGTGTAAAAACATGGGAGAGAAAGGGAAAACAGATTTGGAACCAAAGAGAGGCAGCCCAGACTTCTCAAAGACAGTCTCATCAAAGGAGGTGGGAGGTCCTCTAACCTTAAACCTTAACTTTTTGTTTCTGAAAAGCATTGCTTGGGGTAGGGTGAACCTAGGTAATTATTTTGGTTTCTACACCTGATGGTAAACTTCAAGAAATCATAAATATCATCTAAACCAAGATCCTGGATACTAGGGCTAAATGACAGGGCATATTTTCTTCCATTATGCTTTTCTTCTGTAACACTGTACAGCTGGGCAAGGGCAATGAAGAAGTTGACATAACTTTGCTGAAATAAAAGCCCTTATTTTCATTTTGAACTTGACTACTACATAAAGCTGATTTAGATAACAACATGCTTCTATATTGTTCTTATTCCTCCTAAAGAAAAAAATCTGAATAATTGTATGTTTGCAAACAAGTCACTGCAATGTCTAAATTCAAGCAGATCTAAAATCTCAGGTCTCATGTATTTCTAACTCATCTGTAGAAGTCAGGCTACTGCCTGACCCCCATAGTGTGTGAAACCTACTCTTTTATTTATGGGTTGTTCTGCCAAGAAACAGATAGTGAAAGGACAACCTGTGACTCGAGGAGAGCACATCTGCTTTTCAGAGTAATAAATTACTGATGACAATTTCAGAAGAGAGCAGCAGTGTGCATAGAGTCCTCTCCAAGACAGTTAAAAAATACCTCCTGAGTTTATAGCAATTTCCTTCACTTGTCGATGATCTGCATGTAAACCAGTTTCTTTGGCACTTGTGTACAGAGGTTATTCTGAGCAATCATATAGCAAAAAAAAATAAGAAATTATCATCACAATTAGCAAGAAAAGACCATTTGACTTCCACATAGTAGAATTCTGCTTAATTATTTTTTAAATGTCAACTGTATCTTGATCTTAATTCCAAAGAATTATGCTGTTCAATTAATAAATTGTCTCCATCACAGTCTTATCTAATTAATAAAATTAAATCCTCACAGAGAAGGAACAGAAAAATATCCATCTGAGAATGGGCTTTCCTCTTCCTAGAGAAGACCAAAAAAGTCATATTTGACTCCAGGTGTTTTATATCCATAAAGGAGTTCAGAATCTTTAATAACTAGGTTATTAAAAAAAAATAGAATATAGGATGTTAAGAGCATAGTAAAAGAGCCTGCTTTTTTTTATTTTATTTTTTAGCACAATTTTCGAGCACTCTTTTTGAATATTGCTGTTTTCCAACAAGAAGCCTTGCACCTTTTGTCTGAAGCTCACTGAAGGACAATAAAAACTGCCTATAAGCTATTTGTCAGATTGCGTGAAAACAGTTTAATTTTTCCAAAAAATTCAAACCACCTTTTCTTCATGTGACACAAATAGAAAAAAAAAAAATTCTCTGCAAATTTTTCACAATATTTCAGTAGAAGCTTCAAATACCCTAATACTTGTGTGGTGCAAAAAAAATTAAAGTTTCTTTTTTTATTTTTTTTAATTAGTGTCATCTATTATTATTTTATCTTGATTCACACTCTTTTCAATGTTGTATTTGAAGTTCCATACCTTGGGAGAAATTTGTTGGATCAAATTCTTAGTTTGTTCATGGTAACTAAGGTTTTAAATAAAATATTTCATGTAAATAGGTTCATAATGCTATTAGTTCTCAATATTTTGTCTAGTCCTTTGCCCTTCAGGTTGTGGAGAAAACCCAACATCATCATTCTTATACATTCATTTCAGATGAGAAATAAAAATAATTCAGTCTATAAGGCGTCTTAAAATTAGTGAGGTTTTTCGTGGGTTTTTTTTACCCTTTAAGAATCTCATGACTTACTGTGCCTGGATTGTGATTTTTTGAGTATCAGACTTTGACAGCACTGTTAAATATAGAATGTTCATTAATTTTCTTCAATTTTCTTTCTAAAACCTAGCTGTCAAAATCTTTCTACCTATACATTCAAGTTCGCATTTAACTATGTCCCCTTTTCAGAAAAGCAATCAACATTTTACTTAGCACAACGCTATTACTTAATTGTTCTGAATGTTTTGTTTTGTTATAATAATGTATTAGTGTTCAATACTCTTTGAAAAACAGTCCCTTTTATTTTTCTCTGTTGCTTTCATTAAGTTTTATGCTGTTCTTAAAATCTTAATTAAACATCTACTAAGGCATTTGGTACTTCAGTCTCCCATTATTGCTGAAACTATCAAGTGAAGAAGATGGAAACACCTAGAATGTGTTTAAAAGTGAAAAGTATATAAATATGCTAAGCTAGTAAGCAACAGGAAAGGCTGCTTATGAGCATTGATAAATATTTGTAGAGAAAAAAAATGTGTAGTATTAATATAATTTAGAGGATAGCACAGTTTACAGACAAAACAGAATTACTTCTTAAAATTTACATTTTATTATCTGATCCAGTAAGTATTCATCTTAATTGTAAAATGTTAAAAATGCCCAAGGGGAAATAAACAATCTTACTGCTGAATTGAAGTTACAAATTCAGCCATGCTTAGTGGGGAGTGAGATTCATCTACCTCTTCCTCTGCATGTGAAAGGGTTTTCTAATCTCTATAATCTTTCTCTGTTTATTAATATATTATTAGATTTTGAAACTCTTCATTTCAATGCTGGCAGAATAAGTATCCTATTCTTTATTCTGGCAGAGGAAATGGAGTTTGTCCCTTACCCTGATCAGAGAGACATTGTCATACATTTACCCTTAACTGATCTCATACATAATCTACCCAACACACAACCCAGGTGCATCAGTAGAATCAATCATGCAGTTCAACGAGGGGAAGGACAAAGTTCTGCACCTGGGGAGGAACAACCACAATAGGCTCTGGTGGCCAGAGGGGACACAGCTTGGAAGAAAATGGATCTGGGGGTTCTGGTGGACATCTAGTTGAACATAAACCTGTGTATACCCTGGCAGAAAAAGTGTCTAATGAAGTGTTTCCCCCAGGTTGAGGGGGGTGATCCTTGCCCTTTATTCATTGCTAGTGAGGTCATAGCTGGAGTCCTGTGTCCAATTCTGGTCCCCAGTACAAGAGATGTATTGGGCAGAGGTCAGTGAAGGGTCACAAATATGGTTAAGGGCATTACTTCTATGGAAAAATCTGAGGTGGATTTATTCAGAACAAAAGCCTGAGGGGGATCTTACTAATGAACAGAAATGTCTGAAGGGAGTACAAAGAAGATGAAGTCAGACTCCTCTCACTGGTGTCCAGGGACAGGACAAGAGGCAGAGATGCTGAAGGCTCCTTCTGAAAACAAGGAAACAATTTTTTATTGTGAGGGTGAGCAAAGGCTGGAAGAAGTGCCTAGAGTTGTGAAGTTTGCTGCCCTGGAGAAGTTACCAAACTGATATGGTCCTGGTCTGCTCTAGATGCCTCACCACAGCAGAGACTGGACTTAATGAGCCAGAGGTCACTTTCAACTTTATCTGGAAATTCCAACATGTGCTTTTGTGAGTTACTATTTATTGTTACATCATCTCCAAAATTTCTTTTTCAACTGGGTCATGGTTTGGGAATTATACCACACTGAATTTGAACAGAACTTATAAAAAGTGTGATGAAAACTAACCTTCTATGCCTCAGTATCTCAACTAAATAAGGTTGAAATAACATTAAAATGTTTTTACAGTTGACTTTGATTACAATTAGGTCCAATTCTATTTGAGTAAAATAAATATCTGGAAAATGAATTTCTTTTCTTCAAAATGCTGATTTTCCTTAATGGTTGTCTGCAGTCCCTCCATTTATGTACTTTTTGAAAACAGATTACTTATTAGAATGCTTAGATGTATAAATTTTTTGTTACTTTGTCTTAAAATAAATATCAGTGCTCAGTATCTCTAATGTTCTGTTGATTTATGGTCCTCAGAACAATTTTGCTTTCTTGCCAATAATTCATTCTTAGTGTGTGTTTTAGGGGAAAGTGTTTTAAAACATAACCTTTTAGATTAAAAGCATCAATTAAATGATGTAAATGTGCTATAATTACAACAGAGATACATATATAGGTCTCAGAGATGATTAACTTAAAAGCTAACTGTGAACACTTAAATGTCAGTTTAATTATTAATGCAAAACATGCTGTTTGTCACAGATGATTAAATACAACTCCTAGATAGCAGTTATTCCTGTGCAAATTGGAAGGTGCTGCGTATTTTGCTCTTTGATATCTTCCTGATTATGTATGCAGTCTACTCCAGTGAAAGCTTTCTCTAAAGCTGGATGGTCAGTCTTTGTGCAATTTAATGTGTGGCATACCTACTTTGAGTGTCATGACATAAACAGCTATTCCTGTTCAAGCAGAAATTCATGCTATGGGTATTTCCATGGAAATAACCTTTAAATGTTGTATATTCAGGTAAAAAAATGTTCACGTTTACATTTCATAAGCATTTGAACATGAACATATTAACATTAGGTCTGTATTTGTTGTGCATGGCAAGGTTTTGGTAGACAGGAGTTACAGGGGCGGCTTTTGTGAGAAGCTGCCAGAAGCTTCTGTCATGTTCAACAGAGCCAGAGACGCCCAGTTCCAGGTTGGAGCTGCTGCTGGCCAAGGCTTAGCCCATCTGTGATGGTGGTAGTGGGAAAAAGTTACTGTGCAGGAGAAACTGCAGCTGGAGAGAGCAGTGAGAGTGTGTGGGAAGCAGCCCTGCAGACACAAGAGCCAGCAGAAGGAAGAGCAGGAGGTGCTCCAGCCCCAGAGAGATTCCCCTGTAGCCCGTGGGGAAGGGCGTGGTGGGACAGCTGCCTCCTTCCAGGAGCTCCTGGAGGACCCATCGGAGCAGGTGGGGGACCAAGGAGTCTGTGTCCTTGTGGGAAGACCACACTGGAGGCAAGCTCCTGGCAGGACATGTGGACCCCTGAAGAAAGTAGCCCAGCTGGAGCAGTTTTGCTGGCAAGGCTTGTGACTTGAAGGACTGTATATCATTTGCTCCCATGTCAACATTGTCCTGTAGACTCTTACCTTCAGTGTGCTTGTTTTTCTGATGCAAGGGCATTCAATGATATCCCTTTTCCAGCACCTATTTTACCAGGGTTTCAAGAACTGCACTCAGTTAATACCAACTCCTAAAACAGGCTTTGTGGTACTCTTGGTTTAATTTTTTATCTGTTTTACTTCAATTTATTTTGTCTTGAAACAGAATTACCATACTTGATATAACCAGTATTGCAGATGGAAGTAAGACCTTAAGGTCTTTCATAGCGACATTAAAAAATTTTCTTTCTTTATGGAAAATACAAAGCCTGAAACAGTTTTAAATTGCCTTTGCTGTTTTCCAGAACTTTCTCACATCAATGATTTCTAGCAATCCTGCAACAGATATATTTACCTATGCTCTTTTCCTCTCCTGTTTCAGACTCAGCCTCTGCATTGTGGCAGCAATTCCTGTTGTTTAGCCTTAAGTTCACCGGCTATTGAATTTCACTTCATTTCTATTATTACCACCCTCAAGGTCATCCAATTTTTCCTATATGGAAGAGAATTTTCAATTCTTTTCTGTACAGATGATGACTCCAATTCTTTTTAATCAGACAATCTCATTAACCCACTCTTCCACTTCGTGCCAAGGACATCAGATAGCATATTAAAAAGATTAACCTCATGACCAGTTCTCAAAAAGATCTACTCGTTAGCCTTTCCCAAGCTTGTTCTGCTCTTCACTGTGCTTTTCTATATTTCTTGCTTTTCAGTTCTCCACAAACTGGAATATCTCAATCTTTTCCAATTTTCACCACTCAATCTTATCCAATTTTCACCAGTGTGGCACTATTTCAGATATTTCACTGATGCCCAGATAGGTAAGAGGCACACAGCCTCGAAGGAAAATGAAAATTCAGTCTCTTATCAGTAGAAAATCTAGGTTCATCTAGATTGGTAAACTCTTTCTTTCTCATATACAATGTATCAAGATAAACACTTCTTTTTTTTCAGTATGAACATTTATAGGAACAAGAAGGTTCTGGAATGGTGAAGTATCTTGATAGAAGAAAGGCAAACTTGGAGTGCTACCTTGCTTTTTCTCCTCTTGACAGTGAAATGTGCGGGAGACGTGTAAAAGGAAATGCACATGCAATTTTGTGTACAGAGAGGTAAAAACTAATGATCTGCAAGAAGGGTCTTCTGTTAGCAACCTAAAATATGACAACCACAATATCTTTCTGTGTTCTTTACACTGGTGGTCATCTCTTTTTAACCCCAGGGTTAAAGAAATATCTTTGATACAGTCCCACCCTTTCCTCTTTCTACACCCCTTTTTTTTTTTCGCTGCTCTCCAGGGGTTAACCTGTAATGTAATTCTTTCTTACTTACACATACAGGTGCCAATATAGTGTAAAAGATGTGGCCCCTAGTAATTTATGGATAAAAGAAATTCTTAGTCATAGCCAACTAAACACATGCAAAGGGTCATTCATTTGATTCTCTTGTTCAATACACTTCACCCATTCTCTCTCATGTGCTTGACTGGAAAAGAAAAAGGAAAGGAAAAAACAAACAAGACAAAGGCTCATACCTTTCTCAAAAATTATATCTTGTTCTGCTGAGGTGTTAGCATTAAGTTTAGCTTAGCTGTGGCCTTTTATGAACCTTTGACTGCTTCTTACTAGAAGCAATAAATCATTACCATTGCAAACTTTTATTCTGCAATTTTATATATATAGAAACTAGACTTGAAAGGCACATTGCGGACCAAGAAGCAAAGGCAGTGTTTTCAACCCAAAGGCAAGTAATTTCAACCAGAGTCATGTAAATTACTGGTTTTGACTTCTGCTTTTTGCATACCACATCATTTTATCTGTGCAAAGTCTCAAAATACACTTTGCATCTCTTTCTGAAGATCTGGCCTTTTCCTCCCTATCTCTCTCTCCACCTTGTATTATCAAAATTATTAAAATCATCTTTTAACTAACCTCTCAACTATAACAACAGTGTTGGATGTCATTGTTGTTCTTTGAATTACCATAAATAATAGGAACACATGTAGGAAGAAGTCAGCTCCTGTATTAGACTTTTTACAATGGTATTGTTGTTTGCGCTGTTAGTGGTGTAAAATTTGTTTTATCTGCCGTAATAAAATTGTTTTTTTCGTTGATGTTGTCATCTGTGTGCTTATGGACTTTCCTCTGAATACTTAAGACATTTGTCTGCCTGTGCATAAGCAACAGTAGCATTTAGAGAATTTTCTCAAGAAACTTTGCATACCTGTCCATTTACTGTATGCAGTGTCTTAACTCTGTAAAACTAAATAAAGAAATAGTTATGTGAATAGTTGTGCTGCAGTGAAAACTGTACCAACTCTATCTAATGCAGCCATCATGGCCTCTGTCAGCAGTTAGCACTTCTGTGCCCTGCAATGGAACACAGCTCAAGGGAAAAGCATGGCAATATCAGAGAAGGATATCACCTGGCACAAGGTGACTGTAATCTCAGTAATTTCTTTAGATAATGGAAATTGCAAGGGGTGTTTGTCCTGCACTGTAAAGGACAGGGTAAATAATTGATTACAGCTGTAAAGTACCTGCAAGAATTTATTACAGTAAAGAAAATAAAGGTCCTCTTCTTTAGGATTTTTTCCTTCTGCCTGCATTTTACACTTGTATCATTAGATTATTGAAGTTAAATACTTGTGACCTTTGAGTGGAGTTTGGAAAAGGCAACCAAATGTGCTTTTAAAATACTTTTTTCCTCCTCCTGATGCTTCCTGAAGACTTCCTTTTCCCTCTTCTACATTAACAGTGTTTATTATACAGCAGATTGATGTTCTTATAAAAACAGTAGTACATTTGGTGTCCTTTTTAGAAAGCTGTGTAACTATAAGCAATATTTCCAGTAATTACGGTTCAGTTGGAGGAAAGGTTGAAAAACATGGCAAAGTGTATACAGAAAGAGATATAACAATCAAGCAGACAAAAATATCTTCTGAATATAGTGAACTTTTGAGACCCAGTCAAATCTATACTCTTTTCTAAAGAGTAGAACTCTAAGGGATCTGTTATTTAACTTTTGTCATTATTTCTCTCATCAATGTCATAGAACTGAACCTGCTGTTCTCACAGATGACCACACAGCCCTAGAAATTGCATTACTTTTCTTGTCACTTATAACTACAAGACAGTTAACAGTAATGAGTTTGGGAACACTCTATCTCCACAGCTGAAGAAAGTTATATATTTTATCCGGAAATTGTCAGAAAAATCTCTGAATCCTGTCTAAGAATATTCAGTATATCTTGCCACAATTTGGGACAAACAAAAAAAATTGAGCCAATCCTGACTAAGATTAACTCAGGATATACTTTTACAGAAGGCATATTGAATTTGACAGTAAGAGGTAAAAGAACTTGCCTAAAGTATTAGGAACAAGGTAATAAACTGCATTTACAGAAAATTTTTCCACTATATGAAAACTTCCATCAAAGCTAGATTACAATAAGTGATAAATATGTTCTTACTTTTGTGAAGAGAGAATGGAATCTTTTAAAAGAGTCTGCTAATTAGGAGTTAAAATGTTTGAAGGGAAAGCATTTGTACTAACAGCTATAACATTAAGCAGTTGTTTTGTCTTGCTTCTGTTTATGCCTTTAGAAATGTCTAGCAAGCTTGCAGGCAATGGAAGGAAACATGATTTATAATAGGTATAAAAGGCAAAGTTCCACCTTCAAGCTTGAGGCCAGGAAATAGGATTGTGGCTGAGCATAAATGTGCTTCGCAATTCGAGCTTCATTTCTTCTGGTGCAGTCCCATGGCATCGATGTGTTGTAATCTATGGTGGAAGTCACCTCATAACTAATTCCTGAAAATGATGTGATTTCATTTAGGGCTGAGGTTATAAGGTTGCTGAACAGATCCCTGTGTGCTTCAGAGGTAAAAACAATAGTTTCTTCTGTACAAGAATTATCTGATGTTTTATCACTCTATAAATTATAACTCCTTCCACAGACTGAGTGCATGGGGATAGTCCATGGTTGCTGGGCTCTGTACCAGGGCTCACAAATCATGATCGTGTTCAGACACTGTAAGTCTTGATGCAAGACTAAAGGAAGTCAGTGGGATCTTTCACTGATCAATGATTTGCAGTTGTAGACTTCTATCGAATTCAAAAGCCACCTCCTGGTGTGTCTCTTCAGGGAAGATGTCAATCCAATTAACTGTTAAGAGATTCAGCGCTTGAGAAATGAATGTGTTTAATCAGCCTTATTTTGCTAGCGCATACAGCGTCTGTGTTTTCTATTTTTGCCATTAATTAGGAAGCATTTGGTGATAGAGGGTATGCACCGTTCAGATTTGCAGCAATGTCTGTTGGCATTTTTCTGATTTTTAAGTTCAAGTATTGAGACATATTATAAGAATAAAACTACAGATGGATGTTTAAAGATAAATACTAATGTCTTTACTCTTTTTTGAATTATTAATGAAAGTCATGTCTATAACTGAATGGATGCTTGAAATATAAAAATAACAAATTAAAAAGGTGTGAAATTTAATACTTTTTTTCCCAAAAGTTCTTCAAAATTTAGATTAATCACATGTATATTATGCTTATATAATCACATACTTCTTACTCTAAATAAACAGAAGGAAGACTAAAATGAGGAGGCAATAGAAAAAAATACTGCATGCTCATAAGTTAATGATAAAAAAGACTAATTTCAATAGGATAGTAATTTCGTTCTCTATGTTTTATAGCTTCAATGGATTTATATTAGTCAGTCTTGCTGAATTAAGAATAAAAATGGAAAATTGGTATTTAGATTAAAAATATATGACAAAGACATTAAGGTGGTTGAAGTGTGAAATTTTATTTCATGTGTTCTGATTATCAAAAATCTGAAATGTTTTGACCAGCTTTTTTGTTTTATATGTTGGCAAGGAGATAACCACACTTTATATGCTAATCTATATTCTTAACTAAGATATCTTTGGAAGAGATTATCAATGAACACTATATTTTTAATATGCTGTTTGGAACACCTCGAAGAAGCATTATTGGTCAGGAGAGATACTCAGGGGAAAGAGACTTTTTGCTTTTATGTATATAACTAAGAGAAACAATAGCTCCTGATGCTCAGAGGTCTGCAAAAGAGACCTTATATCTGTTTTCTGCGATTTTCTGCAGAAGTAATACAACAATTTTATCACAGCTAACCTTAAAATACTAAAGGTTATTCTGAAAGGCTGTTTCTGCCAAACAACCTCCTACTTTTCAGGAAAATAAAACACCTCCTTGCAAAATCACTCTAGCACAGAAGAGTAAGAAAATGTTATCTAAGATAACATACATGAGATGGAAATTAAGGTGGTTACTGAGATTTTCTTTAGTTCAAGAGCAAGGATAATCACTGTTACTTGTGAAGGTGAAGCAATAGTTACCTTGGATTGGAAAGAATTTTTCTAGATGTTGAGGCAGAAAAGTAGCAGTTGCCTCTAACCTTTGTATTTTACTTCCATCTATATCCAAAGACATTACTTTGCAGAAAGGTTAAGACAAATACTGAGATAATGTGGAGCAACCTTTGCATACAGAGAATCTCTGCTCATATTTCTATCACTAACAGAAACTTGTATTCAGATATCAGATACCTGATAGATCTTCCTGTTTGCTTTCATCATTGATATTAGAGATTAAATCTATAGTTACATATATATATGTATATAAATTATAATTCATACAATTATAAATAAACATAATTATATTATATTATATTATATATAATTATAAAATTAAAATAAAGGTCTATAAGATGTGGAGGAAGAAACTGGCCCTTTAGAACTGATGGAAACAGTCTAAAAAGTGAGTATACAGTTCTAAATGTGATGTAGTCTATGTCACAGTAAGCGTCATAGTAACAGAATTCACCATTTTCTTTTTAGTTTTTCTCTCTTCCATGTTTTAATGGGCAGATATGTTAATTTTGAAGTTAAAGTTCTTGGAAAAAATTATATATGGGGATTCTGATATATTTTGCTTACGTAAAATTCATCAGAAGTTTGAAGATACTGGATATTTTGTGCTTGCACAATTAACATTTATGAATGGCACCTTTCTACTTTTCATGTACAATAGAAGCACATTGGAATTGAAAATTTTAAAGAAAAGTTCTGAGCTGAAGACAGAAACTTAATTTTTCCGTTCTTGATTTCTTAATTTGGGAGTTTCATTTCCTTCTTGTCTTAGATGGCTCTCTTACAGCCATTACAGTGAAAAGAGACTTGAAGAAAATTGTGAAGTGTGACAGACTCGATCACTACCACAGTGAATCAGAAAGTGTCAAGGTGGCAGTTCCCTCACACTGAGCTCCACTATTTATCCAGACCTGAGTCAAGGAAAACGCATAAACCCCCTTACACAAACTCCAGCGACAGGCAATCAGCAGATCCTGAAAACCAATTCAAAAGTACTACTTTCAATGTAAACCTCAAAAACTGGCCAGCAGACTGTTGAGGTGAAAACATGTCACCTGGAGTTTCAGCTTTTCAATCCACAGTTGATATCTGCAGTCATTGGAGACAACTAATCAATTACCTGGCATGAATAACTATGGACTATCAGAAACTTTCTTCAAACTATTACTCAGCTGCTGAACTGTGTTAAAACATGACATTGATGAAAATGCAGTGTCATGATTTGGAAGAACTGTTGCTTGCAGACAGCAAGAACATTTCCCTTGCCCAGTGTACATACGTTGTAGCATAATTAATTTTGCATGTGACTATGGAATACACAGGTCACTACAGGAGCTAAAGCAAACCAAAAGTAGAAGTCCAACATTGTAGTGGTCTAAGATAAGCTTCAACCATGTGATTATGAGATCAGGGAAATACTACAAATTTTTATAGGAACTTTCACAATATTTCAATTGGATTTTTAATATATTAATGCATATATTAATATATAAGACATACTTGCACATGTCTGCAGTGAAAGCTTTTATTTTCTACGGGTATACATATATATGGGTATATTGAAGCATAGTATAAAGCTATTTATACTATGAGACTTTAAAGGTATTTCAGCAATAGGATAGCTGTGTCTAAAGGATTAGAGACTGGTCATGTGGACAATTCTGCATCACAGTGGAAACAGAAGATACCTCATTTGAATCTTGGGGACTTTTACTGCTGTACTGTCTGTTTTTCTGTTTATAGGATCTTCTTAAGACCCATCTAGAACAGGTCATGTCTGTTACAGATGTGCATGAGGGCAGCTGGTGGAAGCAAATAAACAGCTGCCATGCTAATTTTCATTCCACTTAAAACATGACAGCAAATGCACAGATGAAATTACACATGTGAAGAGACACTAAATGAGCCCACGCAAATGTTAAAGTTACAAGAGAAAAACCTGAGCTCTTCATAGGCATTCACAGAATCAGCAAAGTAATCTTAATCTGTAATCCTTGTGTGATGTAACCTGCTTTGGTCTACTGGCAGAAATCATGCTAGGTCAACTCATTCCAGTTGTGCTTTGGGTTTGCCCTTTTCAATTCTACTAACGGAGCATTAAGGGGAAAAAAATATTAGACTCTGAATATTAGAAATCCCTTTGATACATTTAAGAATTTGCAGAAATTAGCAAGTAATTTGGGGAAGCTATTGTGAAGAAAACAAACAGATATTACTAGTTGTATAGCCATTAAAACTTTTTTTTAAAAAAAATACAACACTGATAAAAACAGTCTGCACAAATATGTTGCTAAATAAATGAGAAATCCCACCTTGCACATTATTTTGCTTGAGGAATGGTGGTCATCAATTATAAGACCCCAGCTCAGACAGGAAAAATAAGTATGAACTGGCTGCTGTCCAGAGCTGAGTTTGTGTGTGTGAGAGTAGGGCACGTGGCAAATGGGTTTTGAATCAGGACTGTCTAGACTTTGTATCTTTTTCTTCATTGGTGCATATAATTTAATTAATTATATTACTGACAATTTTCTAAATTAAAAAAAAACTATTTGAAAAAGTGCATAATGAAGTAAGGTACAACACTGATACATTCCTGCCCTGAAAGTAATGGTTTTCTAAATAAAAATATCTTGGATAAGCCACACCTTATATAAGATGGTTATGTTATAAAACAGTATGTGGAATTGAATTACTCTCCCTCTATGATGAGTTGGAATCACTGATTTTGCAGTCTGTGTTCAGTATTAAGGGCTACACGAAATACTCAGCTGCGCCAGGGAGGATATGAAGAGATTAGAGGGACTAATATATCACAGACTAACCTCTGTGCTCTGGACATTTGCAGGGACACAGGCAATTCTCATTCTGCTGCTTTCTGGAGCCACTAGATACCAAAACAAACAAAAAGGAATCAAGATTATAAGGAAAGTTGAAGTTCAAGGTAAGCACCTCTTTTATTAGTTATAATTTTCCATGTTGAGCTGATTTTCCATACTGAATTGAAGTATCGGCTATAATTTTTTAGGAAAACAAAAAGAACATCACTGGTTTAATAGTTACTAGCAACAACTAACTCACATTTTATATCTCCTTAGTGGAATTCCTGGATGATAGTACTGCTGATCTCAACTTTTTTGTAAATTGTAATCATAAAGGTACTTCCAGCTAAGTGGCAAAAATGAGAATATTATTAGGAGTTGCTTATTCCTTGAAAAATATCAAAAGTCTCTATTGATACATAAAAACCACATGATAAAAAAACAGATAAGCCATACAAATAATTTTTATTTTCATACAGTCATATACTATGTTAAAGGAAAATGTAGTCTTATACAACATAATCTTTTATAATAATTAATTTTTTATAAAATAGGTTAATAGTAGATCAGAAGTTCTAATTAAACAATTCTTCCCCCCTGTCCCAACAGGAGAGATAATCTAGTTTATTTTCTTAGCATTTTAGAAACACTTACTAAACTTCTAGGATAATGCTAAAAATTCTGATTTTTGTGTGGATTACCCTTTTCTGGCTGTGTTCTTGATCAGTGGTATCAGGAGTCCTGTGAGGAGCTTTAGAATATCATGAATAAAACCTACAAACAGCAACTCCACTCTGTGGAGAGGGTGGTGTTTCCTAGAGGTGCTCATGAACAGTGAAATAACAGAATTTCAAATGTCTACTTGAGGAATGGAAAGGAGAGAGAAGGAACAATTATGAGAGAAGGGAGTAAAAACTGAAGAAAAATAGCAACTTCAATCCAACTATTGCAGTCTTAATTGTTGTGTAATACTCCGTGTAAGTGTACAGAGAAGGGAACAATCAAATTAGTCATATTGCTAAATGCTACTGTTTTGCATTGCAAAACTTCCATGTACGTAGGAAAAATGGTCCTAAAAATAGTTTCAAGTAAGTTATTTTGATCTTTTTGGAAGGTACTGTGAGGCTCATTGCTGAAGTTATTTACTAATTCTGTAAATTTCTAGGTCTTAAAAATTTCTGGTGAAGAGATACTCCACTTGCCATTTATTAATATTTTAAGTAGTAGATGTGAATCAAAAATACAGTTTTGACACAAAGTTTGTTAAAGGCACGAAGCTTTATACTACTTATAATTTATTTACAGAAAAAAAATCTTAAATGTAGGTATAAAATAAGAATTATAATAGAGATCAATAGAAGACAAGTGACAACAGTAGGAGTTTAAAACTGAGCAGGAATTTGAAATGCTTATTTTATAATGTTGTATATAAGCCTCTTCATGCTTTAAAGGAAATTTTATGCCTCTGCCTACTGGGTTTTGTTCAAATCCACTGATTTTTAACAGCTGGGCTTTTGTGTATAAGTATTTTTTTTTTATTATTATTATTTTTTATGAGAATAAAAAACTTTCTCAAATCATATCCTAGGCAATTTAGGGCAAAAATGCAACAAATAAGGCAAGGTAGTATTCCTCCAGTATCTGTATGATCCTCATGGTAGCATTTCTACCACCTGAAAAATTCAGCACTTCATAGATTTACCAAAGGCAAGTAAGTGAGTCAGGAACCTCTGGTGAGGAGTTAGAAAGGGACTTAACTGAAAAGAGATTTGTAAAAATGAAATAAAATTTAAAAATTGAGCTAGTCCTCAGGGAGGAACTGAGTCAAGGTTATGGTAAGATAAGAATACAGAAATAGCTATAATTTGAAAACCTGAGACTGTTGGCAGTTACTAAAACTTGTCCTTTTATGAGCTTTGATTTTCTGCTTTTGAGTTGTTTCTGAAAGGAGATATCTTCAAGGAGTGGAAATTTCTGCTGTGTCGTAGATTTCATTAATTTAATTTTATTTTGAGGATTTTTAGGTCCAGGGAGCATAGTCAATAGCAAACATTGCTGTACTAGAATTTTTCTATGAAATTTTGGTTTGTAAATGATATTAGGAGAGAGTTGCCTCTTCAACACAGAGGAAAACATTTGAATTTATAGAACTCCTCTTCCACATTTTGCTGCAGGCAAATTCAGAATGTAAACCAGTGAAAGGCCTAAAAGGCACCTAGATTACACTTTACAAGGATGAATCTTAGATTTCAAAGTCACTTTTCTAGGTCAACAGAAAGAATATAAAGGAGAAAAGAGAACATCTATATATTTAGCATAAAGCTATAGATGCACATTTCCTCTTAATCTTTGCATAAATCCATTCTTTTAATGATAATTTTTTTTTTTCTTCTCTAGAGTCCTAGGACTATCAAAGACACTGTGGTAATGGGCAAAGTTGAGAACTCAGTTAGATCATCCCCATCACTCCCATCCGAACCCGTGGGGAGTGCTCAGCTGCTCTTTGATTCTCTTTGTGTGCCTTCTGAGATAGAGCTGATTATTTTTACTTTTATTTTTGTAAATGTAGTACAGGTGTTAAGGGAATTAGAGATAGACAAAATGATGACTTAAAGATACTTCAGGGCAGGGGAAGAGGAAAAATGAGATAAAAGAAGGGAGAGGATCTATGTGGGAGGGAATATTTGCTTGTTTTAGCCGAAATTGTAGATTCATCTGTTTCATATCCTCAGAATTTCTTTGTGTGAATTAGTCCAAAGGACTTCAGGAACTGTTAAGAAACTTCATTAAATCTGCTACAATTCCAAGTATCTGTGCTATAGAAATGAACTCTGTTAAAGTGGAAATTCTCTTTCAGCTGGTGAGAGTTAATCTGAGATATCCAAATCAATGGATGAAATAGAAAAAAATAAACAAGACCAAATGGATAAGGTTTATTTTAAGCTGAATTAGTTTATAATAGCAAGTTAAAACTCTTTATGAGTTATTTTTTTCAGTTAATTACTACATTTTATTTAACTGTTAAGCTGATGAGAGAAATGAGCTGGATATTTACATTGATAGTGTACTTGCTGCTGTTCTACAGTCTCTAAAGTGTCTGTATTTTGTTGGTTGTGCTGCTTTGGGAAACACTGTAGCCGCATTAGATCACAGGCATATTTGTAACTTTAGTGCTATATTATTACAAACCAGCAAGTTTTTCAGCAGTATTCTAATGGCTTAGGGAGCTGCAGTGGAGTCTCCACCCTCAGATGCATTCAAAAGCTGTCTGTAGAATAGATAGATAGGGCAATCAGCCGTACGTGGCCCTGCATAAGTAAAGGACTCGAATGGGATTGTCCAGAAGTTCCTTCCAACCTCAGCCAGATTGTCATTCTGTGAACGTACAAACATTCCACCAAATCTGTAAAAATATATTTCTTCAGGCCTACAAAAGGCTTGAACGTTTTTCAGAAACAGCATTTGAAACATTTCTCATACTCCTCTTCCTCTACGCCTCAAGCTGTTACAAAGACTTTTCTTTGAGGCTTAGAAACTGTTCTTGGTCTTAAATGCAGGTGTTATTTGCACTGGATTTGTCAGCCAGGGGCTTGTACTGTAAAGAAAGAGAGCACTTAGGAAAGGCTTATAAACTTTACCTTTCCAGTATACACTAAAACTGAGATTCAGACTGAGATGAAGACATGGGGACATCTAAATTTCAAGAAAGCTGGCTCTGTGGCTTCCCACAAAGCTGTCTAACTTTACGAGGTGTGCACTGCTCCCTTACGTTATGTGCCCACAGGTAGGTATGTAATGTCATTTAATGTGCCTTATGGTAGGGCTGGCAGATATGACTGAGGATTTATAAAATAAATTGTAGATCTTATAAAATATCTCTTTCTTTCTGCACTGGCAGCTGAAGTCTTAAGTAGCATATAACATGTTTATGCAATTGCATCCCATCTGTTATTCACCTGATTCGCCCTTAATGGTTTATGGATTGGCTCTCATCCAACTGCAATGGGAGTCTGAACACTCAGCTCACCTGTAGAGTTTGTTTTTGGGTACTTAAATGTTGGCATCCTTTTAACTTGCTTAAATCCTGCTCTAGAATCCAATTGCTTAGTGTGAAAATGATGGTAAGGTCTCTGAAAATCTGAATGCTTATTTACAGAGTGCAAAAGCTGTCAAGAGCAGTGGACCTTGGGACCCAGGGGAGTTTTTTTGCCATGCCACCTGAAATAAAACTGCTGTGGTTCCCTGTTTGAAGTCCAACTAGTAGCGAGGCCAGCCATGTGTCACCAGTACACACACATATGAACACTCAATTGTTCCCTGAGTAAAGACACAGCAAGCAGATGAAGTTGTGAGTTGCAAATCACAGGAAATAATGAGATACATTTTTGCACCTCATGACTAAAGTATGTGAGTTTTTAAATTCTTAAAACAATTAATTACCACAGTTAGTGTAAGAGGTGTCACTGTTCCTATATAATAGATAAGAAAGCTTCCTACACTGTAGTATACAGTTAATCACTAGAAGTGATTAACTTCTAGTGGCGACCAACAGGTATATAAAATTCTCTTTAACAACAGAAAGTCTTGGTTTCTTAAGTTCTGGATCATCTTTTAGATTTAGCAACTTGTTAAAGAAAAAGAGACTGCTACATTGACTGATGATACAAACCACTGTAACGTGCCTAATTATCTAAAGGAAATGGTATTAAGAAAGTGGTATTATAAGAGTTAGAAAAGTGTAGTGAATATAGTAAACTTGGGGATTTGGACTATACTGAGTTTCATTATTGTTTTTTTCATTATAGTAAAACATTGGCATATAGGCAACAAATTATAAAAATATTTTTTTCCTTGCAAAGGCACTAGATGTTTAAGAAAATAATCTCTCTTTCTAAAATGGAGATAATGACATGTGGGACTGTACTGCCACAGAAGTGGTAAGAGGTTAATGAAAGTTCACATGGCAGTGATAAGTATCACATAACCAATGGCAATTTATATTTTCAGGAGCTAGATACTAGGAAGGATGTCCTGTGTGGTATTAGAACTATGATAAATGAAAGAGAGATACCATGCATTCCTGGGCGCTCATCCACATGGACACCAATGACACCGCCAGGGAAGTGTCTGAGGCTAGCGAGAGTGACTAGGAGACTCTGGGGGCAATGGTGAACAGCAAGGGAGTCCAGGTTTTATTCTCCTGGTGAAGAGGAAAGGCTTGGGCAGAAGAAGATGTGCATTTCATGTAATGGCAGGTATGTCTGAGGTTTAGTGGGGTCCTTCGTATGCCTGGTGTGCTGGGATGGATGGATGGAAAAAATGTCTTTAAGAACGACAAAGATAAAGGGAATTGCTGCTGATGTAAAGGAGCAGCTCGTTTGTAGTATGGGCAACAGTGTAGTTGAGAGCTTACATGTTAGGGTCAGAGGAGAGGCCAGTAAGCATGACATTGTGGCAAGAGCATGTTACAGACACTCTGAATGTGAGTGAAGAAGTAAACAGCTTTCCTTATACAGTTGACTAAAATCTTTGTATTACAGACTCTGCTTCACATAGGGTATTTAAGCTTCCCTGACACCTGCCAAAGGGCAGTACAGCAGGACACATCCCCAGAATATTGTGGAGGTTCTCATGTACAACTTCATGATACAAAGGTGCGGGACAAGCAGAGGTGTTGTTTTCCTGGACATTCATGGCCTCTGAAGAGCTCTTTGGGGATGTGACAGTCAATAACAGGCTTGGTCTATGACCATGAAATTGCAGAGTTCAAGATCTTGAGAAGATTCCCAAGGAAGGCAAGAAACGGAACCCAGACCCTGAAATTCAAAAATGTAGACTTCAGCTTAGTCAGAGAACTGGGAAGTAAAATCTGGTGGGAAGCAGTATTGAAGGGCAAAGGAGCTCATGAAAGTTAGTAGATCTTTAAGATCAGTCTCCTTGAAACAAAGCAGTGATCCATCCTAGTACTCACAAAAATTAGTATATATATCAGTAGTCTGTCTTGGTTAAACAAGGACCTGGCTCAGGGCCAGTGTAAAAGAACATTTATAGAAGTGAGAGCAGGCTAAGGGGGAATTTAGAAACCTTGCTTGGGTAGGTACAGATGGTGTTAGGTAGGTCAAACAGTGGAAGATGATAAAGTCAGTGATCTGAGTAATCTCAATATCTACAGATCCACAGGACTATAAGGGATGCATCTGTGAGTACTCAGAGATTTAGCTAATGTCATATGAGGTAGATCATAGGTGTCCTTGAAAGGTTATAGATGTTGGGGGCATTCCCTTATGACTGGGGAAAGCAAAATGCTACAAACATCTTCAGAAAGAATCAAAAAATATACCAATAAACAAACAACATCAACCTCACCTTTGTTCCTGGAAAAATCATGTTGTAAACCATTTCTATACAAATGAAGAGGAAGGTGGCGAATGAAAATATCCAATATAGATGTTAATATATATGTAAGTATCCAGTATAGATGTTCAGTATAGATGACATGCAGGTCATGCTTTGGCCAATTGGATTCCTTTTATCCTGTTTAATAAGTTTATCAATGATCTGGAGGAGGCGAAGGACCCTCAAGTTTGTGCATGATTCCAAACTGGAAGATGAGGTCAGTGTGGTAGGGCTGGCATCCAAGGAGGTGTAGACAAACTGGAGGAATGGGCAGACATGAACACATTGAAATTCTGCAGGGATTTGTGCAAAGACCTTCACTTTAGATGGTCAACAGTATATTGGGCTGTATTGTAGCCAAGAAATTGAAGGAACTGATTATTCTTTTGTACTCAGCATTTGTAATATTGCATCTGGAGTGTGGTGGCCAGGTTTGGGTTCCTCTGCATAAGAGAGAGATTGACAAACTGGAATAAGTCCAGTGAAGGGTTGCCCAGACTATTAGGAAATTGGAGTAACTGTCCTCTGAGGAGAGGCTGAGAGAAAGGTTTGTTCAGCTTTATGTAGAGAAGTCTCATGATGAATTCTATCATCATCTTCAAGTTCCTTGTGGGAGGAGACAGAGAAAATAGAGCCTGTGCATCCAAGGTGCACAGTGAATAGATGAGAGGTAATTGAGTCAAGTTGCAACAAAAGAAATTCTGATTAGACTTAAGGTTGCCCAGAGAGAGTTAAATCTCTGTCCTTGGAAATACTAAACTTGATTTGAAGTTGCTCTGAGCAACATAATATATGTTGGCCTTGTTTTGAGAATTTGGTTGGTCTGGGTGACTTCGAAACGTTACTTCTTACCCATTCTAAAATTGGTTTTGCACTAAAATGGAAATCAAGGCCTTTGGGATAGATGACTGGTTTAGTGCCATTATGAGAGAGGAGCTATCTCTAGTGTCAAGAGTATAAAGTACTCTAAGTACATATCTGAAGAGAAGAGTAAACTTTCTTAGTCCTGAATAGATATACTTTCTGGGATAAAGACTGTTGTTTACTTTACCTGAAATGAGCAGTATTCAGAGCCCATTCTAAGGACTGTAGATCAAAGATCTTTTTCTTTACATTTTTCTCTTTAATTCCATCACAGAAACAGTAGCTTATGCCAGAAGACCTAGTTAGTGTATTTGACATGGTCTACAACATGACACTCAATATGTGGTAAGCAATGCGCAGTACCCACTGGAACAATGCACTCTGCATTCTTGTTATCATTCTATTTGTGAGCTCCTACAGGAGGACACAAATGCTTAACTTTAATCTCTTATCCTTGGAAGTGGTAACCTTTGCCAATATTTAGGGGTTTTAGTTAAAATCCACGTAATACAAAAGAGTTTATAGCCCTAATGAATCATAATATCCACTCCCCTCTAGCCCCACCAAACCCCTCACTCTCCTGGATTCATTTAAAAGGAAAAATTATGCAATATTATATTTAAAATGAACCTGATCTCTGTGGCATAGGCAGGACCTGAACATATAATCTAAATATGTACTTCACTAGCAGGACTTTCCTGTGTTTAGGCTGTGAAGTTTTTCCTACTGTGCTCTCGGCATTAAAGAGATAACTGTTAGGGAATTAGAACTTTCAACACTCTTATATTAACAATTAAAATCCTAAGAGGAAGATCCTGAGGGTCTCACTGTTATGCTCTCTGGTGCAAAGCCAATTCTTTATTTTAATGTGATTTATCAGAACTTGCTGCTAATGACAGCTCAAATCTTTCTCTAAGTTCTTCCTTGGGTTTGCTCTTGAATTTTAATAATTACACATATGACTCTTTCACCATATAAGCAATTAAAGATGGAACTTTTTGTGGTGGAATCTGTACCACTATTAGTTGGACTCAACTGCTGCAAATGAATAACCCCATATTAAAGAAAAAAATAAGAGAACAAGACAGAACAACAATATTGCTGTTGCCTCTTTTTTAGGACACAGCCTTTGAGATTAGTGGCTATATTTCCCTTTCTTCACTTTAAGATGCAAATCACTATTTGTGTAGTAGAAATACTAATTGAATATATGTTTAAAATTGTGACTAATCTATACTATGCTCATATTGTGAGCATATCAGCATTCCTGTGCTGTACTCAGTTGCCAGACCTTGTTTTGTTGAAGTAAGGAAATGTAGTTGTGATATTGCTGGGAAAACTTATCCAGGTGTCCATGCACTGGCTATTCAGTAGGGTAAAATGCATGTACTAATCCTGTTTCACTTAGACTGATGATAATGAGGTTAAATATCTGCAGAGGCTTCTCAGAAGTGATTTATTTAATCTTAAAAGGGATGCTATATAGCATTAATGCTGTTATGCATGGTATCCCAAACCCCATACATTCGGGTACTCTGGAATACTGCAAATAATTCTGGCCAGGATGTTTTAAAATACATGGGAGTTTTTATGCTTTATTCAGTTTTGGGTTAGGTGGGTTGTTTTCCCTTAAATAGGTGAGTTTTGAAGGATTTTTGAAACAGGGTAGATCACTATTCTACTAGTTTCTCAACCTGCATTTACGAAGTAATGGAATAGAGAATTCCATGCAGAGTTATATATATTTTTGAGTAAAAGAGCAAAAACACACAATGATTTTCAAGGTACCTTGTTATCATAATTTACTAGTTGTTTTGGTGACAGGTAATTCAGGTGAGACTGAAGAGTAGTCATGATCTTGATGAACATTTGCTGTGCAGTATTTAGCCAAAATTTTGTTGGTGTGTAGATGTGCAGTTTTGACACAGAATCAGAGCTTGTGAGACAAGCGTTGTTGGTGAGAGCTATCATTACAAGGCATTGCTCATCCTGTATAGCAGATGGACTTAACTGCTGGATGCATCTCTTTTAAACTCCACAGTCTCTGTGTTTCTGAAATGAGGTAGATAAATGTGATAGGGGCACTGCAACATCTAATTAAGTATTTGTACAAGTTAGAATATAAAATTATTAATGTGTAGAGTTTTATAAACATGTTTATGCAAATTCTAGTCTCTCTTCTAGCTTCTTCTCTCTTCTTTTGTGCTACTGATCAGTACAGTCTCTGGTAATCACTAAAAATTAACACAACTCTACTCTCTTCACTTTTGTCTGGGCACAGAGCCAGGCATATTATTAAGAAATAAAAGTTTCTCCTGTTTTGCTAGTTCATGCCGAGGTGTTACTGACCTCTTCCTTTCTTCTGATGATCTTAGCATCACTTCTCCAACTTCTATGCGCTAAATGGCTTTTTCTCAATGAAAATGTAAAGAGCACATCTATACTAACTGGCCTGCTGATGAGAAAATTTGATGTCTTCAATGTTGTTAATCAGTAAATTAACTTCAAGGACTCATTTTAGTGCTGCAGATACACTCTTAACTGAGATTCCCTTGCCCCAGATAGGATTCAGCACTGGCAAAAGATGAACTGATGTCCTTGTGCTGCTTCTGCAAACTCAGCTCTAACTTGGACTGGCTCCCTTGGAGATCTGATGCATCTAGTTTGCATACCAAACTGGTCAGGCTCTGATGAAAGTACTGCATTACTCATAAAACATAGTGTTTAATGTGAACCAAGTTACATCACTTCAAATATATGGTGCCTTCTTTTGCTGGGATAAAAATGCCACATATGGTCTCAACATATAAATGTTGTGATTCTGCTGGTCTATTTTGGATTCAAACAGATACAATGAAGATTTAACAAAAACTGAACAGGTCCTCAAAGAGTAGCTTGATTTGCTGCTATTCATGATTATCCTTTTTATATTACCTATTATCAAAGAAAAGGCAACTTGTTTCTGCATCTCTGCCTCTAAATTTGCAGAAAGAACTCTAATTTGCATGCACTTTAAAAAAAGACTGTTTTATCTCTGAAAGGGTTTTAATCATATTTTTCTGTGCTAGACATTAAGCAAATTTTTTTTATAAGGGTTTTTATCCTGGCACCATTGAGCTGGTTCTTGCAAGTTAAATAATACAATTTATGAGAAATGGGCTGATTAATTTGATAATTTTTCTTTCCTTGCTACAACAGAATCTTATGACTCATTAGTTTGTGAGTTTCATTGGTTTATGAGTTTCATTGGTAACACCAAAATGAGAGCATTCTTGTCACTTTTTGGACAGAACATAAAGTACATAGGGAGAAAGATGTGGAAATTATAGGATGTAGGGAAAAGAGGTCTGCAGCAGGACTTCTAGAACACGTAACTATTGATTTCATTCTGTTTCATAAGAAAAGGTAAATGTCACAGAACTGTGAAAAGAGAGTTTCCACAAAAATCCCTAAGATATTTGAAATCATAATAATTTTTAAGGTAAAATCCTTGGCTCCAGTGAAGCCAATAATGAACTTCCCACAGAAGGTCATTTCTCATCCTTTGCCTCTTTTTGAGCTCATCTTACTTCCTTAATGTCTCTTCCTCCTATTTTTTTAACTCAGGACAGGTTAACAGTTAAATAGAAACAGTGTATATAGTTTTAAACAATAAGCATCAGCAGAACTCTTGTTCCCCCACTTCTAACTGAGTGAATTTCTTGTGTTTTGATCTTGCTTGTTTAGTCTGCATCTACACTCAACATATGCCATCTGATTTTAAACATAAGACAATTTCTCGTTCTGAGTCAGAAGAACTAGTCACTTATTTGGCTTTGAATAAAGAAGTATAAGGAGGTTGCTTGTTTAGAAAACTTTCATTTAGGAACATTATAAACTTTCAGACTACCCAGCTGAAGGACAGAAATACCTGATATTTTAGAACACCATGTGAAGAGGCAACCACTTAACATGCTGCTCCACTAAGACAGTTTTCCCTCTGTGTTTTATCATGTTCTCTGCTGAGCTGCTCTTTTGATGGGTAACTTGGAGCTACTCAAGAGAAAAGTAGAAAGCCCCCAACTGCTACTAGTTTCATCACTTCCTGTGAACCAGTGCTGGAAAAATGATCCCTGATTGCTACACTACAAGAACACTATAAATATTTGTACAGCATCCTTATGTAGGTCATTTTGGGAGCTCATCTGCATACAGCTGTGTCTGAAGCAAAAGATTAATGGAGATAAAGGAAACAAGCAAGAGTACCAAATGCTGGCACATCCTCCTTACTAAAACAAATTATATTTATGAAGATCTAGCTGCTTAACACATTTGAATGTGGAAAATGTCGCCACAATTTAGTAAGATGTTTGGAAGGATTTGGTAAAAACTTGGCTCTGATCAATGAGGCAGGAAAACTAGTGGCAAAGACTTAGAAAGGCCAAAGCGCTTAGTGGCTTTTAAGGATTGGGTTTGTCCTGTAGTCTCCCAGGTCTCTGAGTGAAAGCATGAGCTGTAGCAGAGAGACAGAGATGTAGCTGTAGTAGAGAGTACTTAAACCAGATGCATATGCAGAATTTTATGGCACTAAATAGGATGGATCAAAAAGTGATGAGGGAGATGATGCTACTGCAAAGTCAGTCATCTTCAGAAAGTCACTGGGAAAGTTTCCTAGTGACCAGCAAAAAAGCAAACACTGTACCCATCTTCAAAAAGGAGATGCAGAAGAGAACTACCAGGCAGTTTGACAAATATGGCCAGTTCGACAAATATTTCCCTTCCTGGGAAAGTTACAGAGCAAGTGCTCTTAGAAGCCCCATCCAAGCAGACAAAAGACAGGAAGGTTATTAAAAACAGACTGCATGTGTTTAACCCCAGGCAAATCACTCCATCAGGCTTCAGAATGATCAACTATAACATCCTCATAGTCAAATTAGGGAGACCTGTACAGTGGATGAAAAATAGACTGAATAGAGGGCTCAAACCAGCTGGGGTTATTTGCACCACATCCAACTGCTGGTGTGTTACTATTTGTATCTTTCTGACTATTGGTGTGCAACGTCTCTGCTACTGATGCGAGCAAGGCATAGAATGCACCCTCTGCAAATCTCAGCTTGGAGAAAAGTAGATACACTAAAGAGCAGGGCCACTCTGTTACATCCAGGTGGGAGGATGGACTGGCAGGATCATCTTGAAATTGAAGAATGGCAAGTGAGAGTCTGTCTGGGAAGGAGTAACTCCATGCACCAGGATAGGCTGTCCCAAAAGCAGCTTTGCTGCAAACATCCAGGTGAAACATATTCCAGCAGAAGGTGGTTGTGATGAAGACGGACCTCTGCTACCTCAAGTGTGGCCAGAAGGTGGGAGAAGATGATTCTTCTCAATATATTCAGCAGTTGTGAAACTGCATTAGGAGTACAGGGTCCAGTTTGGGGCTGACCGGTCCTGGAATGACACTGATATGCTGGAGACAGTCATCACGATGGTAGTCCAGTACTGAAACAGACCCAGAGAACCTGCAAAATCTCCATCCACGGGAACGTTCAGAACTGCTGTTCAGGGCACAGAGAAATCCGACCTCACTGACTCTGAAGGGATTGCTTGGGCGAGGGGTATCCACCAGACGCGTCTTCCACTCCTGCTTTAAGCGAGCGAGGCTTCTCCAAGCTTTAACTGCTCGCAAGCACGTCCTTGGCCGCAGAGGGAAGGAGAGCGGAAGGCAGCACCCGCAGGGCCGGCTGCGGGTCCCCATTCGGTCCCTGGAGATGCGGCGGGTGCGCGGGGCGGGGGCGGCGGTGCCTTTAAAGGCCGTGGCGCGGGGCGGGCCAAGAGCGCGGGGGGAGCCGCCCGCCCGGAGCATGCGCTGCGCTGCGCGGGGCGGCGGAGCGCGGCGGGCGGCACCGCCGCACTCCCCCGCCACCCGGGGCGCCACCCGGCGCCCCCCACCCCGGCCCCGCCGCTGCCGCCGCGCGGGGCCGTGGTGGCGGCCGCCGAGCCCTGAGCGCCCGCGGGGGAGCGGGGCTGCGAGCCGCCCCCCAGCCCGGTCTGCGCCCGACGGGAGAGGCGGCGAGCCGCGGCGGCCATGGGCAACGAGGCGAGCCTGGAAGGAGGCGAAGGGCTGGGCGCCTTCCCCGAAGGGGCGGCGGCAGCCGGGGATGGCGGCGGCCCCGCGCCCCCCTTGCAGAGCCTGGTCCCGGCCGGGGTGGAGGCGGACCTGAGCAAGCTGAGCGAGGAGGAGAGGAGGCAGATCGCCGCTGTCATGTCAAGGGCGCAGGGGCTGCCCAGAGGGAACCTCGCCGGCGCGGAGCCGCCTCCCATGCAAAGGCATGCACGGAAAAAATCTCCCTTCTCCCGCTCCTCCCTTCCCCCTTCTCCGTCTCCTCGCGGTGGGGCGGGGGGCGAGTCACAATACGATCTGGGCCCGCTGCACCCGGAGCCGGCGTTCCATTTTGCTGGCAGAGGGAGGGAAGGGGTGGCTGCACGGGCGCGGGCACCCGGACGGAGCCTGCACCCTCTGGCTTCTCTCAGCACGGCGGCCTCCGGCAAGAACGGCGGTCCCCGTTTCCGTGGGCTGTGCCCTCCTTTCCTCCCTTGCACTGATCTGGAGCACGGGCAGTTTCTGTGTCGGGGCGGGGAGAGATGTGCAGACACCGTTCTGGTTTTCTGTGTGCGGGTGTGTGCTTCACGGGGCTGGATACCCCACAGCTCCGGTAGTAGCCAGGGAAGCTCTCCCCGGGGCGGATGCGTTCTGCAAGCGTCTGGAGAGAGCATCTTGTTGAATCTTCCAAAGCTTTTGTGCATAATACATTTGCTGGCTGTTACTCTGCCAATTCTGAACCTCTACAACTCTCATTTGGCTTTATTAAATAGTGATGGTTTTAGGAGGTCTGTTTCAGTCTATATTTTCACCCTTATTTTTCTTCCCTTTTTTCTTTTTGGTTTTTTTTTTTTTTTTTGCCTTTATTAGTTGGAACGGGAGAGGTCAAATGATAGATTAAATTGATTGCCACGCTATTCAGTGTTCTGGAGAGTCATGACTTTACCTCATTGTGCTTCTGCGAAGGCTGGGGTAATTTCCTTCCCCGTTCTTTCCCTGCCCCTCAGCGAGTTCTCAGCCCGACGTGCAACGTGCCCCGCTCCCCGGCCGGCTCCTCGGGGCTGTCACTGTCCGTGGTGCTGAGCCCTCCTCCGGCCGCGTGTCGCTGTCCTCGGTCCTGAACCCCCTTCCGCCCCGGGCCGTCGCCTCTGTTGCTCTCCGACTCCGGGGCTGGGTGTGTTGCTTGTCTTGAAGGAGGAAGCTGAAAGGAGCCTCCTCGACAGTTTCACGGTGCATTGACCTCACCCCACATAAAAGCATATTCAGTTTATATAATATCAAGTTTATATAAGTGAATTCTAGAAGAGAGGCAAGGAGGGTGGGACTAAATTAATTATTGGGCAAATTACTGGAGTCACTGAGATTATACCTGAGTTAATGGTCTCCATTTTTTAAAATTGGAAGTCAAATCTTCCTGTTTCATGTCTTGCTTAATTACTGATCAGGCATTATGCACAGTGTGTAAAATAAAATTTTGCCTTCAATTCAGGTCTCTGCACTGTTTCTATAGTATTAATGAGGAAAAGAAATATTCTTTAGTTCCATGAAACTAAGCTCAAAATTCCCTTTCATATAACCATCTACAAATACTTTGAAACTTACTTTTTACTGGAACATCAGCATGAAAAAATAAAGATATATGTTCTTGGAAGTCTTTGGAATAGGCTGAACTCATTGCAATTTGACTGTCTCTGCATTTATAAATGGCTGCTTTCCTACAAACATATTTATATCAGAAGTTACTTTGATCTTGTTAGCATATCATACTCCCACCCTCTATTTAAAGTAAAGGGACTCTAAATTTGTGAATTGCAGCCTTCTACCTTGCGTCAGAATGTCAGCTTTGACTATTTTAGCAGTTCCCATCATAGTATCTTCGTGCCTGTCCCACTGTAATGAAGTTACTACTTGTCTCTTGGTTTGTGCCTTTATTTGCTCCTCTTGCTGTTTGTTTCCTTTGCTGTTGAGAGCTACCAAGAATGTTAGCAGTAATTATTAAGAACCTGATCCAAACAAAACCCTTCTAAAACTGGAACTAATTTTTTATTTTTTTTTCTTTTCAGTCCAGATTTTAAGCGACAGTGTGGTCAAAAGAGGAATTCTGTCTTTCAGTCAGTGTTGCAGTTTGCAGTGTCCTTATTGTATTATTTTTAACATATTAAATTGATTTTTCCTGTGTGATTTCCATTAGAGTTTAATAATTATTTCCTATTCTAAGTGCTCTCATTCCTGCTCCCAAAATAACGCTAAAGTGTAAAAATTCCTTACTTTTGATGGTATCCTGAGGTAGCAATTTTTGCAAATACAGACGTATAATAGGAAGTAATATATGTGTCAGGTACCATAGTTGCATCACTTTACCACCTTAAAATGAATTCTGTACATTCTAGAGCTTCTGTAGGCTTTGAGCTTTTAAGTCTTGTGATTTTAATATAAGCATTTAGATCTAGAGCACCTAAAGTGAACTGTCAAATTAATATGTCCCTACTATTTTTTTATTTTTTTTTAATTGAAAGTCTCATTCTTAAGGTTCCAGTGAGATATTTTGGATCTATGGAAATCTTTCTATCCTATTTCAATTACTTGTTTTCAGAAAATTCATGGTTGGGAAATTTATCTGAAACAAACACAGTCAATTTGTAAGCAAGTTCCATTTGATCTAGCTTCATCAAATGACTATGTAATTCTGCTAACATTCACTTCCTGAGGAATTATTCTATATCTGAAAGGATTAGATGGCCAACTGAATATATCACCATCTAAGGCAGCTGCTTGGGTTTTTTGTTTGTTTTTTTTTTTCCCAGTTCAATAAGTTGGTCACCATAGATATCAATAATTTTTTTTTCTGCATTTTTATAAGAAATGCTAAGAAGTCTTGCTGAGTGTTGCACTTCTGAAGTATACTTACGGTGTATTTTCCAGAGGAAATATATATATTTTTAAAAAGTTAGCCACTGGAGTATGCATAGGCTCATCATACATATCTTTTTCTATCTATCATTTCATGTCTTGTCTGTAGATATGAAAAGATCTATCTGCCTTTGAGTTGCATTGCTACTGCATTTGTCTTGGAAACTATTAATACTGATGAATGGGGAAAAGGCATGCCTTCTTAACAGGTGTTTATAGTTAATGGAATTGAAGAACTAGACCAATAGTCTTTTTGCTAAATCTCTGCTTACTCCAAAGCAAGCTTTGATTTGGCTGTAATATGTAAATGATTAGAGATGAGTTCCATGAATCAAGACCAAAGTGAGAGGAAACACAGCAACAAAAAGAAAAGCATTATGTGAGGAAGAACTAAGTTATTTTGTATGTTAGGTCTGGTTTGAGGTCTTTAAAACAACTGCCAGTTTTTCATGATTTAAAAGATTTGAAAGTTAGAAAATTCTTGTCAAATAAATACAAGATTTAGTTTGACGATTCTGATTCTCCAGTTCAATTAAGATTTTTCACTATCAGTCTGCAGTTGGTTCTAAAATGGTTGTAGAAAAGAAGACTTCAGCTGTCAGGTACCTCAAACTAAGTGGAGCAAATCCTGGCTTTTGACAGAAGTAACATTTCTCAAGAAGCTTGTCTTTTCAAGGCTTTCTCTTTCACTAGTTAACCACGCTCTGTCTCCATTGCTTAGAAACATTGTTATGAACAAAGGCAAGACAAGTCAGGTCTTCAGAATATACCAATAGCCTTGAAGAGAATCACCTGAGTTTATTTCCTAGATTCATGGGTTTTAATCTAATTTCAGAGCCTGATATCTGATCAAGTGGAAATTTATGGAACACATTATTTGATAAAAATGCAAGCTGGAGTAGAATTTTCCAATCCATGGTTATTTTTCTTGCTAATTTCCTAGTTAAATTTTTGAAAATGGTTGGGTTTTTTCTCTTGGGTTTTTGTTTGGGGTTCCCCCCTCCCCCCTTCTATTCTACCTTCACATTGTAAGGTTTGGGCATGGACATGATATGCTGTTTCTGGACCTGACTTTCAATGGCACTGTTGATTTTTTCTTCTGTTCCTTCCCTTCCACTCTTATCATTGTTGAATGAATCCTTCCAAGAGTTTGAACATTTGCAAACATGAATGCTGGAAGTATACCAGGCTGCTGCTAATAGACTAGTTGAAATGTCTTCATATGGGAAGCAGTGCCTCTTCAGATAAACCTAGAGCACTTATCTAAATAACCAGAAACAGAACTGCAGGTATACCTACCTAGTTGCTAATAAGAGTATAAAATTGTTCTTTTAATAAGCAAAAATACTTTTGAAAGATAATATTTGAAAGAATTAGATTATCATTGGGCTTTTCTGAACTATCCTCTTTATGAATTAACCAATGTTCACTGATGCCATTGGAAAAACACCTACTCACTTCAGTGGGTTACACATTAAGGTCATAGACTTCCAAATATTGCGGTCAATATATACAGAAGAATGGGAAAGGATAAATGGAATTGTGGAAGGCTGGAAATAGTTTGTCCTTAACAAGTATTACTTGAGGAAATTTTTAATTAACAAAAAAGTCAGTTACAAGATTACAAGAAATCCTGTGTTATGAGAATTGCACACACAGAAATGTCTGCCACTTAGCTTTGTCCTTTTGTATTGCCATTGCTAGCCATGGAATGGAAACTAAATGCTAATCAGAAGTACTGCTAAACTCACAGTGACATATTAGTGATGTAAAATACAGTTTTTAATGTGACTACTGTAGATGGTTCTGCAGACTTCTGAAAAAAACTCTTTAAATTGTGCATTTATTTGTCTATTTATTAGTCAAGGAATGCAGGTAGATCTAATAAGTGATTGTTTACTTAGCTTGTGAGTACCCAAGAAGAAATGTAATGTCTGGCAAACTAAAATCACAGCCAACTGGTTCTTACAAAATGAAAGTTTTATATTTGCAACATTTCTGTGACACTGTAGAGAACACTGTATCTTCCAGCAGAAGCTCAGAGATAGCACTGAATAGACTATTCTAATACATCCCTGAGCATTAACAGCAAATAAAATATCATTTCCCCTGCTGCAGCCAAGTATAGCAACAAGTAAAATACAATGCCACATATGAAGCCATGGTCTTGATTTGGGTTCTACATTCTTAATTTCATTTTCTCCTGTATGAATATATAGCAAAATACAGTTGCATGGATTTTTTTCCCAATTCTCTATAATAATGTGGCAGGGCTTTTTTTTTTTTTTTTTTAATATTGGTCAGTATGAATTGTTGAGATGATGCTGAGAAGGAGTACGGTAGTTATTTAGAAAGAAGAAGAAAAAGGTTCAGGGCTAACTGTGAACTGAAATCTGTTTTATTTGAGGGAGAATTGGTCTGATTTGTGAGTGGATGGGTGCAAAATAAATACTTTATGAAGTAAAATATACCCTGAAGATTTATATACTCTTTAACATACATGAATTTTAGGAGTTTTAATCCCTGCTGCATATTGAATTGTAAATATATCCAGTTTTTGTCCAAGTATCCAGAACACAAGTGCATAAGCATTTGGCACTGTGCATTATTTTTGGGGTTTTTTGTACGGCTGTTTGATCTGTTAATTTTGACACTTCTGTTTCTTTTAGTGTTCTGTCTCCCTGTTTTTATATCCCGAGGAGTAGAGTGGAGAGTTAATAATTTGGATATAGGTATAAAAGGAAGTTCTAGCTTTGATCTCTTCAGAATTCCGAAAAAAAAGGTATCTGGTTAAATGTTGTTGTATTAGATTATTTTCTAAAGAATAAAACAAATCTATGACTGAATACTTGTATAAGCCTTTAAAGAATGATTATTTAAATACTTTTCACATGTACTTTGTTATAAACCTTGGCCTTGAAAATGCTTAAGCACTGAGAAACTTCACAGCACTACCAGTGCACTTCCAGGATTACTGCTATATATCTTAATTATTTTTTCTAGTATTATGCATTATTTTAATTTTATTACATTTTCTCTCTGCAGACATCCTGAACTTGATACAAGCCGCCATCCCAGACAACCAGGTAAGCCTCCAGATCCAGGACTACCAGGATTGAGTAAAAGCAGAACAGTAGATGTGCTGAAGACAGAACAACGGGCACCTGGACGGAGCCCTTCTACTCTTAGTCTACGAGAATCAAAGTCCAGGACTGATTTTAAAGAAGATCAGAAGCCAAGTATGATGCCCAGTTTTCTCTCAGAAGCCAATCCGTTCAGTGCAGTCACTTCTGTTGTGAACAAATTCAATCCTTTTGATTTGATATCAGATTCAGATACAACTCATGAAGAAGCCGGTAGGAAACAAAAAGTTGCCCCAAAAGAGCAAGGGAAACATGAGGAGCAGAGGAGCCCTGCGAAACATCCAACTCAACCACAGTCTCCAAAGCCAGCTAGTCAACAAGGACCTGTCAGACCTACTGTCCAACAAACTGAGTCTTCCAAGCCAGTGCCTCAGCAGCAGCAGCCTGGGGAACCAAAGCAAGTTCAGAAACCAGGCCACGGCCAACCAGCAGATGCTAAGCAAGAGCAAGCAAAACAACCACCCCAGCCGAGAGGACCACAAAAAACTCAGCCACAACCGTCAGAACCAACGAAACCTGTTCAGCAACAAGCTTCTGCAAAACCTTCATCAGGCCCAACAAAACCATCCCCACAGCAACCAGACAGCACTAAAACAACGTCCCAAGCACCACCTCCCACAAAACCATCATCACAGCAGCCAGGACCTGCGAAACAACCATCGCAACAGCCTGCACGGCAAGGAGGTCCTGTGAAGCCATCTTCCCAGCAGACAGGGCCTCCAAAACAGCCTTCTCAGCAACCTGGACCTGAAAAGCCATCTGCTCAGCAAACAGGACCTGCAAAACAACCACCTCAGCCTGGATCTGGGAAGCCACCTCTGCAGCAAACAGGGCTTGCAAAACAAGTGCCGCCCCAGGCAGGGCCTATGAAACCACCTTCTCAGACTACAGGGCCCACAAAAGCCCCAGCACAGCAAGCAGGACCTACAAAACCGCCCGGCCAGCAGCCAGGGCCTGAAAAACCCCCGCAGCAAAAGCAAGCTGGTGCAAGTCAACCCACCGAGTCTGCCCCAAAGAAAACCTTCTGCCCTCTTTGTACAACCACCGAGCTGCTGCTGCACACTCCTGAAAAGGCCAACTACAACACATGCACCCAGTGTCACACTGTAGTCTGCAGCCTGTGTGGATTCAATCCTAACCCTCATATCACAGAGGTGAGTAATTTTCAAACTGATGTTCACTAACAGAGCAAAGAATTCAGTTTACCTTTATTATGTTGAAACATCAGATGTACTACATGGTACTACAGAGTATACCATAATGATAATTTAACAAGTTCAGTAAAAAATTAATGCTATTTCAGAAAGCTGCTTATGAGTAAAACAGGGTGAAAGTGGAAGAAATAAAGGAAGGTAATGGTTCTCTGCCCATATATATTTAGAAATGTGCTCTCATCTCTTCATATAAAAAGAGGAGAAACCCCAGTGTGACTTTTGTCTCATTTTGGTTGTTCTTAATCACCCGCTGTCTGTGTTTATAATCTGACCACAATACTCATATGCAAGTATATTTATAGATAATTAATCTTTTCTGCTATAAGAACTAAGGAAAAAAAAAATCTTCATAGCTGCAGTATGAAGCTTAGGAAGGGATGTGGAGTGGATTTACTTTACAACTGTGTCAGTGTTCAGTTGTAATAGTTGAAAGCCTGAGTCATGAATTTGACTTCGTGATATATGGGTTATTTCGTTCTTGTGGGATGTTAAGATCTCTGTGGACTATTTCTCACCTTGATTACCATTCTTTCTGTAATTCTATAGCATAAAAATGGAATAGAAAGCAATATTAGGACTTCAAAGTAATTTATTTTAACCTTATATTTGTGGTAGCTTGATTTATTGCTTATACATATCCTTTATTGCTCTGCCTGGGAATAAGGCTTGGTGTGACTGTTTGATCAGTTTCTTCTACATCCTGATATGCTACTTTTAAATTTGCAAAGTAATTGGAGTTTGTGTTCATTACCAGCACTTTTATCAATTTATGAAAATTCAAGCATAGTAGACCTGGCACCAAAGGCTAACTAATGATAATCAGAAGTGATATTTGTAAAACTTTTTTTTTGTCTTGCTTTGGTATTAATTTAGCTGATCTGAGATGCACACAGGAAGTACAGACTACTACTGTATTTTGAACCTGATAAGTACTTCCTGTATATTTAAAATTGAATCAAGGAATTTCTGAAGTTACAAAGGCGCTCTGGGTATGATGTAGTCTAAACTTCTGCTCAAAGAAGTGTTACCTAAAGCAAGTTTAGCCAGTGTAGAATATCTTCAAGGATGGAGGCCTGACAGTCTTTTCTGGGCAACCTGTGTACTCAGTACCACAATGATTTAAGGACATTGTTAGCTGCTGGTTTGCTTTCCAGCATACACATTTATTTGCGGCTACCTGGTAACAAACAGTTGCTTTTTTATTTTTTTTATTAAAATTGCAAATTTAAGCCAAAAAAGCTAATTGCAGTAACCACTGGTAGCACTTTGCTTGGTTTAGGCGTGTAATGTCATCTTTGAGTTTGGGGAAATAGAGGATTGAGATAGCTGACATTGAAGCCTGGACTGGAAAAGGAGTGACTTGAACATCTATCTGTGTGCAGAAACTTCAGAGCATCTGCAACTAACCAGATGTCTACATTTCAGGGTCTGCATGAAGAAAGGACATTTTGTTAATGTAAAAAAAGATATATAACAGACAAGAAATGTGATATATTGATATTAAAGTCAATGAGAAAGTTTTATTGCAAACCTTTGCCTTCAAATTCTGCCAATGCTTTTAGGCTAGAACTTCTTACATTTATTTGTGAGTGCTGAGTTGTTTGTGTCTGTAGTGTGCTCCTGGAGTCTCTTGAAACCCCACATTTGTCTTCCTTTAAAAGCTTCAGATTCCCTATGGAATTGGTCAACAACTTCAGTGTGTTCAAATGAAACAGGTTTTGAGAGAGAGTTTATGTAAGAAGGTTTCCAAGTATTTGGAAATTCTGTGAATAACTACTAGTTTTTGAAGTGGGTACTCTGTAAGTGTGAAATTCAGGACTTTCAGACAATAAATACAGCTGCATTTAAGACTAACTGATTGCATACATATGTAAAAGCAGATTTGAATTTCATATTTCACATTGAAATAAACACAGGATATGCATTTATTTCATGATGAAATCATTTCAATAGATGAAGGTATTGGACATCTAATTTATTCAGCTATTAGTTCCAATCTCCTGACTCCCACTCAGGCTTTTCTCATTTGCTCAGCTTTGCACCACCAGCTGTCTTGCTGAAACTTCGTTGTGGGTGTCCTGCTCCAGTCTACCATTGAAGTGCAACAAAAATCATATCTGACTTTATTACTGAACATTTGGATCAAAGTTAATAGAACCCGCTCTGGCACGTACAAAAATTCACTTATTTCAGCTACCAAGGTTCTCATTTGAGTTATTATCAAATTTTCCTTCTACTCTGTTTCCTTTAAGTGTTTAGCTTATTATTAAAATTTTCTGATTACTTTTTTACAATACTTTACCCATGTTTTCCCATCTATCAGGAAGATCATGGTTTGTGACTTGGCTGTCAGTTTTTTTGCTTATGGTGCAATTTTTTTCTTTTGGCTTCTTGTATTTTAACTTCTCCTGAAATATTATTGATCAAAAATCTGTACTTTAGCTTTCCCTGGTGGTTTTTTTTTTTTTGTTTGTTTGTTTTTGCCATGTTTAATGATTCTGGAATCCTGCATTGTGCTTTTCCCATGTCCTTTACAACTACTGATTTTATTTCTTATGTTAAACACGCTACTTATAGGGAAGCAATAATTTCAAATTGGATGTGGGGAGTGGAAGGCATTTATTTAGGAAAAAAAAAAAACAACTTTTGTTCTCTAAAATTTTCCCTTGTGCAACTGCTGGAATTGCTTTACTAAACAGTTTCCTTACAAATTTCTTACAAGGTAGCTCAGTCTCCAAAACTAATCAAGTAAATAATTTTTCCAATGTAGATCTTTCTAAATTTCTGTGTTATATATTTCAAGCTGATCCTGAACAGAATTTAACAAGCTTTAAAAACTGGCTACTGGAAGTAGATTGCATACATTGTAAAGCCATTATAAAATGCAGATTAAAAAATAATTCATTTTATTCATTTAAACCTCTATTTAAAATTCAGTAGTACATGCACTCTGTCTGTTTTAACTCACTAGAGAGAACTCTGTAACTTAGAGCAGAAAGTGATACCTGTATTGCCACAAGGTCAGACCCCTTGAACAGTTTTTCTGAACCATCTGACATTGCAGTCCTCTTGGGGAAGAAGGATAGTTGGTGTCTTGCTTTTGCACAGCAGTCTGGAGTGAAAATGCACCATACATAAATGTTCAGCAACATATGTCTCTCTAATCTGTCTAGGTATTCATGCTCCACTCATCACCATGGCACATGACTGCCTAGCAACAGTTGCATAAAGTAATGGAAAAATTATATAAGCAGGTTTGAGGACTGGTACTCTATTCCATTTTCCTTTCATGTACATCACAACCTTGTAGGAAGTGTATCTTTTATTATGTGGTGACTTATTTTTCTAATTTCTTTACCATTTTATTTTCCTAAACCCACTCCCATGAGCCATTAGCAACAGAAACCAGCGCTTCCTAAAAAAAGATTCAGCCCATTAGAACACTCGAAAAGGAGTAGGCTTTCTGAAAATGAACAAAGGCATCTTGGGGAAAAAAGACAAAATGCATGAACTGCTGTAGTTAAATCTAAATGATCACTGCATATGCTCAATAGCTGGAGTAAATTTTCATTCCCTATGAATTAGTTATTGGAAGATACCTGCAACACAGACTGAGCAAGGGTTAAAAGTGTAGCAACAAAGTCATTACATTCTTTATGATGGTCATCTGTAAAGCTGAAAATCAAGTGGAGTGTTAAAACTGTTGATGTTGGACACTTGGCTGTGTGGGCTCAGCTCCTGGAGGAGCTCTTATCTGTCATGTGGATCTGTGCATATGTGGATGCCTGTCTTCTAGGTGGTTTTTGAGGAGGGATTATTCTACATGAATTTTATCTACATGAGATCATATTTCATCCATTGTTTTGGTGTTCTTCTAAGAGATCATTTGAAATTTATCTTGAGGCCAGGTATAATTTTATACATCATTACTTAATGAAAATTGTACATTCAAGTAATGTGAAGCTGTGTATTGAGACAGGATTTGTTTACATGCCAAAAGTTCTTCTGGGTGGAGATGAAGTGAATTCTTAAAAATATTTTATTGTTTCTGATATTTTTTTTTTTCAAACAGTGTGTCTGTACCAAAGGTGACTTAATCCTAATGGAAAAAAGAGGAGGGATAAAAATTCCAAGAGGAAGGCTAAGAAACCCCAAGCGGTTGACTCTCTCAAAGTAGACTGTATGGTTTCTGATCAAGTAGAACTTTTTACTGGATTGCACATTTATTTTTCAATTCCACATGAAAAATTTTTTACTCAGTCTGGTGGTTTTTTGGGTTTTTTTTGTTTTTTGTTTTTTTTTGTTATTGTAAATTTTTGTTTGGGAGGGGATATCTATTTTTTTAATTTTTTTTGGTAGGGCTAGGAATTTTCCATATCAATTGTACTACATTTTATTGCCTTGATTTTTTTTTTTTTTTGCTTTCCTTCTGCCTATCTTTTTATTTATAATCATATCACAACATTTGATTCAAAAATATAATATAGTATTTCAAATATTTAAAGTTTTTTGCTATTTGTATTTCTTTTTATTAAAATCCTGCAGCTCTAAATCCCCTAAACATACTTGGGCATGAAGTAGGATCAGTAACTAAATGAGATTTAAACAGTCAGAAAGGCATTAATTATCTTCTGTTATTTTCATTATGATTAGGTTGTATAGGGAGAATAATATATAATAATTTAAAATAAGGAAGGTGACTATAATTCTTGTGGTGAATCCAAATAAGTTTTTCTTATACTTACAATAAAACTAATAGAAATTACTCTATTAAATCTTTGTTTATTACATGACAGTAAAGGAAGTGGTTGATTGAAGTATTCCCTGTGGTTTGCAGTCTAGACCCTTCTGCATTGTAGTAGTACATGGGAACCAGAATGCAACTTTGACTGGAAATGAGATATAAACAAGAATAAAACTGCCATCACTGTGGGTAGTTACATGCAACAAAATCTTAAATCTTTTAATATCAGGGAAAATAATTTTGAATCCGTACACCCTATGTGAACTTGGCAGGGGGGGAATCTAAGGGTCATATAAGTAAAGCAGAAAAAACTAGAAAAAAATCAAGGATCTAAATCTGATTATCAGCTGTTATAGTCATCATAAGTTGTATAGAAATGAGTTTTTAAAACTCCAACAAAAAACAAGACTTTTCAAAATTTTTCAAAGTTTTAGTTTAAATACGGGCTCTTAACTGTGCTGAAGTGAGAAGAGTTCTGTAAACCTGATGGACTTTAGTTTTGGTTCAGATTGATCAGAGAGGAGATGCAAACAAGAGTTGTTTAGTTGTCATTTAAAAGCCATAAATGTGTGAAAAATTTGCAAAGAGTACTTGGGGTGTTCTAGTGTTACAAATACTGCAATTTCAATGCAAATGGGGATTCTTCACAATTTTTGTGATGAAATGAAGTCAGTATGGTTCCTACAGTTCTGCCCTTAGCCACAACTGCCACACAGACATTTGGGAATGCAAAGATCCTCCAGTAAAGGGGTATGGAAGTACAGAATTCTGTTTCTCTCCATGGAATATTCTTAAACTGCCACATTGTTTCTGTCTTAGAGGAAGACTGTGCCTACAGTTGTGCTTTACTTTAAGGATTAGATGTAGAAATAGCAGTGATGCCCTTTGGTTTTTTCAGTTTTTTTGGTGTTTTTTCTTTTTCTTTTTCTTTCTCTTTTACATAAGGGGCAGAACATAGAGGCAAAACCCCTCTGCATGGGGAATAGTGTACCAATAATTTAATTGAGCAATATTCTACAATATGTTGGAGTGTTTTCTCATCAGTCCAGAAAGCTGGCCCTTCCAGTTTTTAACACAAGTAAATAATAAATTAATCTGCATAGCTAAAGATGTCAACTGCAGTCAGCCATCTGCGCCCGTATTGCTGTTGCTCAGCAACTGTAATTTACTACTATGTGAGGCCATGTGATGTGGGATGGTGTTTGCTGGGCACTGGGCGGGCACGGCCCAGCCTTGCTCTCAGCACACAGCTTAATCCTCTCCATGGTTCCTCAGCACAGCACAGATGAACTTTGTTAACCTCTTCTTTGCCACTCTCTTGATTTGCAGTTAGATTTTTTGCCAATCAGTCACGTGTTTCTGGCATATTAAATCTCAGTGCAGGTGATGAAAGCAATGAGCATTTGTTGCATTACTGCATGATGCAGTGCACTGAGTTGTGTTTAAAAGTCTTTTTCCTCCCTATGTGTGTGAGGCAGCTTAATCATATTCAAGGCTATAAAAACTAGTTTTTAGATATCCTGAGATACTGACATAAAAAAATTCTAAAGATTATGTTCACTATTTTGCTTTATGGTTCTAACTATGTAAGCTATAAAATAATGGTTCCCCAAACATTCATAATTCATATGCAAATTTTTGTATTGGTAATTTAAGCAGAGTAGTGGAATATGTTTTAAGATTGTGATAAGATTGTGATAACTGCATTCATTCAGTAGTTTTTAGTAGCTTTAGAACAGCTAAGTAACATTTTAAAATAGTTTTTCAATATGTCTAGTTAAAAAGTTTGCACCAGCATTGGTTTAGCATCGAGCTACAGAGCTTGTAACCATTGGTGTGGGATGGATACCCATGGACCATGCTGCTGACTAGAATCTAGTATCATGTTTGTGAGCATCTTGAGTCAGTGTTCCCTGGAAAACTCATACCTGAAAGGAAGGTAAATATGTATTTTGCAGTGATGATGTATTTGCCTGAAATGAGGATCAGTTGCATACTCTGTACAATTGTTAAGTATTTGGTTCAGTGTAATTACTTTGCATAGCTGAGAACTTATTCATGGAAGGATGGTGTAGAAGAAAAAACTTTGTCTCCAGTACTGCAAAAGCTTCTAGAAGACATTTTAACTTGTATGTTGACACACTAATTTAATTTGGTTTCTGGAAGTTAAATTTTTTTTTTTGTTCATAACAGGACTTTCTGATTTAGTTTTTTGTCTCAGAGTATTCTACCACACTGCACGAAGCTGCATAAAATCGTGTTCTTGAGCACTTTATTTTTCATGTTTCACTCATCATCTTGGCAAAAACGTTAAGAGCCTAATGTCTCTGTTAAGAGCCAAATCTGAATTTGTCAGTGCTCTTTGAAATTGTCAGGGTCCAAGTAAGTTACTGTGTTTTCAGACTAGAAACTGATTTTGTCAATAAAGCTTTGGAGCTGAGCAGTGTCAGCAAAGTCCATTTACATATCTGTGATAATGTAAAGGGATGTTAATATTTTATGTATATTTTAAGTTCCTTTTTATAGCAGCAAATGACTGTTCTAAATGAGAATGAGACCCATTCACTTGGAGTGCAGCTCTGCTCTGCAAAAGGACTGTTAACATGGCTTCTGAGATCCACATTCATATTGTGTGCCAGTAATTTTTATATGACATATGTTCAGTCTGCAAGTCAAAATTTATATTTCATATACTTCTGGAATAATAGAATCAAGATAGATTCTCTTCCTCCCCTACATCATCTGCAGGGATAGAAATTAAGCATGCCAGGAAATGCACTTGCTGACAGCTTTCCTGTTGCTTTGGATGGGTATGTGTTGTTAGAACAAATCTCAACCATTTCTGAAAAAAGGAATAGACACAGGATTCTGTGTCTATTCACAGCCTTCAACTGTGTTGGCTTTGTTTGGGATGGGGAGAAGGACTGAACTATTGTTGCTGTTTGTTATTGGTGTCAACTGTTAGCTTGCCTTTTTTTATGCATTCATAATTTATAGAATGTAGTGTTAAAATTTTCTTCAAAGTAATTCTCCATGGATGTTGCTAGTAAAATACTGAATAAGTTCATTTGGTGCTTCAAACTAGAAGAGCTCATGCTTTGATTGATGAATATATAAAATCCATTTTAAATTTTTGTTGTTCTGAGGGCATATAGTTTCTACAACAGTTAGAAAACAAAGCAGCAATTTTCTTTGCTTAGGAGTTAAAATCTGAACAAAAATGCTGCATGAAATCTGTCAAGTTTACTGTCCTAGTTATGGCATTTATTGGCATGGCTCTCAGAATGAAGAAAGTCACTTACAGATGTCTTCTAGAAATAAGACCCAGCTCCCACCCCTATATACTGGTGTAAAAAAACAGACAGCTTGGCTTTCTCAGCATCAAAGAGGAATGTCCTTCACAGACAGGAAATACTAAAGCTCACAAGTTCTTCTAGAAGCTTTTGGTTTTTTAATCCCACATAAAAATATTAGAAGTGTGGAGAAAGAAGCTAAGAGGCCACAGAACTGCTGCCCAGAAACACCTTTAAGGATAGAGAAACATTAGTATTTTAGGTATCTGCAGCAGCAGTAAGTTTTACTTCATCTGTTATAATGTGTAAGAGCATCTGTATTTAATGGATAATGGAAGCCTCCTCCTGTTAAAATTTAGGGGAAATCTCTAATTCTGGTAGAACAAACAGTCAAGTGTTTGACAGAAAACTGTATCACATAGCACATTTCATTTTGAACTCCTACTGTTCCAATCACAGGACTATAGTTTGTACAGTTTTGTATTTGTTTGAAGATGTGTGTAACCTATAATGATTTGAGCATTTTGGCACTTAATTCCTCCCACTAAAATGCATGGGAGGAATTTTATGTTTAAACCAGAAAGATTTAAAAAAGAGTATAGTCAAGTTTAACTTCATATACTTTTCATTTTAAAGTTCAGCTGTAGGAGCAGCAAATCTGGTTTTGGTTTTTTAGGCTTCAGTTTCATACCAAGAATACACATATGTATATGCATGTATATATATATATATATATTTAATAATAAAGAAAAATTAGTGGTCGAGGGCTAAGGTTTTGTCTTTTGCACAAGGTTGTTTTGAAATCTGTAGCATAAGAAGTAATGTTTGTTTGGACTCCAAGTAGGTAGTAGGATCGGACTGGACAAGCTGCAGGTTGAAGACAAATCTAAATGCTTATAATTGCAATTTGAATCGGGACACCTTAAATGTAAGAATTATTCAAACTACTCATTTTATAGCCCCATCAACCCTACAGCTACTTCATTTGAGGCCTTAAAGGTGTCATAATGACTTAAATTTAGATTTCCTAGAAGCTGAATGAGAGCAGGTATATGAGACCTGTTATTGCCATGGTGTCAAAAAGAAGCAGAATCAGTGAATCCCTACAGAAAGTGTGTTTTCCAAATATCTGTGAGAATCCTTTGGATAGGGAAAAAGCCATTCCTTGCTTAGGACCATTAAAAAGGTCCTCACAGGATCGTGTCTTTCTCCACTGAAGCAGAGCCTACCTCCCTAATATAAGAAACCTAGTTACTTTGCCAAAGCCAGACAACTGTGACAGCCTGGTCTTTGATTACATTTAAGCCCTAGAAAACCCTTAAGGATTCATCCAGAAATGATATTAGTATGTATGTAATTAAATTATATTACTAATATCTAGAATCAGGTAAGGGAAGTGTTCATTAAGCAAACAAAATGGGAGTTAAGCTAAGTGTAATCCTTGCTCAAGTCCTCATTTTATAATTCAAAGCAGAGTTTAAACATGTGTTCCAGGTTTTTTCAGTTGTTTTCACTTTTTAGCAGTCATTTGCTATATGGTTTGCAAGTAGAACACAGAATTGTTTAAACAATCTAAAAAAATTGTACTGAAAATGGAAGATAAGAGCAGCCTTATTATGAATGGAACTTTACAGCTGAGGCCAAAATTTGTCATCTCTTTCTGAAGCTGTTAGAAATGGTGAACTTATATTCCAGAGTGTGTGTTTATACCATGTGTATCAGAATAATTGAAATAACTGTGTTTTAGGGAGCTGCATCCAACTCTTAATTTTTGTTGCTGCAAAAATAAAAGGCTGGAATAGCACACCAAAGTAATGAATTCATTGCCTGAGTCCATCAGAGCTCTTTCCTTCCAGTGAGCTCTGATATTACACAGACAAAATCTTCCTTTGCATGTAGTACCTCTAGATTTCTTCCGTGGTGTATAGTAGAGATTTCATAACATCACAGAATCATTTATGTTGAAAAAGAACTGTGAGACCATCGAGACTTGAGTGAGAAACAGCATGCAGGAATCTTCACCCTTAAGAGAAAAGAGACTTGGGCTGTGTGTTCTCCTACTTGTGGTTCCGTCTGTTGCAGTGGTGTGTGTAAATGCTGTAGCTGGCACCCTGTGTTTCACACAAAGACTAAAGAATAGGAGAAGAGCTGCAGGTGACCTGCTTAAATATCTGCTTGCAGGTAGAGGCCCATGGGACTCTGTACCATATTGAATGGCATTTTTGCTGCCTATAATGTTTCTGCTAGTGATGGAAAGTGTGGAAAGTAACACGTGACCACGTTTTAGGCAATTTGATCCTTTCTCAGATGGTGAAGCTGGGCTTTTCTGTCTTACCAGAAATATGGTTTCCCCCTCATGTGAATACTGCTTGGGAATAATAAAAAAAATGTTTTCAAGTTTGAGGTAACTATAATTGATGAGAAACATGAGTAAATACATTATTTGCATTATTCCTTCTCCTTTGTGTGAAAAGAGGGGCCTATTGTCTACAGAGGTATAGTAATTACCCTGAAAACTTCTAATAACAAAGGAATTTTGAGAAACCTAATTATGGCTCTTGAAGTACCATCAGGGCTCAGGCAAAGCTCCTCACTGATTTTGGATAAGCACTTACACCCTGAAACTGGTGGTGATTCTTAAGTCTGTGTTATACACCTCCGTGGCTAATTCATTGGATACATATGAACTGCCAATACCTGTGATCTGTAATTTAAACCATTAGCAAAAGCACAGGCTGTATTAAGAGCTTCATAGATGTATGCTTAAAGATAATTATGCATTTACTGTGTTTTAATTCTGATTATTGTTTTCTGTCAGCACACTTGATGTGTTTAACTATTTTAGCAGTATTTGTCATTATTCTGGCAAATCATTACGGTAAATGAATCACTGGGTCCCATGAAATTCCAATGAATTTTTTTTTATTCTGTGGGGTTTTTATCCTCCAATATTCAGCTGTGTATAAACTGAATGTGAAGCTATTAGAATCATGGGCTCAGTGATAGCTTGACTCACAGTGATGTGGAGAAGAATGAAAATAATCAGCTGTGCCTGTTAATTGCAAAACATTATTTGTAATATTTTTCCCTTTTTACACAGAAGTTTAAAATATTGGAGCAAGTCCTACGTTAGAATAACTTATTATTATGCTTATTTTATTAACTTTGTCTTATCCTAATTATAATTGCCTTTATTTTTTTCAGATCAGTGAGTGGCTCTGTTTAAACTGCCAGGTGCAAAGAACATTAGGAGGTGACTTAGCACCAGGTCTTGGTCCTGGGCCACAGCCACCTGCACCCAAACAGAAGACACCCATTCCACCTTCAACAGCCAAACCATCTCCCCAGCCACAGCCTGTTCAAAAGAAAGATGTAACTCCAAAACCTGATCCTTCACAGTTAGCAGATTCAAAGAAACCTCCGCCACAAAAAAAGCAAACACCCTTGCCTGGGTCTCCTCCTGTAAAATCAAAACAACCCCGTGCAGAGCCCACTGATACCTCCCAGCAAATAGATGCCACTCCAAAATCAGATCAGGTCAAGCCAATGCAGGCTGAAGAAAAGCAAAAACAAGCCAGTTTTCAGAAGCCTACAGCAGACACTGTATCTACCTCTGCAGCACCAGAGCAGAAGCAGGACTTGGCAGGCCCCAGACCACCAACTCAACAGAAAGTGACAGACTCCCCAAAGCCTGAGCTTGCAAAGCCATCACAGGACACACATCCAGCTGGGGATAAACCAGATTCCAAACCTGTTCCACAAGTGTCCAGGCAGAAGTCAGACCCCAAGCTTGCATCTCAGCCTGGGGCTAGACCAGATGCTAAAGCTCCAAAGCCTGTTGAGCCAACACAAACAAAAGATGATCTTAAAAAGTTACCAACAAAACCAGCCCCAAAGCCTGATACAAAACCAGCTCCCAAGGGCCCACAAGCAGGGGCAGGACCCAAGCCAGTGCCAGCACAGCAGGCACCTCAGCCCCAGCCACCTCAGAAAACTCCTGAACAGTCGAGGCGTTTCAGCCTTAACCTGGGAGGCATCACTGATGCCCCTAAGCCTCAGCCTACAACACCACAAGAAACAGTTACTGGGAAACTGTTTGGATTTGGAGCTTCATTCTTCAGCCAGGCCTCAAATTTGATTTCCACAGCGGGTCAGACAGGTTCTCAGACATCGGGCCCCCCTCCGCCTGGTCCTGCAGCAAAGCAGCCCCAGCCTCCAACACAGCCTCCAGCCCTTCAAGCAGCCCCCAAAGAGGCTGGTCAGGCACAGCCTCTTCCAAAAGCTGTTCCTGTAAAGAAAGAAGCCAAGCCTCTTACAGCTGAAAAATCAGAGCCGTCAAAAGCGGATAGTGTTTTAACTAAAGGATCTGATTTCGAAAAGAAGCCTGGTTTGGCTAAAGATAGCAAGCCTCAGGCTGCTGAAGCTAGGAAACCTGATGTGCTGTTGGAACCAGAGAAAGCTAGCCAACCTGAAATGTCTTGTCCCCTTTGTAAAACTGGACTAAATATTGGTTCTAAGGATCCTCCCAACTTTAATACCTGTACCGAGTGCAAGAAAGTCGTGTGCAATCTCTGTGGATTTAACCCAATGCCGCACATAGCTGAGGTAAGGTGATGGAGTCTGTATTAACCCTGTATTCCTACCTACAGGCTCCCTGTGCTGTGAAGACATAAATAGCTGGATTTTAGCTATTGAATTGTTAAGAAATTTTCTTGAGCATTTCATCATCTGAAGTCTTTTAAAATTAAGTATCTGTGTTGTATGAAACTTAGTCACTTGTCAGATAGTACTTCTGATGAATTTTTGGCATATTAAGGAGGTCTGGTAAAGGTGGTTGCTAGGGCTTTGAGACATAAACAGATATGTTTATGAACTCCTTTGAAACTGGTGCTACTATGACACAGCAAACTATTGTACTTTCAGTCTGTTTAAGGCTTTTTCTTACACTTCAGCATTGTCTCCTAATGTGTGCTTCTTTAACCAACGCCTTTGATTGAAAAAACTGTTGAATGAAGAAATGTGTTAATGTGTAATTATTGCCCTTCCCTCCTGTTTAATGCATCCCTAAATTTCTTCCATTAATCTCATTCTGGCTCTGGAGTCTTTGCATATGTTGATGCATTCATTAGGGAGGTTGAAGTTTGAGTGATACCTGTGTGGTGAAAGATGTAATTTTTTGGCAAGAACAATACAAGGCTCACAAAGTTGCTTCATTTATCAAAGACTGTCAGTTTGAATGTGCTTTTTCTGTGATTGCCTGAGACAGCTACTCATATTTAAAAGAATTACATAACTTATTTTCAACAGTTTCCTCATTGCATGCTTTTATCTGCTTCCTTTCGTTTTTTGACCAGGGGATTGGAAACTTTATACTAGCTTAATGGGAAGGTAGAGGCACATCTTATGTGCCCTATGAATTTGGCAAGTTTAATTCAACAGAAGCAGACCACCTAAAAATACTTGTGAGAAGTTGAAATGTTTAAGTTGCTCTGTGCAGCACATGAGGACTGGGCTGTTGGTGTTCTGCCTTTGAAATCTGAATGAATAAATGACAAATGACTGCCAGGGTTAAAGGATATCACATCTCAGTCTTAAGATGAGAATAAATGTGGGAAGAAATAGCATATTGCAGGAAAAATATTGCTTATTATGTTTTCATATGTCTTTCTTTGTGTATTATTTTCTGGAATATTCTATCATTTGAGAGGTCTTTTTCCTAATATAATAAGCACATTTTATCCATCACGTGACTATGTTGTCTAATGTATTTGTGGTCATTTAGGTCAGAAAGAGGGGTCTGAAAATGCAGGAAGATTGATCAGTGATCGAAAATTGGGATTCAGTTGATTTTTAATGTTTTTTATGAACGTAATACTGTCAAACCCACACACTTCATCATTGTCCAATGCTAAGTATACATACTTTTATGAATTTAATTTTGAAAAATGCTTATGACTTTCTCTACTATGCATTCACAGAGTATTGTGGAAACAAGATGTGTCAGTTCTGGTGAAACATTGCTCAAATGATAGCTGTGCAAGTCCCAGTGCATGACTTCAGAGTTGACTTAGTTGTGATGGTGTGGGACTGCCTTGTGGTGTGCAGACACTTTACCTTGATTTCTTCATGTTAACATGAGAAGGCTGGTACTCTGTTTCAGTTTTTCTGTTTCACTGTTTTCTAAGAAGATTCCCTCTGTTTCTGCTCTTTAGAATATCCAGAGCTTGAAATACAAGTTATTTTCTTTACTCTGACTTCCTCATACCTAGCTTTGTTTCTCTTTTGGCTCCTGCTTCTTCGTCCTTGTACTACACATTTTCACCTCTGTTCACGTTTTCTGTCTTGCCTTTTTTTCCACTCAGTTTTGCTAGAAAGTGGCAGTGTACTTTTCCTTCACAATAGGAGATGGTTTGCTTGGATGAGAGCGTCCTGACTCATAAAGATTTTCATAAAGATTGGACAGACAGAACAGGGACCTCGTAGTTTCATCTCCCAGATGTGCTGTGTAAATAACTTATTTATGGTCAGATAGCAATTCTGTCCCTGGATGCTTTTACATGACAGTAACATGATGGTGAGCAAACAGTTTATTGTCACTTGCATACTCTATTCATCCACCAAATTCTTCTAATGTGTCCACTACTGTCTTGGAGGTTTTATTTACTTGTCTCTTTCTTTGGGGGTTAGGAAGGAGAAATAGAAATGCTTTTTAAAATTGGTCTTTCTGGTGGTTTTCTACCTAATTCTTTAATTCCTATGCTGTGCATTCAGATAAAAAATGTAATTCCAGAAGCTACATGTCTTCTTGTCCCCAGAAGTGATTTTGGATGAACAAACATACTGCATCTTAAACATAATCTTAGTTTTTCTATGGGCCTGCAGCTTTATCACAGTTATTCTGACAGTTGCTTATGTGTTATCTACATTTTGTTCCCTCAGTAATGGCTGAAAATGAGTGGTGTTTTATTGACTGAGTGATGGCTGAACCCTTGTTGCCAACAAAGCTTGTATTAGGCTATGTCATAAGGATCAGTCCAATGGAACAGGGAAACCAGTGTTTCATTGTCAAATGCAGAGGAGCATCTAAACCTCAGGGGCACTTCTACCTTAAGATCTCTCAGCAGGGAATTTTTTCCAGCCAACGTGCTGCTGTACTGCAAACAGGGCTGAGAGTACTTTTAAGGGAAGAAAGTGCTTTCTTACATTGGCAGTTATTTTTTCTTGCCTGTATGTGACAGAAATAACTTTCAGAAAACTCTTTAAGCTGCTGCAAACAGTCAGTCCTCTAATAACCCCTCTACTGCAGAAAATATAACTAGACTCTTACCTAGTCAAAATCAACAATATGCTATTTACTTCAATGAAATTGTTTTGATTTGTGCAAGCAGAGAATTAAGCTAGACTACTTTTTCTTAAAATGCACTGATTTTTGTTTTTCTCCCTGATTTGTTGATACAACACTCAAACAGTTATTTACTTAAATGGTAATTTATCCATGATGCAAACAGCCACAAATGATTAAATAAATGACACTTGATAGATTTCAGAGACCCACAGGACCATGGGAACCCTAGTGCATTAGCAGACTCCTTATTCTGCCATTTGCTCAATGGGGAGGAGAGCTGTTTACCAGCTCTGTAATTAGCTTTCCAGCTCAGGTAGTTGGAAGCAGCTCTATTTTTAGCAACAAAGCACAAGATCACAACTGCTGAAGCCAGAAATGAAATGTGTGGCAACGACCATTTTGTGCATTTAAAACTCGGTGAACTGTTCAGAATATTGAGCAGGAGCAAAGATGGTTGTCTATAATGTAATTTAGTATGTTGAGGTCAGGAATGTAGAACCTGTGATAAATTAATGCAGTAATAAAATGTTAAAAAAAAAAGGTGGTTTAAAAGCTAAACTAAGGGAAAATAAGATAATCCAGATTTTTAGATTCTATGTGGGAAATATAAAGGATAACATCTTAATAGAATCACGTTTTGAACAGAAAGAACTGAAAATATGAAGTGTGTATATGTGACCGCACTAATGGATTTAATCTAATAGAACTGCCAGGAGAACAACAGAAGCACTTTTTAATCTACTGATAGCTATACAATTACCTGGAAAGGCACTGGGAAGTAAAGAATGCTCTATGTGTGAAATAAATTACTGGTGCTACAGAGAGGAGAGAAACATTTTGAATGATGGAGAAGGACAGGGAGAACTGGGGAAGGGCAGAAGAGACATCATATCTCTGACTTGGTAAGGATTTGTTGTTTGAAAAAGATGTAATCTGTTAGATATGTGATCAGAATACAGAATATAAACAATTTTAGAGTGATATTTGTTAGCATGTTTATTATGGCACATGTAGTTTGTATGAAATTGTTTTGCACTGGTGGATATCATGACAGGAATCTATAAAGCTTGATTGTTTCTGGCCAATCCATATATTCTTATATAGATATATATTTATAAATAGATGGATAAATTGCCAAAAGAATTTACATGTTTTTCTAGTAACTCGTTTTACCACTCCTACTTATTAGACCTAACTAAATAAATAACTTTTCTTGTCCCCACAGACTATAAAGAGAAGGAAAAGCAAAAATATAAATGATTTTTTTTTTAAAAGTAAGCACAGTGCTATCATTAAACTCCATATTATAACCAGGTGAAAAATTGGTACCTTGCTGTTCAGTATTAACTTATAGAAGTAGCACTAAATAGCATTTTGGAACTGATATAAATCTCTCTGGATATGAAGTGAGCAATTTTGTGGTGTCATGTACCTGGATACATCTTGGGTTTTTCTACCTCCTCCCAAAATCCTGCAAAAAGGGTACTGGCATGGGTGAGCACCCAGTGTAAATAATTCTGCCAGGTTCTGTTTTTCCAAGACTTCACTGATATGTCAAGTGGAGTGGTGGCCTGGGCAAGTGTGCCCTTATACTCAAGCTTCAAAAGTAGGCTTTTGAAGACTTTTCCCCACACCTGGAAGAAGTGAATCAGACCCTGCTATTGAATGCCCAAATGTGCCTTGGACTTCTTAAAACAAGTGTGCAGCAACATAATAAAGTAATCCATGTATAATTCTAATGAAAATCCCTAATATAGTGTACTGCACCATCTGAGGTGACACCCACTGCCTATCTTTAATTAATTAACAGCTCTATGCTGTCATGTATTTCCTACTTAAAAAAGCTCAGACCTCTCTGCAAACTGGCAGGTTCAGCTCCTGTAAGAAGCTCCTATCTTCTCTCTTATGTTTGGTGATGAGTTGTTTTGGAAGCAGATGGTGTCTGGGAAACCCAGTGAAGAAGAATTTGCACTAAAGAGACAAAGAGAAAAACAATCACTCCTTTCAGCTGCATAATTTATCTTCTCTGCTTCTTCCCTCTCCCTTTGAAGAACCTTTTAAAATTTTGAATGTAAGAAATTGAATGCTATTACTGTTTAATAAAGTAACTAAATAATACAGAACATAATAGGCTAATACAATGTACTCCCTAACATTTATGGAAATTTTATCCATTAAATGATAATTCTTTATAATTGAGAAAATATTACAACTGCTGCTAATTATTACTTTGAAAGATAAAATCTGGTATTGAAACAACAGAGTGGATGTTAGATGATTTAAAAAAACACTATATTTCTTGACTGTCAGAATGAAATTAATCTCACTCCAAATTAGGTATCTTACTTTTCTGTTTAACTTATTCAATATACATGACAGACATATATATTAAATTGGAAGTATTTTTCATAGCAGAATGATTAATCTCTTCAATTTTTCCTATAAAGTACATATATTGCATATGTACAGAATAGAAGGGCTAATATGACTCTGATGGATGATTTAATCAAAATTGAACACAGAGAAATATTTTTTTAAAAATGCCTGAATTCACTTTTTAAATAAGAGTGAAGAGCTTAAGCTTCATCAACGAAGTTAGATTTCTGATTCACATTTACAGAGGTATTTAAATGCTTAAAGACAGACAGATACTTGTAAGGATGTTAGGAGTTCATGTCCTTCTCTGATGCCTCAGCTAAACCAAAAAAAACAGCTTTGACATGATGATTTTACAGAAGTCATCTAAACCAAAAAACCAAAAAACCCAACTTTGACATGATGATTTTACAGAAGTCTGAACTTCTGTCTTTTGCACATGGCTTGAGCTGTTCCTTTGGAGCAGAGTCTAGTTTCTGTTTAACCCCCTTTGAAGTCCAGACATGGAAACCTCTTGTGTGGTCTGATTTTGGTGTGTCTTTGAGAATAGTTCAACCAGACGCAGTACTGCTGCATTAAGCATACCAGCTACAGCTACTTTAATAATTAATAACAATGATTAAGCCTGCTCATGGTCGAGTGTGATGTGGTGGGGGTTTGTCAAGTTGATTTCTTCATCAATGGTATTATATGCAAAATACAGATCTGCAAATAGACGTGTGACTTCAAGACTCTCCTCAGGCCTGTTGCTGCCGTGGTACAAGCCAAGCTTCTTGTCTCCCAGTTTCCTGCAAGACCCCATGAGTATGCACCCAGCTTTCAACAAAGTGAACCACTGCATCCAGTTAACCTATTCAGTAGATGTCCTGTGATGGTTTTGTTTGAATTCCCCATCACTGTAGAGGAAAATGAAAACATCTTTGCTTTCTCACAGCTTTCTCTGAACAGGTGTCTTTCAGTTCAGTAGGGCTGCTTAGTCCAGAGCATATTATACACTAATGCAGTTTCATTTTTTGGCAGTCAGGTTTTGCTGGTTATTTCTGAATGTGATCTTGGGATGATATTTGAAAGCAAGGCATCTTAGATCTCTGTGGTAATTAGTCAAGGCATGAGTTACAAGACTGCATTCTTGCTGATTTTTCTTTTCAGTATTTATGACCATAAAATTAAGTTTTGTTTTTTTCCCCCTGAAATTAAATTCAAGGAATGAAGATCGGTCTCATTGCTCAAAGTAATATTGTGACCTTTGGAAGGACTATTACCATGATTAATTGCCTGCTATTTGTTTCCTTTATTCTAGTCTCTAAAAGTTTTCAAATTACCTCTCTGAACAAGAACTCCATTGAAACCAACAATGAGATATAGCCATAAAGCCATGTAAGGCCAGATGGCTTTTATTAATGTTGGTAATAGCCACTGATGGTGTGAAATCCAAAGGGATGTCTACAGCAGCACTGCTGCTGGCACACACAGCTTCTGTCTATCAGGCTGTTTTTCATCCACTTGGAATTAATTTGCAATGAGTTCTTTCCTTATATACATTTATTCCATCTCAGATGCCTTTGCATTTTTGCAAGATAAAATGCTGAGGTGAGCAATTAATCCAGAGCTTTCAATGTTGATTTTTGTGGCTTGTTTTTCTCCTGTGCAGATAGTTTATAGACTAGAGTATTAGAGACAGTCAAGCCAGAGTCACAAATCTAAAACAGATTATCAGGAAAATTACTGACCTGGCCTTGAGCCAGGTGATTTTCTTCTCTGTTACTTCATTAGAAATTTGGTTGGTGTCCTATTATTGAATGAGGAAGAAGTCTTTTGAAAGCTAAGCTAGTATTAAATTTGAAGTTGAATTTTAGTTTTGAAATTTGAATATTTCTACTCAACTTTATAATAGTAATTTTAAAATAATTTATTTATTGAGATAAAGGTATTTCATGTTTTTCTTTTTATTACAGTATAATATTTTTTTAACATAATACGTTCATGCTTTATTGAGAAACAAAAATGCTTACTTCAGGGATTTTACATATGGCTGTGAGTTTTAGTTAATGTCACTGTAAGACCCAGTGATCCATTTCCATATGTTTTTTAAGCAAACAGACAAAATCTAATGTATGTTAAGTGCCTCAATTTTTTTTATTTTTTTTTTTTGGGTGGGCAGGTAAGACATTACATGCTATCTGATCGCATTAATGATATGTGGAGACCCTGTCATGAGATGTGTGACCATAGATATATAAAACATATAGCTTTTTGTAAGAACCCTCACATAGTTTTGGTGTTCTGATAGATTAATAGGAAGGAGCTTCAAATTAATTTTTTTTTGATATTCCAGGAATATGAAGAGCTGAAGCTCTTCCAAGGAACAAATGCTATAATAACATTTTGAAAAATATCTGAGGATTGTACATATCTGAAACCAGGATATTTTCCCCTGAATATTTGTCACTGTGATTGACTGTAGTAGGACCTATAGATATTGTAATATTTAATAAAATTCTGAGAAGACAGTATACCGTTAATTTAAATATTAGCATACATTTTGTGTTCTCATTTCTTGAAGAACAAGGCTATTTATGTTAAAGAAATTAAGTTCAAATTCCAGCATATGTTAAAAATTTCATGTCATGTTTCTGCTGACCAAAAGCTGAATGTTGTGACACCATAACACACACACCACACCAGCATATTAGTAAAGAAAGGTCAATGTTTCACACAAAGAAATTCTATAAAATCCCTTGTTTGCCACTATTGTGGGGTGATTTTAAACTTAATGGGATAGCATGAGCATAATCAAAGTAATTTTGCAACTAATTTTAACTGTTTGCAAGAAGTGTGACCAGCTGTAAAAATAAAAATTCAGATGTAAAGGAAAAGATTAAATGAGCAAGAGGGGACATTTACCTGATTTCTGTTTGTATTCTACACATTAATATTTTTCCCTGAGCAATGAAAAGATTGTTTCATTTAAGGAGACAGCAGTCAGTAATTATTTTTAGTTTTGCTGACATGCATATAATTCAGTGGACCAGAATGAGAACAAATGTGACTTTAGATTTAATGCTATTTATCTATTAAATTGATTTCTGCAGTATTACTAAGAGTAAGGATGGAGGCTGAGGGGAACCTAAGCCATTATATAGTAGTGGAAAGATGATTAGATTCATGCCAATAAGCTGCTGGAGATGCTGTATAGCAGCATTTGAAACAGGAGGTCACAGACTGATGTTGAAGAGGGGGATTAGCTGCTGCTGAACTATTCAGGCTGAATTTTGCACAAAATTCTGTTGAGTTGGGGAGGAGGGGTGAAAATATATATTTTTGCATCACTAGAAAAAAAATGTAAGAGCCAGTAGGCTGTATCAGACTGTAACACTCTTTGAGAAGAATGGTGAGGTGAATTAGCTGTCCTTCTGTGTTTTGGAGGTTAATGAAATTACTCAGAAAGTGAGGTAACTTAGGCTTCTAAGGACAAGACTGAAAGACCATCTGGTGGTCTTCTGTTTTTAGTATTTCTAGGTTAGTAAATTTCTTTGTTGTTGTTGTATTTTATTTTTGTTTTTACTCTTTTTTTACTTAGCAAACAGCCTTCACATTGGAAGTGGACCAGCTGTCATGTACAGAGATTAGAAATTGAACATATGAAATCTTGTCCTTATGTATACTATTTTAATGCATGTATTTCATTTTCCAGTTACTTTTTGTAGTTACCGTAATAATTTTGCTAAAGACTCCAGATATATTTATAATATTTTAATTTTTTGGAGGGATTTCTGACCACTCTCCTGAAATCCAAAAGGAGTATACTGTGATTTTTGTATTTGGTTTTGCAATGGCATTCCCATAATTGCTGAAGATGTTGACATAACTCTGATCCTCAACATTATTTGTCAATACAAATGACTGATTTTTTTTTAAGCGTCACTTCTGTAATTGATATTAAGTTTTGTATCTTCCCTTTTATAAGATAAGAAGAAGATGTATTTCTTTCTGGTTGATGACAAACTCTTAGCTATTGTCTTCAGGATACTAGTTAGTAACTACATTTTTGTACATTTAGAGCATGATATTAGAACCTTTACTGTCTAGATAAGCTGTCAGATATGCCTGTTCCTCACCCTCCCCCAAACCCTCCCCAAACAAACCAATCAGCTCTTAAATATCTACATAAGTATTATTCTTCCACAGCTATTCAATGGGAATTTTTACTGAAACTCTGAACTCTGACATAGTACAAGAGAACCAGCCTGGGCACATACCCAGCTTCGGATGCTCTCTTCTCTCTTTTGAATTACAGTAGGAAAAAGACTGGAAGGTTTGAAATACCTGTTATTAAATATTTTTGTTTTGAAATATGCACTAAATATTTTGTTTGCTCAGAAGTCATCTGGCACTGAATATTGGCTAAAACAGTAAAGTTTAAACATATTCTACTTCTGGCTCTTATTTTTTGGTGTTTCTTAGGAGAGGTTTCTATTTTTCTTTTAAAGTAAGAAGATTGGATTAAAGTCTCAGCACTATCTCTAAAAGTATTTTGAATTTTTGTAAAGTTTAACTTTAACAATAGAAAGGAAAAAACTCAAAACCAAACTTTGCTTAGATTTTTTTTTCCCATGTTGCTATTTTACTGGGAAGCCAAGAACTACACAAACTCTTCCACCAGTACAGAGTACAGGGGAATAATCACCTCCCTAGTCCTGCTAGCTATGCTCATAACTAAGGCAACCCAGGATGCTGCAAGTATTTTTGCATGGCTTTTTCTCAATGCCTCCTCTCCTTTTCATAGCATGCTCAAGGGCACAGAGTACATGTGTGGTGTCTTCCAGCACCATGGCAGCAGGGGGAAGTGAAGCACTTTGCTGTAAACACAACTTACACATATTACTGAAAGTTATGAGGTTCAGAGGAAGGAAGCAGTCCATAATCAGTTCATGCTAATGAATACTAACTTTAAACTGGCCATTAGTCACTGTGCATCAGTGAACTTCCCACAGTGGTTCTATAAAGTGCAAATTTTGCATAACTGATATATCTACAAAATATTCTCCTTATTGGAAGGGAGAAGGACTCTGCAGAGAGACTTGTAATGGTTGGATGGATGGGCAAAGTTGAACAGGATGAAGTTTAATAAGTCCAAGTGCCGAGTCCTGCATTTTGGTCACAATAACCCCCTGCAGTGTTACAGGCTGGGGATGGTGTGGCTGGACAGTGCCCAGGCAGAAAGGGACCTGGGGGCACTGGTGACAGCAGCTGGACATGAGCCAGCAGTGTGCCCTGAGGGCCAAGAAGGCCAACAGCCCCTAGACTGTATCAGGAATGGTGTGGCCAGCAGGAGAAGGGAGGTCACTCTGCCCCTGTACTCAGCACTGGTGAGGCCACAGATGGAGTTCTGTGTCCAGTTCTGGTCCCTCAGTTTGGGAAGGATGTTGAGACGCTTGAGCGCGTCCAGGGGAGGCAACGAGGCTGGTGAGGGGCTGGGAACACAAACCCTGTGAGGAACAGCTGAGGGAGCTGGGGTTGTTTAGCCTGGAGAAAAGGAGACTCAGGGGTGACCTTATCACTCTCTACAACTCTCTGAAAGGTGGCTGTGGTCAGGTGGGGGTTGGTCTCTTTCTTTAGGCAGCAGCTGACAGAAAGAGAGGACACAGTCTTAAACTGTGCCAAAGGAAATGTAAGTTGGATATTAAGAAAGAGTTTTTCATGGAAAAAGTGATAAAGTACTGGAATGTTCTGCCTGGGAAGGTGCCGGAGTCACCATCCCTGGAAATGTTTAAAACAAGACTGGATGTGGCACTCGGTGCTGTGGTCTAGTTGAGGTGTTAGGGCATGGGTTGGACTCAATGATCTTGGAGATCTCTTCCAACCTACTGATTCTGTGAATTCTGTGAAAATATGTCCTAGTAGATCTTCTCCATCGCAGGTATATATTGACTTCTCCAAGTTATATTAACAGGTTCAGCAATAAAGGTATAGATACAGTTTTGGAAGAAAGGAATGGTTAGGACAGGATCCAAGCTAAAATTTCATAGGACGTTCCAAGAGTTGAACTTTGAACCTGATCTGTATGTCTGGAATATTATTTGAATATTTGAATCAGTGTAGATAAATGTCACTTTCTAATGACTCCTCTTCCTAAATCAACTTCCTGTCATACTGAAAGAGTTGTTTGTATTTCAAATTGTTATTTTCTTCTATTAGCTATGGGTCTCATTTATCTTCTCAACTTTTACATTAATTGTTTTTATTTTTTGTGTCTCTTTTTGATCCAAGCAGTGGAGGCAAAAAAAAAAAAAAAAAGCAAGGTTAATGGGGTAACTTCAATATTTAGTAACTGGTTTTCCAGGTGCAGAACTTCTTTTGTTGCATCACATTTTATAAAGTGTATGGCTTTAAAAATACCCTGTAATTTACAGAGCTTTGAAACATGCTGCAATGAAAATTTGTTCAGTAGTGATCTATTTTCTGAACCTCTATGCATGTGAAAACAGTTAATCCCTAAGTTCCAATAGGATTTATGAGGTGTTTCATGCTAATTTTTTTTTTTATGACTTGTCCATATAGAATTAATAATTCTCTACAAACACATAATCTGTATTTCTTGATCTTAACTTGCTATTCAAAAATAAGTAGTCATTTTCCTTTTAGATCCAGGGCTATCAGATCAGAAATGGTGCATTATCACTAGAATTAAATTCTACTAGAGTAGATATTATAAATTCATAATTAGTAGCAAACAATTATTGATATATTGTAATTATGACAGGAATCAGGGTGAATTGTTTGGGTCTTCATCAACACACAGGATATAATTTTCAGAGCATGTCTAGGAAAATTTAATTTTGTTTCTGAGTCTGAAGCTATGATAGTGATTGCATTTCTTGCATGGCTTTTCCTCTCAGTTTGCTTTATTCCAGTTCCAATGTCCTTATGACTTGGATTAATCCTGTGTGCATTGCAAGGTATTAATATCCCTTTTAATTAGTTTCCTATTGCTTACATAGACTGTATGAAAAGTGGCTTCATAGTCTGTGAGAAATCATTGAACAAAGCATTGGAAGTAATTTAGTTCCTTTTGGTACAAAAGTTTGTATATCTCTAGTAGAAAGGTGTCCTTGTAATGGCAATTCAGTTTCCCCTGCACAGATTCCTCTTTTTATGCACTGAAATCTTATTTATGCAGCTCAGGAAAAGGAATGCCAGTAGATTGACACTGTTTTAAGTAGGTCATACTTTGAATTTTTAAGTACAAAATATGTACTTGCTGATAAACTAGGGTCAGGCACTAGTTAAAAAGTAGTTATTCCCCTGGCCCACCTTCTAAGACCTTTTACATTTTTGAATGTACCTTATGTGTACAGTTTCTGTTCACATAAAAATATTTATTTCTGCTGACAGGTCTCATCTGCTGTTTCTTTGGCATCACTTACTTCTCTCGACTTCAAGTCTGTTATACTAAATCTGTCTGAGAAGAGATACATCTTGAATTTTGTGTTTGTAAAACTAGCACTGCTATAGTATCTTTCTCTTCTCTACACCTTTTATTTTCAGCCATTTAAACAGTCATTCTTACTGCCTGTTTTTCACTTGATAGTTAAATGTGTGAATGTCATATTTAATTACTGAAAAGTAAGATCCATTTTTTAAAACATTAAGCGAAATGAAACGAGGCAAGTGGAAAGAAGGCACTGACAGAAAGACAATGATTTGCAAGTTAGTGCAATAAAAACTAATAAGTCCAGTTAACAAAAGTGTATTTCCTTGCAGTTACATTCCTTATATCTCCTGATTATACCAAACCAGAAGCCAGTGCTTCAGCAAGAAAAAATATGGCAGATGGAATTATTTCTATGCAAGTATTAAAAAGAAGGGCTCTACATTATCTCTGTCATGATTTAGTTTTGGGCTTCAAGTCCCTGCTGTCTATTATTAGCATCATAAAACATAATGGAAGTATTTAGAGATTCAAATGCATAGATTCATGCTGGATTTCACTTCCTTATGTATCTGCAGATGGTGTGTATATTTTTGCATATTGGATTTTATGGTGGTTAGAATACATTTGATGGGGTAAATGTAGGGGAGTGCAAAGATTCATTGCAAGTGATTCATTCAAAGCCTTATCTGTATCTTGTGTAAGCTGTTTGGTTTCCAATGAAGACTCTGAATCATTATCTTAGTTTTTCACTACTTCTTTTTAACTTTGACAAAACTTTTTTCCTTGTTCAGTCAAAAAGGCTGGGAGTCTGATCTATTAAATACTTGGATGTTTGATGTTGAAGGGTTTATCTATACATGAGCAGAATATTATCAAGTAAGACCTTGCAGTGCATGGAAAGAGAATACAGGAGGTCCATTTTTCTAAGAATTTTGATTCAAACCTCATATGAGCACTCCAGTGTAATTCTAAGTGAGGCAAGTGAAAGCAGTGTATGTTTGAATTTTGCACAACCTGCAAATATAAAGACAGAAAGTCGTGAAGATTCAGTGACAGGAATGGATTTCAATGATCAGTTACAAGTTGATCAACTCAATTAATTAGTTGTTTTTGGTTTTTTTTCCCCCTGGGCTCAGTGGAGTTTAAAAGCTATGAAGTTACCAAACTCAGTTCTTGAGGAACAGGCTTTCCTCACTATCCAGTTTTTAAAATTTCTTCACACAGGAAGATATTAAAAGGGAAAGATGAGTTTATGAGTACTGTATGGGTAGTGCTCACCAGGAAAATTTTCTTAACTTTTGCAGTGGATTTAATTTTTAATCACAGGTAGAAAATTAATGGAACCAGCAGCTTGCAAATTAGACAGAAGTGTTTAATTATTATGGAGTGTATATGAATGGAAAGTGAAGGCACAGCACAAGTAATTTCTTCTCCATTTGTTGTTTCATGAGAAGGAAATTCATGAAAGGCAATTTCTTTACCCATGCTGGAGTTCCACAGCACCTACTCATATGACAAGCTGTCTGTTAGTGTAGTCCTGTTGAGCTGACTGAAGTAATGTGGAAGGTGAGATAAGGGAAGGAGTTACAAGACAGTAATGTCTTTTAGAAGAAAGGAGTCTCAAAAATTAATCAAGTAGGTAACATAAATGTCATTTTCCTTGATTTATTTCTCAAGGGTTGATGGAAATGTCTGATTTCAGAGAGCCTGGCATTGTTCAATCAGCATCATGTAGCAACTGTTCAAATCAGTAGAAGTATGTTTCTTGATTTTAGAAAATAGTGTTGTCTGACAGGATGTGACTGAAATAAGTCAGCCTTAAGAACTAACAGAAGCAGAACTAAATACCAGTTTCAGTGCTTGCTCTCTGTCTGTGGGGATATATTTTCATAGTGGCATTTAGGATTTTAGAACTTCATCTTCTAAACTGATTAGCTATGTGAGAAACTTTGGCTCTCATGGTAGTTATTTCCAGATATGTTCAAAGATACGGCACTAGAACCCTAAACATTACTTCATCAAGCTTAGAAGGATTTTCAGGAAATATCAGAAACTTACAGTTCAAGCCTTAGTCTTGAAAGTAAAAAGCTTTCATATGAGTAATCTGATTTACTTTGGTCTTCTGGTTATGGCGCTGCTGTTTCCCACTCCATTGAAGGAGTGACTTATTCTATAAAGAGCTCTGATTATCTGATTGAACTTTTCAAAAAGAAAGAGAAAGCTTGTTAAGAAAGTAGGTGACAAATTTTGTTCTTCCTGAGTAAAGACCATTCTGATGTATGAAATCTTTTAAGAAGGTGACTAATATGGCACAGCCACTTAAAGTGATGCATACTGGTTTTTCATGGTCTATGTGTGTAGTTATGTAAGTTTTGAAAATATGTAATTGGTTTGTGGTTAGAAACTTCAGTCACATCCCTGTAATTGCTACAGTGAAATCCAGAAAATGTATCCCAGGCAGTTGTAGATGATTCCTCAGTACTTTTTAAATCTTGTCTCAGGCTTTTCTAAATTGGCAATTATTTTATTTGAGGAGAGGGGGAGTTTTTGTTGGTTTTTTTTTAACACAACAAAGCATGTTTTAAATAAGCAAATATATTGAAAGTTTTTTTAGTCTATGCCTATTATTGCAAAGAGGAGAAAAAGATTAGAATTTGGAGGAATAGCATCTTGAAGCAATAATACATTTAAAGATCATACTGAATGCATAAATTTTAAAGTTGCACTTTGAAGACCACCTGTGTCTCTGTAGATTGCTGAACCTGAACAGATCAATAAGATGACCAAGAGTTTGAGTCAGTGCTAATATACATTTAATCATTTATGCTTCCATTTGCATTAGTGATGATGCTGCTGAATCCTTTGCAGTCAATTCTGTCAGCAGCCAACATGACCAGGCTCTGTAAATAAGGGTGTTGAGGGTGACAGCAAGACCTCATTGATGAGGTGTGCATTGCAACAACATCTGAACAGGGCAAGCAGAGCAGGTGGTACATGGGATGTGAGACAACTAACACAAACATTTAAATTGCAGACACAGAATGACTGAGGTTAGAAGGTACATCAGTAGGTTATCTAGTCCAACCTCATGTCCAAACTAGGGTCCACAAACCACACCAGGTTGCTCAGGACTTTGACATCTAGTTTTGAAAACCTCCACGAACAAAAGCTGCATAAAATATGTGGACAACTTGTTCCAATCCTTCAAAGTCCCCAGGATGAGAAAAGTTCTCCACATACTCAGTTTAAACCTTAGTCTGCAGTTTCTTGTCCTCTCAGTGGGCATCACTTTGAAGTGCCTGGCTCTGTCTTGGTCTCCTCCTTAGGTTTCTGTTAGTTTCCTGAAGCAGACTTCTGCATGCTGAACAAACCTCTTTCCTTCATCTTCTCCTTGCAAGAGAGCTTTTCTAGACTCCGACCAACTTTGTTGCCTTTTACTGAGCTTTCTGCAGTTTGTCACTCTTGGTACTGGGAGAATGATACAGGATACAGTGTGTTAGGTGCAGTCTGATGACTAACGGGCTCACTTACATCTGCTGGCTATGGGCCTTTTAAAACAGCCCAAGGTGCTCAGACGTTCTGTGTAGCAAGAGTGCCATATCCCTCATGTTTAGCAATGGGCCCATGTTTTTACCGTCCAGACCTTTTCTTGCATATTTAGCATAGAAGCTATTCTTGTTGCCCTTGATGTCCCTTGCCAGTTTCAATCCTAGCTAAGCTTTGCTTTTCCTAGACAGATGGCTGTGCAGTGCTTCTAAATTCCTTCTTTGTAGCCTAATTAGAATGCTAGTTCTGGAGTAGAGGCGGGGTTCAGAGGTCCAGGCATCCTGTCCCATGTGTGTAGCTGCTTGCTCGAATGGTATAATCTTATTGCAAACACTGTGTGCAGGAATATTTTGAAAGACAGCTAGCAAGTGCAAAGAACTACAGAAATATGCCCTTTACAATGCTGTTTGTGGTTTAATGTTTGCATTTATTAATGCAAACCATTTTTGACAGTCTCTTAGTCGAGGCATAGACTGTGCCTTTGTGGCAGTTTATATTTCTGATGGCCATAAGAAACCACTTCAACTTCTCAGAGATGATAAAACTATTGCCACTGTGAGTCGATTTTACTTGAAAGTTAATGCCATTGTCCATCTAAACTTTATGGTAATGTCTTGTTCTTCTGTGCTGAGCTTCTTGGCACCATTGTATCCATCACATTTAATAAAGATTTATTAATCTTTGACTTTATTTCAAATAGGAATTGCCAAACTTAGCACATCAACACATCACATTGTATCACTGCTATGAGGTCGGGTTGGTTTACCACAGCAAAGAGTTTGTCCTTCAATATTAAAAATAGTTAGTGTGAGGTTTGTTTATCATGAGTCATAACAATATTTATTTCTTATCATAATATATGATTAAAATTCTGACAGATGTTCCAAGATTGCCTGACAGAGGTGTTACTGCCTGTTACTATTTTAAATGACTGCTTATTTGCATTTGTTCTTTCATTATCTCTAATAGATGATGACATAGCATAGTGGGGGGAAAAAATTATGTTAAACCAATGTTGTGAAAGAGACATTTTAATGTGGTAAACAAAAAATTATCTTGACAAGCCAAAGAGACTCTCTAGCTCATTTTAGGAAAGGAAAAAAACCACAATTCTTCCTTAAATCCTAATACCCAGATGCTTATTGAAAATTTAATTGTTGTATAAGGTGAAGAAGGAAGCATTTATGTATTACTGGTCTGTAGGAATAGTTTGAATAGAAGCTGCTATTTCTATCTGGATTGCGTGTATATTTTTATTTTGATATTTAAATCCCAGATTAGAATCAGTCTTGGGGGTTGTTTTTAACAGCCAGGTGCAGTGACATCCATGGTCTTTTCCATAGAAGTCTGTGACCAGTCCAGCTCCACTTGGCTGTTGCTGCTGACTCAGAGTAAGAACACAACGCTTGTTTAGGCTCAAAAGTTGGGTGTCTTCCCCTGAACCAGGGCACAGCCAAGCACCATAATGCTACTTTTGCTACAGCTAAGCTGGAGGAAAGGCAGGAGTTAAAGTCATATTACCAATCATGTCTGGTCCCAGAATTAGAAATTTAATAATTAATTAATTTAATAATAAATTTAATAATAATTAGAAATTTCCAAATTGCTTTGGCAACTGTTGACCATCCTTAATTTATAAAAGGAAAGACCACCCTGAATACTTATGAGTACCAGACACTGAGAAGTTAGTCAGCAGCTATGACAAGGTACCCCAAATCTGTGTCCACCCAGTAACATTCCATTTTATCTCACGAGATAATTTTTCCTAATGCAAGAAGAGCGTTATTAGAATTATCATAGGAAAGATATGTAATATTTCTGTGTGAGCCTCTGAGCTGTTAAAGTCAGACAGCAGATTACAGCCCATCATTTGCTCTCATTTAAATCAGTAGGAATCTGAAGTAGTTGTACTGACACAGTAGAATTTCCCTCATTTGCACAAGTGTATCTGATAATGGAATTAAACTTTAAATCATTAAATTAAGGCAAGCCATCTTTTTCATCCAAGTAGATATTTGCAGCCATAGTAACTCATAACATTAGCTGTAGGTGGACTTGAACTGAGTTTTTAGAACTCTTGATTCTATAACTGACCATCCATGGGCAATGTTCGTAATTTTCTCTTTCCAGTCATTGACTTGGCTCTTTGGTCTGCCAGCACTGTTTGCTTTCCTTTTAGCTCAGCACAATCCTAGATGTGGTTTTTAAATGATACTGAAATATAAATGATAATAACAGCATTTAAAATAGGAATTATTAAACTCTAGAAAGTCTCCATCTGCTTGTCTTTCAGTATACAGAATATCTGCTCCTGAATGCCTCATGTTCCATAGAGAGAACATTTTTGATTATTTCCATACATACTGCTCTGACCCAACTAGGAATGTAAATCATGAAAAATTATTAGGCATCTGTCTTTGGGAGATTACTACCTCTATTTTGTAGAGCCAAGACATCTGTAGATTTTCAGAAAGGTTCATTTTAGAATTTCATTATGTGTGTTTATCTAAAATGAATATGCAGATCAGTCTTGTTTCTTTATTCCCATTGTTGGATACTATAATGCTTTTGCATAAAAAGGTGCTGTACAATAAATAGCTTGCTGGCAAAGAAAAAGCTTGATCTTATGGTCAAAAAGAGGAGTTTAGATTAGTGAAACATTACTGTGCTGTAAACATGAACTCTAGCACACTCTCTGGGATAGGAAGTAGTGGGCATATGAATCCTAGATTAGCCAGAATTCTGGTGTGCTGTAATGCCATAGTGATTGACTGAAAGGCCAAGAAGTCTTTGGCAATTTATTTTTGTTTTACACAAAACATATGTTTTTGTGACTGTGCTTCAAAAATAGGCTGATATATTGGAAGGGCTCCCAAGAAGCTTTAACAATTACTTGATATGTAAACAAAGAGAAGAAGTCCAGGAATAGAGAAAAATATATTTTCTGTCTGTTTTCCTGAGGAAGAGTTTAAGAATAGCTTTTGTAAGATTCTGTAAGTATCCATTGAACATAAATAGCACAGAGCTCTTGAGGTAAACAATTCTCATGCAGAGTGAACATAGTCAATTTGAGACAATCAGAAGAGGTGCAGGATTGAGCACAGCTGGTTATTGCAAAAAAGTACTGCAAATTTGTGATAATATGCTATTTATCAGTTGTATGACATGAGGAACTACTATCAGAAATGCTACGGAAATCAAGGAAAAAATAGATGCAGTTTATATAACAGAGGTTGTCTTAGGCTGGGTAAGACTATGCTTTGTATTAAATGGTGCATTAGATTAATTGAAAAAAGTGATTTCTCCTGCCTGTGAACAGTGTATTTGAAGATGATCTCTCAGTTCAACTCTTCTCTGACACATGGTTGAGCAAAGAGCATAAACGTGCTATCACCTGTAGAGTAAAGACTGTCTGATTCAGGAGAAAACCACTTTCTCTTTGACTGTTCTGAAGATTCATGTGCCACCAAATTTGATTGGTGACATTGTTGTTTGGTTTTTTTTTTTTTTGGTTTTTTTTTTCCCTTCATTAATAGTAGGCAAAATATTAATTTATTTCCATTATTTTACCTACTAATCATCACATAGTCAATGAAAAATATTTTTGTTTAAATCTCTTTTGTTTAAGATTTAGTGTACCTTTAAAGTTATCTGGAAAATGAAAAAAAGTGGAACTCGGAAAAACAGAACTCAAGGTTTCTGCAGATGACCACTGACCGTTTTCAATACCATGTATAGAACTCATCCTAGTACCATATTAGCTAAAACATCTTGGAAAACAGAAGGGGTTTTCACTGAATCAGCAAATCAAGAATTATTTGGAAAAAAACATTTCATAATATTACCTCTTCCATAGGTTGCAAAATCCCATTGTTGCCTTTTTTTCTGACAAAGTATGAGAAGACTGGGCTGTAGAAGAAGGAAATTTGTACTCCAGCTGTTAAAGTCAAATAAAATGAATCACTTGCAGAGTGGGTCTTTAGTCAGATCATTAGATCTGAACCCTTCTGTGTTTTTTTTTAAAGTTCACCTGTAGAGCAAGATGTAAGTCTTGTGCTTGGCACTTCTTTTTATGTGGTTATGGAGACATTACAAAGGTTTCTTTCTCTAGTGTTCTGCTTTCACTTTGTATGTTGTTTTTCTAGTGTGGAGAAGGAAAAGGTATCTTCAGGTTTATTACTTTCTCCTTTAATTTAGCTAATGTTGATATTACAGCTGGATGAAAGCATTCCTATGCTAATAGCTATATTTATTGCACTTTTATGCATTAGCAATGGTAAATAATTGCCCCAAGACAACATCTGTTCCCATTTGTCTAGTGTCATTTATGTTATTCTATAAACTGAGCTTTTGATAATCACCCACTTTAAAACTTACTTCTGTATGTTGTACTACTGGTTTTGGTTGCCAAATTATGGATCTACCTAAGGATCTTTAACTTCTAGATCAGCAACAAACTCAAGTCTCAGAAGAAAGTTCTCAAAATAACTCTCCCTCTGCTCTGTCTGTGCTGTCTGTGCATTGTACTCCAGCATAGGACATATTCAGTCTGTTTTATCATTTTTCTTGTAGCTACTATTACATACTGTCAGATCCTGGTTTCATGCTAGCAATTTTCAAGTTTTTATGGATGTATTAATTTTTTGCTTCTTTCAGTTACAACTACTGGCTGTTCCCAGGAGTATTCTTTCATACAAGTGCTTGTTTTTGCCTACATATTTGATTTGGGCTAAACTGAATATCCCAGGGACTGGTCAGATGTAGTTGTAGTTTATTCCCTGCTTGCTGTTCTGCCAATGTGTCTTAACTCTAGCAAAGTTCAGTGTGGGAGTGGATATTTTTCTTATTTCTTTTGTTTCCTGAGGAGACTCCTAAACCGTATCAACTACTGTGCCTTTGATCATGTTCCTGGCTCTAGGACTGGAGTTTTACCTCCGATTACCAAACAGCCTTTGCAAAACATCTCTTCTTTTGTGATACTTCTGATGCATAGTGGGGTGGGACCATAACAATTTATACCTTGTTTTACCAGGGTAGTTATAAAAATAATCTCTCCTATTGCAACTGAATTGCAAGGAAATATGATCTTTAAATTCAGCCATCTTGTTATGTAGCAAATATGGCAAATGTGGCTTTGGTCCAAGAAAAACACTATGAAATTATATCCTCGACAGATGCTTCATCATAGTCAGTGACTAATCTTCGTTTAAACTTAGCCTTATACCAATACAGCTCAACTAATGATTACATAATTGTGAAATGAAAAGAGACTTACATTTAGAGAGAACAGAACCCACCTAAATGCATTTTGTATATTTTCCATGTAGCTGAACTTCTGACAAGTGGACTATTAGCTGCCATTGTACTCAGGGGAAGAGTGTGGTTCATGGAAATTTAGAGATCCTGAGGGTCTTGTCTGTGTTTGCTTCCTGTCATTCTTCACTTTGCTTTAATAATCTGAAACACATTGACCAGAGCCTTCTTGTCTTCTGTGTACATGAAACATCTACAAAGATACGAAGATACCATATCTCTCAGAAAAGCAGTCTTCACATGAATTTTTCAATGTAAGCTTATTTTGGGATGTTTCATTTTTTTGCTTCATTCTCACTTCAAATGTGGCAAGTGTTTATAACACCTTAAAAATAATGATCTATAATTTGTCCCAGTTGCTTTAAATCTATTTCTGCCTCTTCATGAACATTTTCATGTTCTTTACCCTTTGACTGGTCTTGTTTTTAAATCTAATAATGTCTCAGTTCTTACTCTACCTGAATTTTTCTGTGCTTGGTTTCTGTGAATCAAATGGCATTGCTCGTCTGGGTTGCATATAGAGAGGACTGGTTACTGCTGCTGCTGCCAGCTTTTAAACAGCATTTTGTACACTTTTAGCTAAGAAGTAGTGTGAACTTAAATGTAATTGGTTTTGCACTATTTTTTTACAGTTATTAACCTGTAGCAGATGGGTAAATTCCCCACCTGTTCTTACTGCTGTATCCAGGTGTTTCAGTGATAATTATAATTTATCAATATGGGAGTAAGTCACAGAAAAACACAAAAGTATAAAAGCTGTTTTGGTTTGGATTAAGGGAAGAGTAAAGGAAATCAAAGATGCCCTGAGGTTCCACATCAGGGCCTTTTCCACTTGAAGTATCTCTTCATATGGTCTATGATATTGGAAACAAGACAGAGATTTGGCTTCTATTACCAGATTCTGCAGATTTCTACTGTGACAGTAGGCAGCTGAGCTAAGCCAGCATTGCTGTGAACTTTGAGTGTCAAAACAAGGTCAGTGCTTCTTCCCTTTATTTCCCAGTTCTTGTATTATTGTGGCTTCTTGCAGATTGTAGAAGTGAGATGTGATACCTGGTTCATCTCCATGTCCCATCTCTATTTTCTCCATCCACATTTCACACGAGTCTTGGGTTTTGATATTGGACGCATCAAAGAGGTCACTCTGGGGAGAATTTTTCTTTGCACTATTCAAATGTATGGGTCTTATGTGTGGAAATAAAACTTTTTTGAGCCTGCCTAGGGCTCTGGGGTAGTGCCTGTTCTCCTGCTTATTATCCTTTGTCTCCATCTCAGAACACAAGAAGTACTGTGTGTCTTTTTTCCTTCGTAGTGCTAACAACAGTATTTTACTGTCGCCCTGAAAACTCAGCTTCTGAGCTTGCTAACATAGTATTCTAAAGACTTTCCCAGGACAGTAACTGTAAACATAGATATGTGTACATTCTTTCTGTTACATGTCTTGTGATGGGCATCTCTCATGGCCAGTGCAGTGGGAAAGTGTTATCCTGACCATCCAATCCCTGGCCATGGTAAGAAGCCTATAAATCCTGGGAGGAAAAATAAACTCTGCTCTTTCTGCACCACACCTCATCCTGTGTCCGCGTGATCTATTCATCTTCAGCGGTAACATTTTACCTTTTTGCTGGATTAAATACATTCTTCTATAAATCGCTGAGTTTAGAAAGACCAAATAACTGAAATATCTTGTGTTGTTTTGGAAGATTTGTGAAGAACACAGGCTTGCAATTGGAGTTTCAGTTTATTGTTTTACCTGGAACTGTAGTTGGTGATGTCCATAAAATGCATCCAGATGTATTCAGTAATTCTAGGCTGATTTCCTGAGTTGTTATACATAACCTTAATGTATAAATTTAACATAATTGTGAAATAAGTAATGCGTGCTTTTCTATGGGCTTGAAGGACTTAGGTGTAAAAGTCCTCTGCCTTATGAAATTGTAGATAGGAACCTTGTGTGATTGAAGAAAGTTTCAGTGTTATTTTACTTCTGTTTGTCTGTTTCCCTAAGGTCAGGTTATAAATTTTCTCATCAGATTTGTCCTTTCATAGTAGAAAATACTCTGCCTTATTTTCCTGGAGGCAAAGCATTGCAGGAGAAGCTCTCTATCTGGCATAGTAATCCCTGATTAAAAAGGTATGTCTAAAAGCAACTGTCCAAAATACAGGCATTATCTGACTCACACTGAGCCTCCCTTCACTGTGAGCATAGTTGTGAATTTCTCATGGAGCTGTCAATGGCATTTAAATAACTAATACCACCTGGGATTGAATTTTGGGATTGACATAGAAAAAGCTGCACAGATTGGTTATTGCATGCTTATGTGCATAATGGAGGGAACAGTATTCTTCCTAAAATATTTTTAATTTGTATGCGTTTATGATGGCTCAAAAACCCCCGTGAAAAGAACATTGATATGCTTAGTCTTCTGTTGCATACAAACTACAACGTACAGTGTTTCAATTAAAAAAATGTGAGGACACGAGGCCAAATGAGCAATAGAACGAAATTCTTTGATATTTAAAGTTACAAGATCCTATTTCTAGCCTATTTTGATGACAGAAATTTTGATTTGAACTTATGGATATGACGTCTGTATCTGAGATTATCATTCTTGGGGAGATCCAGCAAAGTAACCTCAGTTCCTAGCAAAAGCAGTGTAGTTTGAACCAACTCTGTGTTATTTTTGCAGCCAATCAGAGTAGGGTAACAAGAAGGAACCTTAAATCTTAAAAGTTCCCTTTTTCCCACACCTCCCTCTTTCCTCTTTCTTTCTTTGATTGTGTCCTCTGCTAGTGTATTAGCTAGATTATCTTTTTGAAATTTACTGACTACCAGGGCAAATCTGTTTCATGAGGTGACCCTTTATTTCTGCTATTTTGTTAAAGTGTAAATTAGTGTGCCTAGCACTTCTTTTTTTTTCCCCCTCTAGAATAAGCTGCAGGTAGCTTTGTAGTATGGGTGTAAGTAATTTTTGCCACGCTAAGGAAGGGAGGCCAAAGGAAGAGAAGGAGGGAAGAATGAGAGCACCTTGTGCTGCATTCCAGAGCTCCTCCCGTGTTGGAGAAGGGGAACACGGAGGGGGAGAGGGGCACCAGCAGTAGCTGTGACTTCCCCAGGTTGTGGCCCAAGGTCACTGGCAGGGGCTCCACGTTCACATTGCAGCTCCTGGCACCCTCTTGCCAAGGGCAACCATTGTTTTGCCCATGGAGCTGGGTCTGACTGTTCCACTGATCATTTTGTATCAGTTGTGTACATGTGAGTTACTCAGGTCCTTTATAACAATGCCAGCCCTATCAAAGCCTCTGTCTTTTGAAGTCTTTACAATCACTGAAACTTACTTATTTTCAATCACCAATGATTTCTATTTTCAGTGTTTCTGAGCAGTGTTGTCTGATAGCTCCATGTTTCGAATTTTGGAACCCAGAATGCCATCAGGAGTTTTCAGATGCTGGGCTTCCTTGCCTTTAGTATCTCAAGCTGTGTTAACTGCAGCTTTATAACAGCTTTGGCATCAACACTTTCGTTTTGCTCCTCTAAGGTACACATTGGTGGGGAGAGATCTATCATTCAGATGCCCTTACTAATTTTCAGCTTTATTTTCTGGGTGTTTTAAAATTAATTTGAAGCCTGGTAATGTTTATTTCTTTTATTCTGCACCATGTTCAGGGATATTCTGGAACAGATTTAGAAATCGGTGATTTGCTTATCTTGACTTGCACCTTGCAAACACTGCCCTTCCCTTTTGAATAGTTTTGATATTTAAGCTCCCAATTTTGGGTGATGCAGTTTTCATTTGACATGAAAAGAACAGATTTGTCCTTGCATGTGCTGTGAACTTCCTTTTACTTTGAGTTCTCCCTTTTAATAAGTCATTCTGCAATGCCTGGCAGCCTTTCCAAGATGTGATTAGAAGGGAAGTACAGTAATGTTTGATCGGGCTATTTTGCAATCTCCAATTTCATTTTACTCTATATTTTGTATTTACTAATGTGAACAAAGCAGTATAAGTGAGCACAAAAATGTACAGTTTCATATTCCTTAAAAACTACTAGATGTTCCCCTTTTTTTTTTTTTTTTTATTACATGTAGGTAATTAGATGGTGGATTACCAAAAAAAAAAAAAATCCTCTCTGGATTATAATTATCTTTAGGAGTTAAATTTTGAATATGTGTAAGTTTAATATTTCTGACTTGATATTTAATAATATGATATGGACATTTAAAAATAGGTGGATTTCAAATGATCAACCATGGAGTGACTGACTCTTGAGTAACATTATCTGCTTTTGGCTATAACAGCTGAGTATAGTGATTTATACTGCACAGAGATATTTCTCTTAGCAAGAAAATAGCCAAGGTTCCATGTTGCTATATTTTTCTTTCCTTGATTTCTCTCAATCTGAAATATACAAGTGGATATATGTTTTTCTATTAAATTAATAAAATAGATGTTATGATTTTAAATTTCAAGCATTTATCAAGTAAATAATTATTAGCACTTGCATAATAGATTAGGAAAGTGAGATGCTTGACATCAAATTAGAATTGTAGCTGGCAGTCTAAAATTTTGTATGCTTGGGAATCAACAGTTCTCAAGGTACTGAAATAATGAATATTTAATAACCTAAAATTCCAGTAATACATTATATTCAAGTTTTACTTAAATATTTTTTTATCCAAGCTCTTATGTGCCATAACCTGCTGTTTTATTCATAAACATACTTCTGTAATTTTTTTGTTACATTTAATTCCTTTTGCACAGTCTGTTCCCAGAAGCAAAGTTATACATTTGATATACAGGATTTCTATTTTTATTTTTTGAGATATTTTGGGTCGAAGAGGTACTACTTCTCGCATGATCCCTAAAGAAAAGTAAAGCATCTTAGAATGTTAATGACATGACTTTCCTCCCTAAACTTGTGGCAAATGAGATCATGGATCTATTAGATAATATTCTATGATTCCATGATTATCATGTTTCTGTACTAGTCATCAAATTTAGTCTAAACCTAAAAAATTATTGAAGGAAATGTATGATATGGGCCAGTCCAGTCTCCTAGATAGGACGAGGGGATATTCTACAATTGTTGCAGAGTTCTTTGGGATGAGGCAGTTGTGAGCAATTCCAGCAGTGTTGCTATTGGAATTAAGGTAAGTTGTCATTTTCTATTAAATATCTATACATTGCTGTAAAAGTTAATGACAAACAACATACTGACTGTGCTTTTTAACTGGAGCAATAATCGTGGTTAATACAACTTTAGGAAATAGTTATGCGCTTTTTTCTGTTTCCACACAGAGCCTAATAGGCTACTGGTGTAGTTCAGACACTTCCTCAGTCATGCATTGCTTGTTGAATACCTTTCTGTCAGCATTTGAGAATCTGAAAAGAATGTTTTAGTCAGTGAATTTTTGCATTTAGGAACAAAAAGAAAAAAAAACGAAACACCCCTACCACCAAAAGAAGGGAAAAAAAAAGCCCTCAACCAAACCAATGAAAACCTGCCTTTAAAGTATTATCAGGAATCTTGGTCTGAGTGCAGTGGCTTGGTGTCAGCTGTCTGATAGGCAATGCCTCTAAGCAGGAGATACAGACCTGTTGGACAGTGCAGGAAGGGAGAGAGGGAGATATTTCCTGTAGACTGTACAAGCTTGTGCATTCAAGAGCACTCAGATGTGGTGGATTTAGCTGGCTAGAGCTAGGCTTGACTCCTCCCTTTGAACACAAGATCAAAAAAAGGAAACACGATGAAATATGGTGTCATTAGTATCACTAAAAATCACTTTGGTAAGCATGCAACAATTCATTAAAAGAGCTAGGGAAGGAGAAGGGTTTCTTACTTTTTGATTGTTTTATTTAATTAGTGAGCATTTGGAACAATTTGGTAATTTGGAACATTAGTGAACTTGGTTCCACTAAGACATGTTAATCAATCTATCCTTTTAGTTGAGTTTTTTGCAATTGTATTTCACTGTCTCAAAAAAAGCCAACCCCCAAAACCTCAAAGAATGCACCCCAATCCAGAAGATTAAGGGGAAGAGTAATGTGAAATAGTGATAATTTTTTTTTTTTAATTTCTGTTTTTTGAAGGAATACAACTCAAAAACACAGCAAACAAAACTGACTGAATATTTCTGTAGACACCTACCTCTTGCAGAGAAGTAACATTTCCTGTTGTAAAAACTGGATCTATGAATAATTTCCATGGATGTTATAAGAGCTACCTTATTTACAGAATGACTTTGTAGATGACAGTTGTTTAAATATTGGTTTTAAGTAATTGATTAGTTTAATAAATAAATCAGCCTTGACTGAAAGAAAAAAAGAAACATCAGGCAAATATCAAACCCCTAAACTGTTATCATTAGCATAAAATTGTTATAAATAGGTGAAATTAAATGAAATTAACAGCTCTTTAAAATGACTTAAGACGGTTGTGATAGAGCATGCTGCATGTTTTCTTGGGTCAAGTAAAGTATTTGCTGAACTTCAGCATGATATCTAAAACTCTTGCAGTTGCACTTATGTAGTCCCTTCTTCCTCCCTTTTCCCCACCACTCCCAGCTCTGGGAATATTTGTCCTGGCTCAGGAAAACTTGTTTTGTCTCTCAGGACAGTAACTGTCCTGGCTGTGAGTTGGGCTCTTTAAGACTGAGGAAAGGGGATAATACTAGAGAGAAGCTGATCAGTATCTTTTCTGATACTCAATGTATGAAGTACTAATGAGGTTATTTAATTCTGTATCTGACAGTGAGTATGATAACACTGAAAACAGATTAGAACCCCATTCTAAGAGAAGATTCCTCAGCAATTTAAAAAGGAAGATCAAATCAATATCTTCATCACAATTATGTATAAACACAGTTTAGGGAGAGTGTCACTCCACCCAGAAAGAGCTGTAGTAATACTTACCAACCAGCAGAACTACTGCATTTCCTGCCATCCAGTAGACATTTATAGATACATTTCTGAAAGGATTAGTTAATTTTATATTTAGTGGCCAGCAGGCATAGCTGTTCATTTTGACCTCATAATTCTAAGGTGAATTTCTTTTAAAGTCAAGAAAAAAAAATACTCTGAAATTAAAATGTTTGAAGTGTAAATTACTTCATAAAGACCCTCATGTTACTCATAACAGTATACAGGATACTGAATATAGACTAAGGTTCTAATGTGATAAAAGAGTTTTGGGTTCTCTTTATTTAGTATTAGTTTTTCTTCAGTGTATAGGTACTGAGTAGAGGAAGGCAAACATTTCAGTCTCGCAGCAGATGTGTTCTCTCTTCAGCCAATAATCTCTTTTATACAGAAGATGAAAAAAATGTAGAAACAAATTACAATTATCAAGTAAAATTTTAGACATACTTGTCGCAATGAGTTTGTAGTGATATGTTACTGTAAGTATACTTTAATAGGTGTTTGTGCTCATTGAGGAATGTATGTAGGAGCAAAGGAAACATGGAAAAATCTGTTAAATTTGTGAATTAAGGATAAAATAATTGCTCAATTTTAGTTAAAACGTAGCTATCATGTTAAACAAGATAACAAGTAGTGTAGAGTTGTCATCTTTTATCACATAATGTCATGAAACTTCAGTACAAATCTGATATAAATAGCTGACAAGCCCTTCTTTAGTACAAATTTGCATATTCAAAACCCCCTTTTAGCAAATAAACAGAGAAGATGTTTTGTAGTAGAAGAGTTATTTTGAAGTTCAGGTGTTATAGTAAAGGGTCAGATTTTCACTGGTGTGGATCATTACAGGTGGCTTTAGATTCTCTAAATAGTCTAATATTTTCTTTGAAGAGGATTTATAAGTGCCATTGTGGTGAAAATATTAAAAGAAATTTTGGTCTTTTTTTCCTCAAATTTTTTGTTATTCCTATTATTTTGTTTTTGGTTTTTTTTGTTTTTTTTCAGAACAAGCTATTATTTTTAATTTGTGTTTCTAAAGCTACTTTTAACCAGATGGATTTTTCTTAAAAAGAATTGAAATGCAAGTATAATCTGAAAATTCCTAAACTTTTTTCAGCCTGACTGCTGAAACACTGCTTTACTAATTGGAGTTATTCATGTAAAGGGAAGAACAATGGACTGTTTCATGTCATTTGAGAGTTTGGGACATGAAAGAATTATAAGTAATTTAAGTTATTACCCAGAGAATACTGACATTTCTGATAGATTATTATCACATGAAATACAAAGTGACTTTGCATATTTTGTTTTTTAATTCCCCACAGCATTTATAGCAGCATGTTGTAGCCTTTACAGTAGTACATTAGATCATAACACAAATCTTTGAAGGTTTTATTAAGGCATTCTTGAAGTATTTTTTTGGTTGTCAGTATGGTTGATGAAATATCTAGTGAACTGGCAGGTAGTTACATAAAGAGTGGTAAAATCTCTTAGGGTGAATGTAGCAGTATATCTGATGTGACATGCAGAAGAAGAAGCTGTGTTTTAACAAAAATGATGTTCCAGAGTTCAATTTAGAGTTGTTTTTTTTCTTGATTTAGATTTATTGCAAGTGAAAGATTATCCCAAGTAGACACTTTCTCTCCTTTTGATGAATAAGAAGAGGCACTGAATAAAACAAAGCTTTTGATTTAGTGACACTCTTGGCTTTCAAAACTGGGAAGCCACAGTTAATTTTTTAGGATCAAACGAAAATATTTGGGACTTAGTCCCATTCCAGAAGAATGCATAACATAGAGACCATATCATAATATAACACCTAATGGATAGCTAGACTCTGCTCTGCTGCCCTTTCATGAAATCCATACTTGAAAGTTGTTGTTGCTAGGAGGGAGTTATCCTAATTGTCCATCATCAGAAAAGAGCTCAAAGTAGCAAAATCTGCATGTCAGTTGGAAAAGGGAGAAAAGCAAATAGCTTCAGGGTATACCAACTCATTCTGAGGTTTTATGTTAGCTTGCACAAGGTGTACCTCTTTTCCATTACACATGGATGCAATGAAGATGAAACCAATTAAGAGTTGCTTAACCATAATTACACCCACTTAGAAATCACTTCTGCTTTTGCATTTGTGCCATAGTTCCAATCCATTAGTGAATGTGCTTAATAATAATTTACCGAGTGTTACTGCAAACAAAGAACTCCTGCTGAAGGAAAACAAATGACTGAGTTAGAAAATAGACTTCTTCTTTCTAAATGAAAGAAAAAAAAGAAAAAGATCACAACCTAATTGACAGAACAGAGTTTGGATCCTAGCTAAATAGTAACCAGCACAAGTGTCTTGTCAAATGAAGAGATACTTCAAGAAAATTTACCTTGGCTTTCAACCCTTACAGTAGGACAGTTAATGTGTGTGTGCTGTCTAAAAACTCAGCATAAGGATCTTGGCAGCAAATCTTCACTTTTTTTTTTTTTAATTATTCCCCTCCCCCAGCTTTTTCCCCCTCTGCCCTCAATCTTCTCTCTTCCTAGTATAGTAAACCATGCTGGCCTGCCCTTTACAACATATGCTCAGGTTTGGAGAACACCAAAATCCAGCTTCTACCTTTGCCTGTCCTGGGCGATTTAAAAGCTTCTCTCTCCAGAGACTACAAAACAATCTGATTTTCCTGGAGTTCCATGGTTGCTGAGTTTTCATGAATGTGAATTTGGATACTGTACATTGGGATGGGTAGGATTTAGACACTTAGGTGAACTTCTATATCTAGATTGGATACCTTGAAAAACTATTACATGATTGGACTTTGTTTTTATTTGAAAAATGTGTATTTCTTCAAAGAAATTGCTGTATTCTTAGCAGGGCAAGGGAAAATCATTGGTTCTTTGGATCCCCTAATTATTTGTTGTCAGTGTTGAATTATTTAGAATGTATTTATCACATTATTAAGTATTATAAAGATCAGTATATGAGTGATAGTATAATGTGCAAAACAACTGATATTTAGGATGAGCAGGTCAGATGTGTATTATCTGTGTTGTTGCATGTGTTTACACGTACAAGTTGTAAGTATTTCCCTCATTAATATTATTCTGATGTGACAATCAGTATGAGAGGCTAAGAAAGATTGTAACATTTACTGTACCACAGCTTGCTGCAGTAGCACTTAAGTAAAAGAAGTACTTTCCGTAGCCTGGATGTGTGGTCTTGGGAAGGTCATCTAAGATTTAAATATGAATTTGACATGAATAGTAGGAAAATGAGACAAACTCCTGCACTTCTTAGCTGAGTGTCAGTAGAGCCATGTTGTGATTGGACTCTGACTCCTGAAATTGTTTTTCTCTGCAATAAACTCTAGGCTATGTAACCCCATAACGTCACTCAACTTTGTGGTTTGAGAGTCTCTGTTAGTGTGGGTTTGAATCTGCTTGTACAGACAACAAAATCAAATCTGGGTCACCCATATCAAGTGTGCAAGTGTTTTAACCAGCAGTTATTACATAAAACTGGAGACTACAGATATTTTTTTTTCCTCTCTTGTGGTCTTATATAAGAAAGCACAAAATGCCACTGCAATTTGCACTGAGTTTTCCAACTTTCCTCTGAAAGGCATACTGGCTCAAGCTCTTTATGGGTTTAAATAGAGGATTGACTACTTTCTGGCTCCTTACTTGGCTACAATACAGATTAGCTGTGCAGATTCATATTCCAACACTGTTATAACACTTGGTTATAACCAAGACTCATGGTGCCTGGGTATTGCTCCCTAAAATGGGAGATTGTAACATGGCCATCAGAAATGTTTGCAACACTTGTTATGGACTTAGACATATATAGAAAGTTTGATATAAAGTCACTGCTTTCCAGGCTGGGAGTTTCTCAGCTGAATATCTAAGTTTATGTAATTCTCAAATGATAGCTGTGCAGGTCGGTTTTACTGTTCTTTTGCTTTTTAGAAATAAGAAGTTGGGAGACAGGAGATTGAAAGTTAGGGTACAAGCTACCATATAAACAGATAAATGTAGAAAATCTGTCTTAAACTGAATTATTGCTTTGACCTAATTTTTGGTAGTTGTTAAATGTGATATCTATTTAATTGATGATTTCAGTTAAAGAATATCAGAGCTAAAGTATTTTCCCTTTTATCAATGTTACTGTTTCGGATCCTCAGTTGGCATCAATCTGCAATTTTTTGGAGCTGAATCCATTACATCAAAGGAAGATCTCTTTTTCCCTTCATGTTCAAAACCTGTGCTCATTCAAGATGAAGTTTCCCTGCTGTGTTCTCATTCCTCGTCTGCCTGTGCCCAAACTGCTTGTGCACTTAAAAAGGAATTAGGGAATCACTAAACAGTGAGGTTCTCTTCTGTCTGAGGAAAAACCATGTAGACAAAAAATTAACTGCAGTGTACTGCTTCTGTGTGTGCATGAATGTGTATGTGTATATATATATATATATATATATATATGTACAAACTCATGTACATGCACATACATGCAATATATACAACATATCATGTAATGTATCATTTTACATAGCATGTGGCAATGTGTGCATAGTATGCATACATTCATAGTGTGTTTTGTGTGTTAGTGAAAAAGAACTAAAGAATAAATAAACATGCAATCTTCATGGAGGCAGCAAACCCATTTTCTGTAATATGCTATTATTTGTCCCTTTGGGAGACGGAAGAAAAATAAAAGCTTAGATGTTAAATCATAGAAGAAAGCTGCATCAGCAACATTCTTAATAAACTAGGTATTTTAGTAGGTAGGATGCAATCCTGAAAACATATGTGTATGCATGCAGACAATGTAAGTATGTATTTGTGTGTATGTCTGGCAAAAACCTTCAGAAAAATCAAATTAATTTTTGCATATGAGGACATGGCACATAAAGAGCCCGTGTGCACACACAGACACAACACCAGGTTCTGCATGCTCCCATGTAATCCAAGGGATTATTTTTTCCCACATATTTTTATTTGAATCCTGACCTTGTTCAATACTGAGAAACAAATCTGGCTTTCCTGTTGACAGCAGTAAATCAGTCAAAGAAAAGAGCATTTGGAAAGCACCAGCATATAGAAGGTCATACAGTATCACTAGCATTTATGTTTTTGGTATTACTTCTGTCAACAGGAGGTTAATATATCGGAAATATCTTGTCCTTATCCACATCTCAGAGTCATCAAAGTAATCTGTTTCCTATCCAGTGGAATTCCTAAGGAAGGCATCTCATAGCCCTTTCACATGCCAGCACTGTGCTTGGATGAGCAGAGGCAGCTGGAAGTGATTAGAATAGACTGACATGTGAAATCACGGGGGAAGGGATTCATCTCGCTGAAGAAGAGGAATCAATGCTCTGTTCTGCAGGGGAAGAGCAGTTTAAGTACAAAAATGAGCAGATTTTCAAAGGGGCACATGGGAATTGAGCTACATGATTGCACTGATCCCATTTAATATTGCAAATCACATCCTACCCTCAGTAGATTATAAACTGACTGATAATCACAGATAATAGTTTCATAAGAGCATAGGAACGGCCAAGCAGGAGTGAAGCAGTGTTGCTTTATCCTAGTTGTCCCTACTAGCTCTCCCAAAACACTAACTGATACCAGGCAAAAACAAGAAAATTAATAAATATGTATTTATAAGCGTTACATTTGTTAGGTGAAAGCGCACATTTCCCAGACATGCAAGGTTTGATGACTTCATTTAAATGTGCACATTATTAGGGATGGGTCAATTGAAAATCTTTCCCCCTTTAAATGGAGAGAATGTTTGTTTTATCATAAGAAATATCCTTAAAAAGCCCAAACTTGTACTATACAGTACACTTTTTCTCCAGCTGAACATATGCATTTTATGTTTTGCTTTTATCATGTGGTCTTGTTGCTTAAGACTTTGTCTGTAATTTCAGTACTAGTATGATACATAGAACACTCAGGTCTGCTGAGGTACCTTGCCCACTGTGTTTATCATCTTGGCATCAGTGTGATATCGTAACTTAGTACATTCTTGGTGCAACAGCAAATTATTAGTCTAAGAATTTACTGTTCCACAGACACACAGACACACACTGGGGAGAAAGACATACATTTGGGAACTAGGCAGAGCTTTTCTCCTACTTTGAAAAATGAGGTGATTTTTTGGTTTTTAAATACTGAAAAACTAAATGAGACAAGTAATTATTGAATTGTGAGATTATTCACATGTTTTTTCATCTCCCTTAAGAATTATGAATTTTTTATTGATTTGGGTCTTTGTAATCATGGAAATGGTGGATTATATTTGGGGATTTTGTAGTTTGTCACGCATCTGAGGTGATTTTCTTGTTTTAAAATTAGGTAATGTTCTGGCAGCGATGCCTTCATAGGAGATGGGCAGTGCTGTTGATGCCCTAAAGTATCGTGCTTGTCTGCCATCTAGAGCTGTTGACAAGTTGCCTTTTGAATGTCATTTCTCTGCGTGACATTCTGGCAGTCACTTCCACCTGCAGGTGTCCTTCCTCTTGGTTGTTTAGCTCAAGCAAGCCCAGTGTCAAAATTACGTACAGTGGCTATTCTGGAAGGAAACAGAGCCTTTTTTGTTCTGCGACAGCAGTGAGAAAATGCCATTTAATGCAACAGCTATGGATAACAGGCTACTATAGGACATTATAAACTAGATAGATAATATTAGAGATGAGGATTTTTACTCCACTAGCCACAGATTCTTTGAATTAAAATTTGATCTGGTTTGATTTGGTCCTACCTGTACTGTGCTATTAGAACTAAAATATGTCCGTTTCAGATCATGGGAGGAACCTGTGTGTTTCCCATACTTAACTTCATGCATACTCAAATATATGTACATGGTCATCTGTCCAGGTGGTGGAATTACTTATTAAAATTTTAAGTTATTGTAATAAAGATTGATAATTTATTAAACATGCAAAAAAATAAGTATTGTACATGAAACAGAGCCTGCAAGGTAAGCCTGTCAAACAAGGTATTACAAGAGGAATCTTTATCTCTTGGGGACAGCAGCCATTTGGGAACTGTCTTAATTCCACATGAAACTCTGGTCATTCTTACTGTCTGATGCTCAGATGAATCTTTTCTGCCTCTAGTCATGAGAAAGTTAGGCATTATGTTGAAATTACTCATTTGGGTCTCTCTATGTGAATTTAATGGTGAGATGTCATTTTTGCAGGAAGTTAGTCCATCTGCAAAGAATGTCAGTTTTTGTCCATGGAAGTCAATTCCCCTGTTGACTCCAGTAATAAACATGATAACTGATGTGTTATAAAGCAAAAAATGCACATGTGTTTAGAGGTAGAAAGTTACAAGGCATCATGAGCTTGGAACAGATGTTCTAGTCAAGAATGCAGCCAAAACCAGATCAGAGCCCTTTGAGGAGTATTTTTGAGCACATTGTCTCAGTCACTGAATGATCCTCTAGTAAAAAATAAATAAAAATTGAGTGAAAAATAGCATATATTAATATTATATATAAATAAAATTAATAAATAATATATATATTAAATATTTAATATTTACTCAGAAAACCTTTCTGAGTGGCAAAAAGGTAGTATTTTGTTTCTATTTCTTGATGAGAAAAGAAGATTTTTCTATCATCTGTTATGAACAGGATGATAGACTTTGCTTGTCAGAACAGTGCCCAGCCTTTTCTGAGACAATCTAAAAGACCCTGAGAGTCTCCTAGCAGTCAGCTGGGACAAGTGCAGCAACACCTGCTTCTTTGCTGTTGAGTCTCCTGCTCCACCAAGACTCGGCACCAGGTGACCTTCCTAGAAATCCCAAACACGTGTTCGTCAGCATTTATCTAATTAATTTAATAATTTATCTAAATTTTGAGAATAATTTTAACAAGCATTTTGAATAATTGATTGTATGTACATATATCTGCACACACACATAAGGATGAGGAAAAGTAGAGTGAAGTAACTCTGTCATGGAGGTTGTAAGCATGAAAATTATTTTTCAAGCAATAGTCTTCATTTTAAAGGTAGGAATAGGAAACTTGTTTTCTACTTACCTATCCTATATGCATGCTTGTGGGAGTAAAAATTCTGTGTAGTGTTTTTCATAGTTCTCAAGATATTAGAAATTAATTCCCTGAAGAATTGGTTAAGGCAATATCTGGCTGCTTTGTTTATGATTTCAGAATAGGACACAGTCATCCATTCTGTATAAAAAACTCTTTTTTTTTTGTTTTCAGCCTGTGTACAGTGGGATTATATGAACATAGGGGTGATGGTATTGAGTCACACCAAGGTACACAGAGCAAAAAATTCTGTTTCCATCAGCAACAGATACCAAAGGAAGAGGAGAACAGGGGAAAGGTATTTTACACTTTCCCTTGATATTCTCATAGCTTCTACTTCTGTAGGCAGTGGTCCCTTAATAATATGTGTGTAAGCTCTGCCAGCTTCCCTTGAGTTCAGACTGAAGTTCTCTTTCTCAAATTCCTTTGAGGTTTCTCTGGCATTTGATTTTGTACCTGCTTTCTGCTCATGTTGCCAGTCTTCATGGTCTGTTTCTTCCTTTCATCTATTCCATTTATTTTTACCATGTGGCTTCTTTAGTTTTGTATTTTGTAAAGACCTATTTCAACCCTTTCAACAAACTTTTTTTCTGATTTTTTTTTCCATTTGAAAAAGAGTACTATCAGTCAGAAATTACTGTTATGAAATGCTTTCTTTCTAGCAGAATTGGTCACATCAGTAGGATTTTTGTTTATTCTTGCAATTAAAAAAAAGAGTATATTGAAAGAATATTACAAGCTGCAAAGTCAAGCACTTAAAAATTGGATATGTAGGACTTTAGGTCACAAGTGTGATATTCATTTACACTTCCTTTCTTCCCAAGTGAAAGATGTTTAATTATGTAACAACTTTCTGTTTAGTTTTTTTCCCCCACCCCACAGGATTAGTTATATCTTTTTCTTTTTAATTTTGGATATTTGACCCAGTTCGTTATTTACTGTATATAGAAAAAATCGTGGAACATAAAGCTATCAAATTTTTCTTTCAGTATGACATAAAGATTAAAGCAAAAACCTCTGCTAGGCTGGTTAGAGAAATATCAGATCTTCAGTGTTCAGTGTATTTACTGTAAGATGGCACTTCAGAGCTCCCAAATGGGTAAAGGGCTATAAGTCACATTCTTGTCTCAGAGTTTTAGATCCTCTCCTTCAGTAGCCTTCAATGATCTGTAAAATGGGATTCCTTCAGCTGACAAGAGAAGTTCAAAATTTTTTATGTGATGAAAAAAAAAAAATGTCTAGGGCAGTTATCTCTTATGCTATGCTGTAAATAACTGTGCCTGTACTTGTGTTGTGCAGCAGAGCTCATCCACAGAGGGGCTTCTGTCCTTGCCATTAAAAACCTTTTACCCTTCAAAATGCAGTGGTGAAGTTTGCAGTATGTACAGAGACCGATCCCTGCTTTTCCTTGGAATGGTCTGAGAGTGACCTGGGTCAAAACTACACCAAAAGCTTCAAACAGTTTCACAAGGTGCACAAGTGCAGGCCAGGGACTTTGGTCTGGACCAGGTTTAATTCAGGCAATGGTCACCATCTGTGGTGGTGTCTGTGAGGAGTCCCTGTATATATTTATTCTGGGGTGGTTTTGTGTTAGTTATAAACAAGAATCCTGACATGGGTGGCCTCTAATGATTACACTGCACGCTATGAGGGAAGCCATGCCCCAGTTCTAGGGTGCATATTCAGTGCAAGGATTATACTGCAAGGTGTGGTTCATATAAATTTTTCATGGTGAAGTGTGACCTTTATTTTCTTGCCAGGCATCTCATGACTTTAATACAATAACCTGTGACAGATTGTTTGAACTGAAGAGCCCCGGAGCCCTGCTGTAAGTGAAAAGTAGATGCTCCTTACATACAGTGAAGCGTGTCAAACAAGGGAATAAAGACAGATCTTTAAAAAAAATCCCAAAAATACAACAAAGCAAAGAAAATAAAATAGACAAAGCACGCTATGAGTAAAAATAGGTAGCAAATCGGTGGTATAGAGTTTGGAACCCATTTTGTTTAGACCCGTGTCACCGTGCATTGTTTAGATAAGTGGTTGTCTGGATGGGTACAGCCAGAGAGTGATGTGGTGGTCAATGAATCACTGCCTGCTGGGAACGTACACTCAGCCCAGAAAGACAACCCCATCCTGAGCCACATCACCAGCAGCATGGCCAGCAGCTGAGGAAGGCGATGCTGCCCCTCTGCTCTGCTCTTGTGAGAGCCCAGCTGGGGTACTTGCATCCAGCTCTGGGGTCCACAGCACAGAAAGGACATGGACCTGTTTGAGCACATCCAGAGGAAGCCACAAAAATGATCAGAGGGCTAAACAGCTCTCCAGTGAAGACAGGCTGAGAGAGTTAGGATGTTCAGCCTGGAGAAGAGAAAGCTCTTATATGTGACTCTTTTAAGGCAGCTTTTCAGTACTTAAAGTTAGGAGGGGTCATAAGGAATATGGGCACAAACTTTTTAATATGGTCTGTTGTGATAGGACACGGTAATGGTTTTAAGCTAAAAAAGGGTTCTAAACTAAAGAGTAATGGATTTAAACTAAATTTACTTTCTTTTAAGCTGAAAGAGCATGGTTTTAGCACGGTATAAGGAAGTAATTTTTTACAATGTGGGCAGTGAAACACTGAAACAGACTGCCCAGAGAAGGATCCCAGCTCTGGATCTATTGAGGGTCAGGTTGGATGGGGCACTGAGAAATGTTCAAGGTGTCCCTGCTCATTGCAGAAAGTGTTGAATGAGATGATCTCTAAAGGTCCTTTCCAACCCAAGCCATTCTGTGGTTCTGTGTATAGGTACCTGCTTTCAGTTGTTCTGAATTCATGCACACAGTAAATGAGTCCAGGAGCTTTGTGCTACCCGTGCTACATTTGCTGTCTTAGGCTATATCATCTCTGCTGATGCTTTCTCTTTGCTTTCTAAAAGCTGAAAACAAAGGTGTAAAACAGCTGTCTGCTTTCTGCTAAATAGTAAGTGCTTGATACTGACTCAGCTTCACTGATTTATTGAGAGGGTATCTTCATTCTTTGTCTCTGCTCACCTGTTATGTGGTTGTATGCAAGAAGCATTGTGGGCTTTCTCAGATTTTCTCAGAGGAAATCTGTACAGGTCACCTCACAAATGAACACATCCTATTTTGTCAAATATAATGTTATAATTAGCTACTTCTGTACTTTGTGTTCTTTGCACTCTGCTTATTTTCCTTAACAATTAGTCAGTGTTGTGAAAGCTTTAAAAGCAATGTACGTTTAGCTGACTGAAAAAGAATTAGAATAGGGCAAGATGCATGTTTTCCCCTGAGAAAGAGGATGAAGCCAGTTTAATGAAATTTTAGTAGTGGTAAGGCAGACCTATACGTCTGATTTCTAACTGAATACATGAAGAAATTGGATTCATAGAACTTCAAGGAATAAAAGGCTTTGGTTAAGTTCCCAGAATAAGTTACAGAATAGAGGTGTAAAATGGTGGTTAGATGTGGTGAGAAGGTATCACTGCTGCCAAGGACAGCTGATGAAGAATGTAATGGGAATTGTACAGGGGTGGGGCTAATCAGAAGGAAGCATAGCGCATCAGAGGTTAGAGAGGACTACAGAGGAGAGGGTTTGTTGTTCTGGTAGGAATGGAGAGCTATAACCATATATATTTGATCTGAGCTCTGCATTTTGAGAGGAATTGAAGGGTCCTGGTTGTCTAATTACATCTTCTGACACTGAAGTTCTGGCTCAGATTATGGGTTTTGCTATAAATTGTGCCTGGTAATTATGTTCCAGAGGGATGTAATGGCTGTTAGTTATAGTATGTTGTGTTTTGGCTGTCATGTCAGTACATTCTGAAGTACATCAACACACTGCCTATTTTTGACTTGACAATAGGAGCATAGAAATTCACTATGTCATCTTCACTAAACAGAACATGTTCCCAGAGGGTGATCCCACCTAGTATTCTGGAGCCAGTTTCTTTTCATCTGCTATTTTTTTCTATTTTACATCCAGATCTCAGGAATCCCTTTTGAAATGTTTAATAGTAAATTTTTAAGTAGCTTTGATAGTGTCCATGAAAAATTAGTTTCTCTGTAAAGAAGGGACAGTATTTAGGTTGTGCTGTTCTGTGACACAGCAAAGACCTTATATACATCATAGCAAAATGTGACTTTGGTCAAGAGAAAACATTTGGTGTATCAGTCTGTGTATCTGTGGATGGACACAGCTCTCAAGACAATCAAAGAAATTGTCTTGCCTTGTGTGGGGAAAACTTCATACCTCACCTCTCTTCATAGTACCACAGGGTGATACAGGTTGCAAGGGACCTTTGCCTGAACATTTAGAAGACAGTTTCACAAAACTTTTTGCTTACAGTCACATAAAGGAGTTTTACTCAATGTTTTTCTAGTATGCAGTGATAGAAGTACTTAGTCATAGATATTGCTAGCCACTTTAAAAAAGGTACCTGAGATTTACCAATAACTTGCCAACAATTACTGCATGACAACTAAACCCCTGGAATTCCCCTGTGTTGTGAGAGCAGTATATTCCTAATCACTAGACCACAAAAGACATAGGTACAGGAACATGTACAAATAGATAACAGCTGTGCTGTTTCATTTCCTGAGTTTTCAGAGATAAGACACCTCCAGACTTGAAGCCAAGTATTCATCTCAAGTGCTTCTCCAAGCCTGAGAAAGTTTGACCTCTTTCCCTGCTGGGACGTGCTGGGATAATGACATGGCTCTGTACATCTGAACTAAAACTATCTCGTGCTCATCACACAGGCAGCACAAGCATCAATCTGTTAGCCCCTTGTCATGCCATCTCAAATACTGCTATGTTTATTTAGATCTAATATATGTTGCTCTTGTTTTTTGGCTGCTTACAGCAAACTGTTGCTGCTTTCTAAAGACTAGAATTAGGTATTTGACTGTAGGATTTTAGGAAAACCTACCTTGATCTGGTGCCTTCTTTAAGCAGCTTTATCTTTTCCTGTGGGCTGCTGTGAATCTTACTCCTAGGATCCTGCTATCATTTGCATGCAGTCCTGTGTGGCAGTAGTCTTGATTCTGCACCATGAAACTTCATTTTTAAAATGACATTTTTCAGTGATTAACATTTCTTTGTTATTAATATCTTCCATTCAGTAAATAGATAACTTGTTTTGAACACTGCTATCACTTTTTCTCTAGCCAGATAAACATTTTCACTTGTGCTGGAAGTGAATAATGATTTCTTTGAAAGTGTGATTAAGGCACTGCCTTCTTCATAAGCAAAATGTATTTTATATGATAAACTTGATTCAATGAATAGCTGACCCACAAAACAGTAATGAATATTTGATTTTATGGCTTTTTCTCAGTAAAGGCAGAAACAATACCTCATATAAAGTTCTGTATGTGAATGCATCAGGTTGGAAGGCACTTGAAGAAATTTTGCTGTCCAGCCTCCTGCTTAGAGCAGGATCAGTTCTCAAATCAGACCAGGTTATTTTTGGCTTTATCCAGCCTTGTCTGGAAAACTGTCAAGGCCTGCACAACCTTTGGGTGCAGCCGATTCCCTCTTAAAAAGAAAAATATCAGAGATTGAAAAAAAGAATGAAAATAAATTTTAAAAGGAGAGGATTGATAAAGCAGATGTATTTTATGCATTTCTTTATGATCATTTAAGTACTTGACTATTTGAGTGTTTACTTCTTCTCATCCAGTGTTTCAAGTACACTAACTGGCACAGCTTATATTCTAAGGAGATGTTAGGAAGCATTGAAGGTAAAACTGCATTGGCTTAAATTAATTGCCTGTTTCCTGGCCTTGAGAATCTGAAAATCAGTGAAAACTTCCATTGTGTGCTTGCCTGATGAGAGTGAAGTGGAGTGTAACCACCTGCCGATGTTATTTTGTGCAGTTTGGTTCAACTTGGTCTCATCTCAGCTTTTCTCTTACACCAGTCTTTATCAATGCATTCTTATATAACCTCTGCCTGCTCAAGTGCTGTCCAAAGAAAATGTGAAAATTGACACTTCCCTTATTCAGAATAAAGAGTGTGAGATGCTTGGAAGTCATACCAATAAGCCGTATACACCCTTCAGAGGAGCACTTTCCTGTTGAGCTGAACTATTATCTATGCATCAGTTCCACAGTCTGGCTCTGAGTTCTGAGGAAGTGTTAATGAGCTTGAGTTGTAAGAGAGCAATTGTCTGCTCTTCACGGGAAAGGAAATGGAGTCTTTGATCATAATTGCAAATATAAATTGCCCATTTAAAACCTAGAATGTCAGAAAGCTTGTTTTAATTTATTTTGGAGCAACAGAGATGCTTCTTTGAGACACGATCAAGGACAAAAATCTCTGCAGTTTATTTGCTTATCTTAGTATGAAAGATTATAGTGCTGTGTGTGAATTCAACAGACGGATCATAATGAAAATGATGCTCATCTAACTCCATAAAATTTAGCTAATCCTTCCTTCCTTCCTTCCTTCCTTCCTTCCTTCCTTCCTTCCTTCCTTCCTTCCTTCCTTCCTACCTTCCTTCCTTCCTTCCTTCCTTCCTTCCTTCCTTCCTTCCTTCCTTCCTTCCTTCCTTCCTTCCTTCCTTCCTTCCTTCCTTCCTTCCTTCCTTCCTTCCTTCCTTCCTTCCTTCCTTCCTTCCTTCCTTCCTTCCTTCCTTCCTTCCTTCCGCCACTTCCTTCCTTCCTCCCTTCCTCCCTTCCTCCCTTCCTCCCTTCCTCCCTTCCTCCCTCCCTCCCTCCCTCCCTCCCTCCCTCCCTTCCTTCCTTCCTTCCTTCCTTCCTTCCTTCCTTCCTTCCTTCCTTCCCTCCTTCCTTCCCTCCCTCCCTCCCTTCCCATCTCTTCCTTATATAACCCCAGGAAAAATGTCCATTTTCATGGGTCATCTATTTCTGGGACTGGTCTGGCAAAGCAGTGATAGGACAGTATAGTGCTTGCTTTATGAAGTAATTAATGAATTCTGTCATTAATCAGCTTTTCGTGCTGGCATTAGCTTTTGGGGCATCTCTGGTATTTCTGGTATAGATATTTTAGGGGTATATAGAAAAGGAACATTTTATATCTTTCAAGTCAGATGTGCTTCTTGGTCTTGTAATTTCTTTTTTGTAATTTACCAGATGGCATCAGATTTAAACTCATGTTGAGACTTTGTTCTATGCTGAAGCATAGAAGAGTATTTAAATCCTTTGATATTCAGTTCAAAATGAGGTTTTAGTTAAGTTTCTTGTTTAGAGCATTGCAAACAACCTGTGAAAATGTCCTCAGAGGTATGACTGCATGGGGAGGACCTGACAATAATTGCAAGTTTCTCTTTCATTGTATTTTTATGCATTTAAACATGCAAAATATGACCCTAAAGCATCTTCATTTTAGATAAAAATTCTAGCTAGGAGTTTATGAATTTTTTTTTGGTAACAGGAGTAAAGGAAGCAAAATCAGATCCTGCAGCAGGTGCCATATGAATGTGATTAGATTAAATAAGGGATTTGCCATACTGGCTGGCCAGCCTCTCTTCATATAAACACTTCCATTTGTCCATATCACTGTCAGTGGTGAGAGAGAAGCAGAGTCTGCTTTTCAGTCTTAGAAAAGCCATGATCACAGTATTTAGGAGCAATAGAAGCATCATTGACCATGAGAAATTTAATGTCTAGGAAATCAGATAGCAGGAAAAGAAGCCTAAGGGACAGTGACTTTTGTAAATGCTTTTGTATATGACTCTTTTCAGTATATATGCTTTTGTATATAACTCATTTATTACCTTTTATAATTTTAGTTACAAAAGCAGATTTAGGTATTATTCAAGTGTGTGTAGACACTTTTTTTCCATATCACACCTAACTCTTCAAACACTTAAATGAAATGGGATTAAAATTAGGAACTGATAATTTGAAAATTGTAATTTATCCTTATGGAAGATTAAACAATTCAAGAGAAGTGAGTACAAATGATAAGTTATAATTGGAGTTTTTGATTTGTGGGGGAAGAGTATGTAAGGGTAGATAGAGTTGAACTGTATCTATTGTGAAACCTATAGTCCTGTGAAATCTATAGTCCTTAAAGATGCCATGTCTGAAAAAATAAGTTACCCTTAAAATGGAAATGATTCAGCCCCCACAAAATACTGGATTTCAAAATCTTTTCTCATGGGTGATCCCACAGAAATTACTCACCAATGTACCTTCTCACCAGCTGTAAATAGAGAGAAGCTTCTTGGCCAGAGTGAAACAAAATGGTGTGTAACTTCTTTGAGGATATTTGCCCTAAAATTTTGAGTTTTGAGTTTGGAGGTGCTTATAACAACTTTGGAAGCCACTTTGAAAAGAAAACAGTTCCACAACAATATAAATTCAGTTTAAGAAACTAAAACATTTTTGAATTAGTTTATGTATTAAGCTGTTGAATCATATTTGGACTATTAAATCTTTGTTATGTCAATTTAATGTTAGTCTTTCAAGCTGGTATTAATATTAAAAAAAAATTAAAGTATTTCAAACTTCTAGAGTTCTGTTAACATTGTTTTCTGGAAAGTTAGTCCTCTTGCACCTTGTCTGCATAGAGTGTGAAGTGAAAAATTGACCTCTGTTAGAGCCTATTCACTTGCTCTCTGTTTAATCAGTTATACCTGTATGACAGGAATGCAAAGTATATGCCAAGTGCTGCCAAAGCAGTGCATTTTTCCAAATATGCTTCCATTTATTGCACGGCATAAAGCAGTAATGAGTCTGGTCTATTAAATTTTGCTCACTGCTTTTATTTTTCTCTACATCTTTTACTCATGAGTTCTTGTATCTGCTTGCTGGAAACACTGGTTACTCCACAGAATGTCTTGTTCTATACTGCATATTTTGATCTTGCATGGGGCATTCATTTAGCTTTCATCATTCAGGAGCTTTCAGAATATTTACCTGATTAAAGTTTACAATATATAATTACAGATATTTGCAAGAGAAGAGATTTAGGAAAACATTATTTTTAAAGTTGAAATTAATAGGCTAATCTCTCATCCTTGCATCAAGAAAGAGGATTTACTATAAGAGAATCTCTCAGTTATGAATATGTTGTAATCCACTGAGCAGCTCAAATGTCTAGACCAGTGATAGTTCCAGGCTCTTGGAATTTCTGTGAGTGATCTGCAGTATGTGAAAATGGAAGTGTTGGGGGGTTTTGTTTGGTTTATTTATTTTATTTTTATTTTAAGAAATATTTTAACACAAAATAGATCAGGGGCTCTGGAACAGTTCCTTATATAACTTATATGTAAGGACCTAGTCAGTCTTGCATTCCATAAATCATCATAAACCTTTCTAAAATACAAAACAAAAAAAATCACTCTTTAGGAGATTTTAATTTTCTGCATATCTGTAAACAAATAAGCCAAAACTGGTGGGGTTTGATTCCTTTTTTTTTTTTCCTGTGTATTTAAGTGTGTGGCCCTGTAATAATGTGCTGCAAACACATATGATGATGGCTCAACTATTTCTGGGCCAACATGTCCAAATTTATATCAGAAATATCTACTTCAGAAACACATAAGACTTTTTTTATAGGATGGTTGTTTTCTTCAGCTGTATGGATTCAGAAATATGCATGTTAAACATGTCACAATGGAACTCACCACTTAAAATCACGAGATAAATTGTATTCAAATAAACACAGATTTTCACCTAGTTCAACCTCTTGCTTAAAGCAGGATCAGCCTTGAAATCAGAACAGGCTATTAAAGGCTTTATCCAGTCTGTCTGGAACCCCTTCAAACATACACAACCTTTCTGGGCAATCTGTGCCACTCCCTGGCAGTCTTGAGGAAAAAAGTTCTCCCTACATTCTGAACCTCTCCCATTTCAACTTAACACACCTCACTGTCTCACCGGGCCTTGCTGTGAGGAGCCTGGAAGCATCTTCCCAATAATCTCCCTATAGCTATTGGGGGATTGCTGTTTGCTTCCCCAGGAGCAGCCCTGCTCCTGGGTGCAGGTGGAACAAGCCCTGGCCCTCAGCTGCTTCTCACTGGTCAGAACTGATTTGCTTGTAGACCCTACTGAAAGGAAGGCAGAAGATTTCTAAACGGTGTATTAGTGAGTGCATAGGTGATGAAATTTATCAGATTCCATGAATAGAAATGAGTGGGGATCTTGGTGCAGCGTGAAGAAAGAAAGGTCCATGCAGAATCACAGAAACACAGATCCGTTTAGGTCGGAAAAGACCTCTGAGCTCATTGAAACCAACTGTTATCTCATCACTGCCAAGTTCTCCACTAACCCGTGTCCCCAGCTGCCACTGCCTTTTAAATAATTACCAGAGATAGTGACTCATCCACTTCCCTGAACAACCTGTTCCCATGCTTGACAAGCCTTTTGCTGAAAAAAAAAAAAAATGTAGTATCCCTGGTATAACTTGAGGCCATTTCCTCTTGTTCTGGCACATCTTAGGGGAGGAAGAATCAACCCACCTTCCTACAACTTCTTTTCTGGTTGTTGTGCTACCTGTAGAGGAAGTATGGTTCATAAAGTTCAGCAAAAATTTGCAAATTTTTCTGTAAAATATCCCCACCAAAGCACAGATCTCTAGCCTTTAAAAAACTATTGATATTAATAATGAAAGATGTGTTTATATGATTGAAGTATTTTGAAGGAAAGTTAATAGCTTTATGAACTTTCACTTAAAAATTTAAGTTGTATTTTTGCCTGTTCATTTTGATAAAAGTGCTGTCAACTCTAGCTTATTAATTTTCTGTATTAGTGTTTTGAAAATATTTTCAGAACAGCTGTTGCATAGTCTTCTATAGTCTTTACCTGTTTTTATCTGATTTTGTTTGGTTTTTTGCCTTAGATTCCTTCATAATATTTTTTTAACAAAAACAGCAAATCATCTGCTTAGAGATCTGCCAGAAGAGTCTCTTTAGAACTAATTATATCTGTCTTTGAAATCTGGCTTCTACTGCCCAAAAGTAGTTTTTTACTGAAAGATAATAGTCTAAGCAAAATGCTCCATTTCTTTTTACTGCATACCAGTAACACAATGTGACATTTCTGCACTGTATTATTATCAAGCTCTGAAAACTTACTAAATCATGTTCTGAGTGATCAATGGATTTATCCTTTGCAAACTAAAGTGCTCATCATTCATGGCACTCCTTCTTTGTTCTGGTGGAATAGAGGACAGTTCTAATACATCTTGTCAGGTCCTCATTTTCTTTATTTCTTTGAACATGAACTTTAATTTTCCATAAGAAATTGGATAAGTAGGCGTTAGGTAACAGCCAGATGTATTTGTGTTTTGTTTTTTTCTTTTCTCAGAAATAAAGATAATCTTTCTTGAGGCAGAGTACAGTCAACCACAGCCATTCCATTTGTTCAGAGAGTTTCTTCAATACAACTCTTTCATTCTGGGAAATACCTAAAACTGAAAATAGCAGAAATTAAATTTCCATCATAGGGAATGGAGAAAACAATCAGATTTTGGACTCAGTCCACACTGTAAATAGCTCAAGTCAGTGTATTTCTGTCAATTCCTAACACAAACAACAATGGTAAACTGGTTGCTGCACTCACTTGCTGAAAATCACTTGCAAATTTACTCAGAGACCGGAATTTAGAAGAGATGATGATGGGAAGAGGCAAAATTTTGATTCCTCACTCTGATCCATGGATAACCTTATCCTTTTGGATTTAGAGAAGTAACTTCAGAAAATATTTGGTGTAATAGTTAGCTCCAAACAGTCTAATGCTGAAGTATTAATGTATAGCAGTTTATGTGCTCTTAATGTATGGCAGCTTACGTGTTATAAATTATGGAAGTGGTACTCCCCAGTTTTTTAAAACCTAAACATAAACTGCACTTGGTTTTGTTCATAATTTAACAGCACAGAATTTCCCTAACTGTAAGGAGATATGAGCATGTTGTTGTAAAAATAAGGAAAATCCACACTGCTACAAAAGCCAAATGAAACAATATAAAATGAAAAATATATAAAACAGCAGACAGAATAGCTGTGTCTAATTCTGGAACAAAGTATTTAGTGTCAAAAAATAATTGGTTTATAAGGATTTATATTAGGGAGTGTGTAAGTAGGCAACATACCCTGAGAATCATAAGTTTGTGTTATTTTGTTTGCAGTACTATGGTTTCAGGATTTGGGGTTTTTTTATATGATGAAGTGAAATAAAAATATTTCCCAGTGTTGGTATAAAACACAAATATATGGGAATTTCTGTTGTTCTCTTGAAATGATGAGGTATCTTTCAGATCTGAGGATACATTCTGTAAAAGATGAAAGGAAGAAAAAGCTTACAGTTGCATTTAAAACAGCTCATAATACTGTAAGTTGCCACAAAATAATAATAAAACCCAACCAAACAAAGAAAACCAAACAAAAAACTCACACAACCCTTTTTTACCATATTGTCTTTTCCACATTATTTCCTTTGTTTCTCCCTCTCAAGCTTTGGTCTCCTGTCATTAGTGCTGAGATATTTAAATAAAAACAAATAAAAATAATATAATTATTATTCTATAATACAGAAATAACTATTTTTGGATTTTATAAGGCTGGTAGAAAGAGCTCATGTCTTAAAAACTCCTTCCTGTGCACCATTTGCAATCAGAAACAGGTTAATTTTTCATTTTAATACTGCCATAAGTGCTGTCTTTCATAAATGTACATGTTTTTCAAAAGAAGTGGAATTCTGGTAAACTGAGCTGTTTAGTGACTGTGTCTGGACAGGACTTTTTCAGTTGATGTAGAGCTGTTCAGTGCACTCTGTGTGGAATTTAACAACACTGCTTCCTCAAGTAGACACCTGTACTGGGTGAGATGAATAGTGCTTTGCATTTTATCGGCTGTATTGACCAGGGGCTTGGTTCAGCTGCCTGAACAGTGACAGCCAGTACCAGGTGTCTGGGGGTGTTTTTCCCACCTTCTGGCTGACCATCCATGCAGATGTCTCAGGGTGTGTCTGTTGGCACTGGTTTAACAATGATGGTCCTCTGCTGATGTCTGTGTTAGGCAACCAAGATCTAGGTCTTCATTCACTGTAGTAGAAATCTAAATAGCAGTCTGAGATATAGACACCTGCTTTGTTCTGTCTGCAGTTAAGTGAGATAAGTGCAGTTTTTGTAATTCTTTGCATGTATCAAGCTGGTTTTGTTCAGCAGCAAAGCATTATGCACACAAAATTGTGTTTCTGTTTATTCAGTTAGCTCAGGTCCTGCAAAGGAAGAACTAAAGTGCAGACCACCAGAGGTCAACTATATTTTATGTAAGTTTCAATAAAACTAGTAGCACTTGAACTATTAGAATACATACTTTTTATTTACAAATGGGAATGCAATTAGTCTTGCTTTTACATTTAATTCATGTTTGATGTAGGAATTGCTATCCACATTACAGTAAAGATGCACAGTATCAGTCATAGCTCAGCATTCCATCATTTGAGATTTGTGTGTAGAATGCTGAAGGCAGAAAATACTTCCTACGTAGATTACAAAGCCAAATTTGCAATATCCATTGCTTGAGAAGAGGTGGTCACTGAAGACATGCAGTTACAGAGACAACTTCTCTGTCACTGGTGGCTCGGAGAACCAAAACCACTGGTGGGAAGATTGCAGATCCTGGGGCTTCACTATGGCCCACCATGCTGGCCCTGCTGTGCAGATGCCTTTGAGGATTAGAGAGGTATTTCTAGAATGGAAATGCAACAATTTTAGTTCACATGCATTATGAGCAGCGTTTTTCATCTGCAGAGTGATATTTCCATTTTAGTGATAACCTTGGTACTCTGAATTCAGTATTCTGTTCCTAATTCTGTCTTAATATTGATATGTTTGGTTAATTCTTATTTCTAAATGGAATTATTGGACAGAAAAATCAGTACTTTTACTTATTGTAAATAAATATTAATTATATATTCATATATTTTTATTTATGGATGCAATATATTTTTAGATTGAAGTTAGCTCTTCTTTTTTTGTTCCTTGTACCTTGTTCTATTTTAGAAGTTAGAAAAACAAAATTAAGTCAACCATTCTAGACATTTCAAAATGTGGTAGTAGATCTTAATAAATCCTAGTCAGACTACTAACAAAGTAATATTTTATGAATGAATTCATATCTTTTCCAACCTGCAAGATTTTTGATAATAATTAATCATTAATGATGCAAGAAAAGCTCTCAGAGGTTCTAAAAAAACAAAAATATTTTTGATAATTAAATCTCACCTTTAATTTTCAATTTATTTAGGTATTTATCTGATTCTTTTTTCTTTTAGAAAATATTAAATCAGTAAATAATTTTTCTGTCTGAAATAGATGACTTGGTGGTAAAGTCCAAGAGTTCTCATGATTAGTTATAGAACCCATGCTTAAGTCATCCATAGTGGTGAGAAATTGACTGAAGTGTTTATGATAAAGTATTTTTTCAGCAAACTGGAAGTTAATAATCTAATGTTAGATGATGAGGTTGATTTCAGTTGTCATAATTGTAGATTCAGCATAAATAAACCATCTCATATAAACTGTCTTTGAAAATGTGTACATATATCTGTGTAGCAAGTTCCATCAGATTGCTTATTTTTTCTTCTCATATAAAATCATTGGCATATTAATTGTATCTAGTGGTAGCCAATGTCTGATTATATTAGCAGTTTCTCACATCTTGTGATGCTATTACTCAAGTATCCTTCAAAATTTGTATACATAAATAATTTTGAAAAGCATAAGGTCTTGTTCCATGAACTTGCAAATGTTCAAGTCCAATCCCAAAACATAGACTTTCAGTGCTCCTAGTTAAGAATTAATTTAGAATAAATATGAGACATAAATAGTCGTAGCCATTAATGAGATCTTATCAGGTTCTTGAAGATAGTATGAAGGGAAGGGATGGTTTTAGGTATGACAAAAGTAGACAGTGGCTTCAAGTATAAAAAGGTGTTGGTGTTATGCAAGAGAGAAGATTTCTACTCCAAGAGGAGTGTCTGGAGTGCTAAGCCTGGCCCAGAGGCTGTCACGTCACATCACTTACAAATCCGTTCAGCAGCTGGACTGACCAAGTCCCCTGGCTCAGTCACAAGCAGAAGGGTCTCACTGCTGGGGTGTCCAGCCCTGTTTTTCCCCCAGTGTTCAAAAGACAAAACTATGAACAAAATGCAGAGTGGGGTGTGTGGGGTCCAGAGAGGGTTGCTCAGTCATGGCACCCAAAAACTTACAGGGGAGGATGACAGACAGGGAAACAGCTCTGCTGTGACAATGCACTGAAGAGTTACCCTTGCTCCTGGGATCCAGGGAAGTCTTGTCCCTTCAAAAGTGGCTCTAAATGCACCATATGCTCATGAAAAGTCAACTAGAACTGTTCTGGAGTATTAATAGTGATATTATATATATAAAATTTAAAATGTGGACTATTGGATGTATTCTTTAAATAGTGATTATAAGTTTTTTATTTCTTGGGGAAAGGATAAGGAGCTAATTACACTTTTATAATGCAACTGCAAGGAAGAAAAATGGAATATGAGCTTGTCTCAGCACTGTAATAGAAGGAAAAAAACCCAAAATATATATTACTGTTTTGAAGTAGCACATTTTCCTGTGCTTAATATTTCACTGCCCAAAGCTGAGATAATTTCCAAGCTTTCCTTGAGTATTATTAATTATTAATTTAAATGCAAAGCTTTTACCATTAAATTTTATACATATAAATCAACAGCAAGAGGACATGTTGGCTGCAGGTTCCAGCTCCCACAAATGTATTTCAAAGGGGTGTCTGGGTCCTTTTCCTCACCATTGTCCTGGAAGCACAATTTTAGTTTACCCTTGATGAGATGTTTTACTGGGTGATCACACAGAATATCAAAAAAAATTTGATGAGTAAGAATTTAATTTGGGTTTTGAAGATATTCAGCAGTTCATTTAGGGATTCAGGATCATAAGTCAGTGTCAGTCTCTGATGCTTACTTGTGATTCACAAACATCTGACACCATGTATGCACTCAGTGAATATATGATCTTCTGATTTTGACTATTTCATTCAAAAACCATAGTGATTTAAATAATAAACCACTCTACAGCAATCATGACATCCTGAAATAACAATTCATGCTAAATTAAGCAAAGAAAAGTGGCAACAGCTGACAAATGTCTCTTTTAGGAAGACTGGAGTTGTGTTGTTCTTTTAGTGCTGATTTTCAGTTTGTTTCCCTTTCTTTAAAGTGCAGTTAATATTTTCAAGATATGAGTGTGGTCAATTATATCACTTCCTGTCATATTTAGTGAAAATATTTTTTTTCTGGTAATAACAAGCTATCTAGTTAGTTGTTCTAAATCCCTTCAAATTTATAAGAACATTGTGTATCTATTACAATATTAACATTTACCTGAGTTTTTCTGTGATTCCTAATGATAAAATATCCAGGACCTCTGGAGCACACTCACTTTATAAACTTCAGTTATTTTTCAAAAAATGAACAAAAACCCTAAACTGGTCATTTAGATTACAAATAATTACTTTTCTATTCTGTTTTTAAATTTATATTTCCTTCAGTCTATTATTATAAGAGTAATAAAACTGATTTTGTGAAATCAGTGAACTTTATCATTATTTTTCTCTTAATAGAACAATTTTTTATGAGAGTAGATGGTAGTTGTAGATACCTCCAGAGAGAGAGTATTCCTCTATTTACAGAATTAGAATAAAATTAAATTGGAGACTATTGTGCATCAAAATACTGAGCAAATTGCAGTCTTTGAAAAGAATTGAGAGGACAAAGGAATAGCAGTCCAAGAATTCTGTGATTTATTTTGTATCCAAGAACAATTCTATGTGCATTGTTGAGTACTTACTACATTGTAGAAAAGTCTTAGGAGGACATTTGTAATCTCCTTGAAGGTATCATTCTTATCTACTCTCCATAAAGAGAAAAATCTGGTAATGCATTATTAAAAACATATGCTGTAAAAGAGATTGTTCTATGCTCTCTTTCATCAATGATCTCAATAGGAGAAAAGAAAGACAATGCTGTATTGGACATATTTCTGAATTAAAATATTTAAGCCAGAGAGGATTGTTATAAAGACACAAAACTAACCTCCAACACAGTCTAGATAACCCATTCCCTCTGGTAATTCTTTGTAGCAATTAATTAATTAGCAATGAGGGAAATAAATTTTAAGCACAACTGTAATTAAAATGGTCTCCACAGTTTTCAACCCAATCTGTCCAGCTGAAGGAATAAAAGAAGATCTGATAAAGCTCTGGTTTTGGGGTTTTTTTTAAATATCTGATTAATTTCCTTGAGATAGACAAAGCTTCCCTGATAGAATCCTGTCTGTCTTCTCCAAATTTGTAATGTACAAATTGTGAGGAGGAGTAGCATACCATAAATTGATCTTGTTTCCAGAATTGGTATACACATATGGAGACAAGTGCACTTAATAAATGGAGGTTATATTTTACATAGAAAAAGGAGGAGGAAGGGCAGAAGGTCAGAATGTTTGCTGCTGTAGCTCTGAAAACATGAATTTCCCATTACTGATAAAAGGCTGGAGGTGCTGGACTGAGTTGGCAGTGCAGTGTGTCAGCATGTGTGGGTTTGTCTTGGCACAGTTTCAGATTGCTTTAAGTGAGACCAAGTGACTTTTGCCTCCCCTTTGTGTGAGCAGAAGCTCTGTGAACACCATGAATAAGGTACAGGTCTGTCTGATCTGGGGCAGCACTGCCGTGCAAGTAACAGCCCTTGGTGTCAACTGAGGCCAGGGAGGGAAACGATCAGACTTCAGCAGGGAACCAGTGAGAAGGAGGCAGAGTGTGATAAGAAGACATATAAATAGAGCTCCAAGTATACCACAGGATAGAAAAGGAAGAAACTCCTACAACTGTGAACATCATACTCACAGCAAGGATCTCAGGTTGTTCACATGTTCTACTTATCCCTCTTTCTGTTTGAGGAAGACTGTAGGTCTTGACCCTAGGAAAAAGAGGAATGTTGAATAGACAAATATGTCAAATGAAATCAGTAGATCCTACAGAAGTTTGGTATAGCTCTGATTAACAGGTTTTGTTGTGTTTATCAGATAATTTTGATGATGTGGCTGCTTGAGATAACAGTAAATTCTTACATCTTTAAATATAGTAACTTTCCATTTGCCAATAATAAGACTTTGAATAAAATGCTATGTTCCATTTTTATGACTTTGAGCAAAGGGCAGGGTACAGTAATGTGGTAAACAGTTGCAGAGAAGTCATCTGGGACAATCCCAGTAAACCACTAACAAAGGCAGACTGAAATGCCTGGAGAAATCAGAGGGTTTCCTCCTCTTTTATGGCTGTGGCTGTTACATTCTGCTGAATTTGGAGACAGTAGGCTCAGGAGAGTCTAGAATCAGGTTTCTAATCCTCTGCTAAGTGCTTTAATCCCTTTGATGTGCAAAATACCACTGCATCTGCCACTGCTTCCTCCTCTGGGAGGTGAATGGGTATCCACCAGCCGCAGGCACTCTGGTGCTCCGGGTGGTGAACAGATGATTGGCTGCCCAAGGACAAGCTTCTGAAAATTCCACGTAACAAAGGATAACCACAGAGGGAACTTCAGGCAACCAGTTATAATATGAAGTCTAAGCCCTGCCAGAGATGGCCATCGGGTGAGATGTGGGTTGAATTGCTTTCCACACTGCTCTGTTACTGTCTTTTTCGTGGATGGATTGAACCCTGTCAGTGCTGTGGGTTAGGAATTGTGCTGTGAAGCAAGTTGAACTGGTCCATTTGGTTGTATGGCTGGGGTTTGTGATCATGGAGCTCACAGTTCTGCTCACATACATCTCTGGAATGACGTGAAGCTGTGACTGCTAGGTTACTCTGAGAAGCTTGTTGATGCACATCAGAAGAGGTAACTAAAATCTTAAAATTGTAATGTTAAAGACAGGAGAATGTTCTTACTCATACTGTTTCAGCATCTGTAGTGTGGAACAATGGAACCAGAAATACTTTTAAAAAGAAGCAATAAATATTCAATTCCACTGAAATATGGGAAAATATTCAACACGTATTTGAGCATTTTCAGGAGCTGTGAAATGCTTACAAAATTCCCATGATGATATTAGAATAGCACTAGCTCTCAAATAGCAAAATCTTCAGAGCAGCTTAAGTTAAACAAAATGGCTAAACAAAATCTTTTAGGATGGAAAAGGCCTCTTTTTAAACAGAACTCTGGATGAAAATGCATTTATTAATTGTCACAAGCCTATGAGTGAGCTGATTTACCAGGCCAAATCATCACCTTGAAAAGTGAGGCAAGAAATGCAATCCTGTAGTGTATCTAGCATGAGTGGACACTTCAGGGCATGACTACAGCACTGTAAAGGCAATGCACTGGATACCCCTGAATGACCACCTGTCACAAGGTCAGTGGTAAACAACAGTATTGGATAATACCTGGCATGACTGATTCTAACTCTAAGGACAGTTCATGTGATGCTCACTCAGGTATCAGTTTGCAGGTTGCTTCATAAGGAGTCAGCCGGTGTTTGTTTTTATGGCAACATAGATATGACCTTAATCACAAGCCCTGCTGTTGTAGCCATCTGGAAAGTTGTGCCATTTGACAACAGGTGGAAGTGTTCATAATCATAGAATCAGAGAATAGTGTGGGCTGGAAAGGACCTTTAAAGGTCATCTAGTTTGCTGTAAAATCTCCCTAAAGCTTTTCTTCTCCAGGCTCAGCAACACCAACTCTCTCAGCCTTTCTTCAATGAAGAGCTGCTCAAACCCTTTTGTCATTTTTGCAGTCCTACACTGGACTGACTGCTGTGCTGTGTGTGTATTTCCTGTGCTGAAGATTTCAGAGTTGTCTTACAGGTGTGGTATCACAAGAGCAGAGGAGCAGAATCACCTATCTTGACCAGCTGGCCAACCTCTGATGCTGCCTAGGACACAACTGGATGTAATTGCACCCTACTGGCTCGTATCCAGCATTTCAGCTGGGTATGATGGATACCAGCACCTCCAAATTCCTTCTCAGCAGGGCTGCTCTCAATCCCTTCAGTCCCCAGCTTTTGTATTTATTCCAAGAACCCCTTCATTCTTACCCCCCTGTGGAGAGGTGCCTGCACTTCACAGAACACGGGCGGGGAAGGGGTCTCAGAATGTATACAACATGGACTTAAAGTATCTTAGACACAGGAGGCTCAGACTTGCAAGATGTGAACCTGGGTTTATTGTATGTGGTTTGCCTGGGGGCAAGAAAGAGGCTGAGATGCCTCGGGTGCTCTCTCTTAAACTAGGGGGAAGGGGTGGTCAGGAACACAGGGGAGTTACAGCCAATGGGACAGGGGAAGGGAAAGGGAGGTTTAGGTAGGGACTAACATTATACAAAACCAAGGGGAGTTCTTCCCTTGGGACATACCATAATTTTTAAGTGCACTACAACACCCAGCCTATACTGATATCAGAGATTTGCTCTGACCCATGTGCAGGAACTTACACTTGACCTTGTTGAACATCAGGAGGTTCCCATGGGCCCATTCCTTGAGCTTGTCCAGGTCCCACTGGATAGCATCCCATCCTTCCGGTGTGTCAGCTGCATCTCTCGGGTTGGTGGTTTTGGGAAATGGATTGAGGGTGCGCTCAATCCCTCTTGTCATTAAAGACATTAAAGAACACTGGTGCCAGTACAGACCCCTGAGGAACACCATTTGTCACTGGGACATAAAGCCACTACAGTCTGCATGCAACCATCCAACAAATTCCTTGTCCACTGAAGAATCCACCCACCAAATTAATCTCTCTTTCATTTAGAAAGGATGTTATGGGGGGTTATGTCAAAGCCCTTAGATAAATCCAGGTGGTATAGGAACTGTTCTGTTGCTTCATATATGCTATTAGTCCACATTAAGAATTTTGTCACTGCTGTTAGAGAGTCTGTAGAAAGTGTAAATCTCTTTATTCAGAATGGTATAAAGAGTAGATCTACAAACTATGAAATGAGTTCATATTCACTGAGAAAAATGAAGCCACTGAGACACAAATAAATGCCAGCACTGCTGATGAAAAGTTATTTGTAAGATGTGATTCTTGAGCTTCAGATACATTTTTTTTTCTCCCTGTTACTGAGAGGTAAACCATTAAGTGTAATATAGCAAAACTTCTTCAACTTATTAGTTTTCTCTAACATTTCTCAGTCCTTTCTGAAGCATTCATATGTTAAGGATATTGCAATGATTTGTGCATGCAACCAAACTTCTACTGAGAAGAAACCTTAGATTGCAACACTGTTTACATGAGCTGTCAGTTTTGTATTGCACTTTCCTGATGTGGTGTTTTCTCATTTAGATCCTACTCCCATGGAGAGATTTACATGCTGCAGCCCTTTTTCCTCTATTTTTAAGGTTTACCAAAGGTTAGAAACAGGGACTCTTATCAGAGATATTCTCAGTCCTTTTTTCTCTAACTATTGTTATATATTTTTATTTTAAACTTAGTAATGATGAAAGGAAAAATCTTTCTGAAACTGAAAATTTGTCTACATTTTGTGGCTGAGCCTTGTCCAAAATAAATATGATGAAAACTGTGAGGAAAAAATTATAAATTTTCCAAATACATTTTTCCCCAAAGGTGAGGAGTATATTCAGTACTTGTAGGTTTGCAGTGCAGAACATTGATCAGTTCTGTATCAGAGAGACATGTTCTGTTGGCATTTTATCCTGAGCATCACAGGATTAAGGGTGGTGTATTGTAGGTGCCTGCTTTCTCACAGGCCCCTGCATCATCACATGAAATTAGAGCTCTATTATTTGAATAGAACTCAAATTTTCAGGATATTATGACTACTTGACTCTAGGTATCTAACACAGGAAGATTCAGAGCATCAAAAGTAAGCTCTTCCTCTGTGTCACCCTGTAGAATCGCTAATACCTTTCCTTCACAAGAAAGTGTGCAGAGTAACTACCTAGCTGTCAAAATGAGGCTAATAATATGTATCACCTCTGGGATAAAATATGATTTGGGGTAAGTGGATAGTCCTTCAGTTTAAGATTGAGAATGAGGAGAGCAAGAAGATAAACTGCTTTATGCAAATTTAAGAGTGCCTCTCAGCCCTCTTCAGAGACATTTTTCAAATTCCTTTCCTCACCAGACAACATCACTAAGTAACACAGTGGCTCAGACCTGTGGGTGAGGTGGATGCCATGGCAACAATACCAGGTGAGTAAGGCTTTCAGTGAACATTCTCATAGAATCTGGATCACGGACTCTATGAGGGGAGTTCAGATCACAATTTTTACTTGGGTCCTTCAGAATTATAGGGTATATGTATACCAGTACACAATTGGTGTAAATTAATAATTGTCTGCTTTCTCTCTGTCTCTATTTGTGTTTTAATTTTAGGTTTACACTTGTGGTTTGACTTGGTCACGAGGCAAGTTTGGTTAGATGATAGTAAGTGTGACACCCTGTCCTGACAGATGCTGTGTCACCATCCTACCCAATACAGGAAACACACAGTTGTAGCATGAACTGCTACATTGGACATGCATATGGACATTCTAAAACATGGACAAATGCGGTTAGTGCACTGACAGACACTGGAGCCTTTCAAGACAGAGCACTGGGAAACATATTAGGGCATTTCTTACTGGAGGCAAAAGGCTCTGTGATGCTCAGCAGGTTTTTGTTTGGCTCAGGGCACTGCCTTAGCAGCACAAGAAAGTTCTGGGGTACAAAGGATGCACATACATGCATGCACATAACCTGCTTTCCTTTGATTTGTCTTTTTCTCCCTCCTGTTTGGTTCTGCAAACGTGAGGAAATTTTTTAGTGAGATGCACAAGCATCTGTTTAGCTATGCAGCTTTTTTCCTCTTAGTTAGCATCTCTGAGATTCTGTAATTACACTTCTGGGTAAAATAGGCTGTCACAATAACTTATGCATGGAATGCTATATTGAAAGTAGTGGGCCTCATTCTTCTTGGATTTACACACAAAGTAGAGTTAGGGCCTGATGGAAGATAGTAAATTAGAGGATATTTGATCTTCCTCTGAGAGAAATAATTGAAGTTCATCAACTCAATATAAAACTGACCGACTGTTAGAAAAAAAAGCGCAAAGGAAGTTTCCTGCTTCTAGTAGAATATGGAGACTGAATATTTCCATGCTTATTCTGTAAGATATGCACTTCCTTTAAGGAAAGCAGGTCTTTTGCTCAGGTTATCCTACTGACCTTTAAACTGATAGATTAACAATAGGGAGGAATACAGGATTGGCAGGTGCTGTGATGCCAATATGAATTACACATTTACAGTAGCCTGAGAGTGAAATTAATGATTTTGTAAGCATGTTAGCATAACCCAGAAGATTAATCTAGTGAAAAATATTCCATAGAAAAACAATTGTTAAGAGAAAACAAAAGATAATCTAGAAGACAATGTCTTGTAGCATCTTTATGGTTTTCTTTGAAAAGTTGTCTGGAAAAGATTGTTTGATCTAATCTGAATGCCTGGTTTGCAAAATACTTATCAGGCTGATTCTATGCAGATATTTCTATTGAATCTGAGAGATGCAGAGTGGTAAAGGTACAAGAGGAGACCCCAGGACTGCGTGTTCAATCAAATTAGTTGAGCAGATGGTGTTTAGAGAGGCATACAGAAAGGCTTCAGGGAAAAGAATTTGAAAACTCTAAAACCAATGGATAAATAATAAACAATTGTATGATTTTCTTTTAAGTGAGGAGAAGCCATGGAGGCTAAACATTCTTAAGAAATTCAAAAATAATTTTAAAAAGGACAAAAAGTTACCAAGGAAAGTGTCACACATGAGCATGATCATACTAAACGAGAAAAATATGGTGGATAGGGAATGTGGCAAATACAAAGAAAGACCAGTGGAAAGGTCAGTAGTGGAAAGATCAAAGACAAGTAAAAAAAGAAATTGAGAGAATATCTATCCAAAGAGTTTCTTTTTCTCTCCTTTTCCTCTGTACTTTCTGCATGTTAGGCATAGCATGCTGGCATTGCACAGCATCAGGCCGTGGTCGCTAGCAGTTTTTTTTAGTAGGGTATGTACGTGTGTATCCAAAGGGGTACCCTTCAAGGCCTGAATTTTAATTGTTTGGTGCGCTTTTTCCTGTGATTAAATAGAGAAACTGTCACCAAACTATCCTAGATACCATACTCCCCCTAAGCAATCAAGGTGATGAACCATTCACAGCAATGGTGTGAAAGCCTGAATTGCCATTTTGTTAATAAATTCTTATTTTAGCTTTCATTTTAGATCAGCAACTGCTTATTCCTTGGGGGAAGAGAAGTTTTATGGGAAAATCCCAAAGTTGTCAAAGGTAATTTATTGAGTTTGTTCCTTCTTTTATATCGGATATAGAGATCCACAGGCATTTTGTTGCACATATAATGACAACTTCCTAAAAAAATATTATAATTTCCATTTTTTTCCAAAGAAGAATCTGAGAAAGTCACACTACCTCACTGGAGCATCACACTATAGTTTTAATTGACTGTTCATTGAAGACTTAAGAATATTTTTGCTAATTTAGAGATTTTCAAAGCCTACTGGAAATATTATCTCATGCTTCATGTAGCAGTGTTTTGCTTTTAACTTTGCAAATAAAGATGAGAAATTTTCATAAAAATTAAGAAAATGAGATACAGATTCATGACCATATATATGCTGTCTTCAGTCAGATAGCTCTATGCCACCAAAGCCAATAGGGTTATGCACACAGCTAATGTGCTTTCAGTGTGAAACCAGACAGAGGAAGACTTTAATTGTCTGTTGCTGTATAAATGTCTCAAAGAACACTCAATTATTCCAGTAGTTCTCTTCTTCTTGGAAATTATCATTACTTTCATGGTCTATTCTACAGATTGCCTATGATGTCTCTCTAAAGATGTCTAGCTAGAGGGTACAAAAATACTAATGATGGTTTTTAGCTTTAGTATATCACAGAAATAAATATTTGCAGGTGGATGTTACAATCATTACTTTTTCAAGCTTAATGAAGAGAGTTCAAAATGAACTTCATTATTGAATTCTGCTTTGAAATCACTATGTAATTTTTCACAGCCTGTTGGAAAGGTTTATTGTTTTGACTTGAAGATTGAAGAAAATCCCAATCTATTTCTATTTGGATTTACGGAAATTAGAATTAGAATAACATGCAGTTCACATTTAACACACAAGAATATGTTGCTGTGTGAAAATTGTGAGGCCTGCTGGTTTAATAAGCCAGTTTATATAAACAAAGATGTTACTTTTTATTGTGCTCTGCAGCAAGAGTCTGTGATACAAGAATAAATAAGGAAATAAAAACAATTTCTAAAGGTTCTCTGACTTCCATCATTATTTTAGGAAGAAATAATAAAATGCTTACAAAGTTGTATTCCTGATCCTTCCAAAAGAGGATGCAGATTGTTTTGATGCACAAATTTCAGTGTCTCTTTTCTCCACTTTTTTTTCCCCAAATATATACATATCTAATATTCCTGAAACATTATTTTTACTCTTAGAATAGCTTTCACTTCCCAGATCACTAAGTGAGTATCTTTTTATTCTTTCCTGATGATGCAACCACTCTAGCCCAGCTTCCCAGGTACTAAACCACTTCTGTTCTACTGTTAGAAGTATTGTACTTCTGAGTGAAAATTTTGTGAAGTCTTATGACCTTCTGCGAAAGTTTGGCAGCACTTTCTCATTCTGAATAGTTGATTTTTTAATGCCTCCCTCATGGTTTGAACAGTTCTTTCATCCAGAAGAAAAATCAGTGAGGCTGATTTTCACTGGGATGAAGAGTCTTCATTCTTTCATTATGAATTAGTATATATGCCCCTACTTTGCAAAAATGTACAACTATTTTAATTATGCACTAATAATCTGATTGCTTTTAATGGTACTAAGCCAAATACATAAAGCAATGCAAGCAGTGTATTTTTCCAGTCAAAGGTTTACAAAACTGTCTTTGCAAATAGAAAAAGAGAAAGGATATAAGCCTTACTGTTTAAAATTCCTTTAATGATGTCAGAGCCCTGTGTATGGAATTGTCATTCACTGCACTAGGAGTCTATACATCTTCTACAAATCACTATAAAGACTCTGTGTTTTCTTCCAGAAATAAAACCTCTTTTTTTTATAATTGAAAATTACTTGTATAGGGAGATAAAGAATAGTTAATAATTATGGATAATAGAAAAGCCATTCTTTCATTTCAGCATCAAAAATAGTTTTTAGAATGGCATGAGATCTGTTTTTTCACAAAATGTTATTAAAGACTGCTGTGGTCTATAAAAATCTTGTGCAGACTAAACTCTTATGTCAAAACTTGTTTCTGTGGTCTTACTAGTGTCAGTAAAAATAAAAAGGTTAAACTTCACTTTCCATAGCACAGATTATCCCTGTTTGGCTGGGATTTTCCTTTCCACTGTGAACTCTCATGTTAAATGCTCTTGTTTTACACATGGACTGCTGTAAAATGATTATCAGGTTTGATACCTTTAATCAACTTTCACAGGCCAACATAAATCAGAACTTTTGGTAGTCTTGCATATTATTTTAAGGAAGTGTAATATTCACTCACCCTGAGGCAGCCATCTAAAATCAGTTGAATTAATCATCCCTCTCCAGGGACTGTAGGGCCATCAAATGTAGCTCTGATGCTACACATTAGGGCAGATAAAGCCACTGCAAGATTTTTTTTTTTAGGGATTTTTTTTGCAGAAGATAATGCCAGTGCCAAAATGTAGTCTTATACTCAGGAAGAGCGGAGTGTGACCATGGTGGCATGGCACTAGATCTGATGTCTGCATTTTCTACTCACAATTAATAATAGTGAATTCAATATCTATAGTGGGATGAAATTTGGGGGATATAGGAAAGTTAATGAAGCTAGAATTTGGTCTCTACTGACATAATTAGCATATACAGAGCAACAGTTCATTGTTCTTATTACTAATAAGGAATTGAAATTTATCTTAAATAAAAAGTTATTAACTTTAAGCCAAAATGAGAAATCTAAGAGGGCTCAAAATGCAAATTATGATTCAGTAGCTTTGTTTTAATATTCTCCTGAACTGAAATGTATGATAGTTTAATACTTTATTATATAGTAATGTTAGTATAAATTTCTCTTTTGACAAAGGAAAATTTGTTTTGAAATTCATTTGCACACAAGTTGGATGTCATGGTTTTGCTGGAGACTAATTTTGCAAATCATTTCCTGACATAAGTGCCTAGTAGAAGTCAGACTGTATTATGTTAAATTTTTTTTCACAAGCTCTGCCATAGGTATACTTGAAGAACCAATAAAACCATGCAAGGTGAAATGCTTCCATGAGAAAATTCTTGTATGTGATATGTTTAAGGATATTTTGGTAATCAGTAAATGACAGAGATGATTGATAGCAGCATCTTCTCATTTTTTCTTTCCTGTGATATAATGGTTATTTCTATAATTAGCTATATGCTGTCTGAACATGACCTTGCACTTTTTTAAAGCCATGACTGTAAACCAGGGAAGTATTGTCCACAGAAATTAAATTCTTGCCTCATATTGTACCACCTTTTCTAGCATATATATACAACCACACTTACATATGTGGTGTGAACCATACGAGACACCACTGCACTCCAGGGCAGAAGATGAAGAAACAAATACTCAGTGTCATATTGTGTAGCATTATATAAAACATTCATATCCTACAAAAATAAAGTGAAATTAATCAATTGCAGCCTGTCCTGTGCTATAAAAATAAAGTTAAATTAATCCATTGTAACCTGATTCAGGAATTACTTTCATAATCCAGAAAGAGCAATGAGATTTTACAATTACAGACTGCTTTCTCATGTAAATAAAGAAACTAAGGAAGTACTCAGAAATACTGAAAAATTCTGGGTTTATCTTTATTATTGACTATAAATGAGTGAATTTTGGTTCAATAACTGTTCTTTTTGTCTATGAATAGGACCTGCAACTGTTTGTTCCAGTGCTTATGTTTCTAATGTCAGAAAAGCCAAGACTCTTACTGGAACTTTTTTGAATGTAGGATTTCATGCATCAGACATTTCTTCTGCTTGTCTTTTACTAATGGTAGTTTGAAAAAAATGTGGTAGATGCTAATGAAGTAAACAGAAGCCAGTATCTGTATGACTATCGATCTGAATGTCTTAGGCCAGACATTCTTTGCTCCCTAGGACATGGCTGCTATGAATTTAGCCTTGAATTGAAGGAGGCTGAAAACCAAGACCTTGTTTAGTTTCACATTTCTGGTGAAACTCAAAACCTTTCTGTTCCACAAATTATATTTACCTTTTTATAATTGCTTCTCAGTAATTGCTAAACTACATTAAAGTGGATGCAAAGTACTTGCAAGGGTTTATTTTAGTATTGTTATTAATTTTTTAAGAATTATTTTCAATAAAGGGAGTTTCCTGAGAACATTCTTGCAGTTAGTCTCTCACACTGCTGATGCAGGGAATGAGTTAATAGGTGGCTCTTGTCATCACCATTTCTCAGCCTCCAGGAAAGCCCCACACCCTGGGTAGTCACAACATAACCTACTGCAACTCCTAAAGCTGTTTTACCTGAGTGCTGTTCAGGTTTTCTTCTTTGCCTTTAAGAAATAAACATTTGTTTCTCGTTTCAGTGACTGCATATGCCTCAAAATGCCTCTCGTAGGTTGTGTCTTGTGAGGTCAGTCCATAAAAGTACAAAACTAAATGAAAAGAGCAAATAAATGCAATGTCCAAGTTCAAGAGCATACAAGTAGCTCCCTGACTTCAGTTCACAAATG